>NC_081183.1:147148129-147748129 GCF_029867415.1 Vicia villosa
AGCTGGCAGCTGTCGATGACGTTGGCTGGAAGTTGCTGCAAATTAAGTAGAAATCATTATCAGCTTCAATACAATTCAAACACAATTGAAATAATACAACAGATCAAATTTTTTCAATTCCTACCATAACATTACTCCGCGTCCTCCTTTCGCATCAACTACTTCTCCGCGACCACATCTCTTCGTCGCTGATCCACAATTATAGGGCTATACACCCTGACACTGAAACAAAATCACAATTAACATGAAGCCCCGGACTCGGACACGGGACATATCATCGGACACGAGGACTCCGCTAATACAGAAAACATAGGACACAGACACGGCAAGAACATATTTTATATATTAATATAACAATGCAATGTACCGTTTCATACGCGGTGTCGTGCGAGTATCCATGTCCGACGCGGCGACACGCCTTCTGAATGGCGTGTCGGCGCTTCATACGAACACCAATGTATAAAAAGGTCAAACAATTGCTTATGCAGTTACTTCAACACAATTCCAGTACACATTTGATTTACCTCTCGCTATCCGACTGATATAGTTGTGTATTCATGCTCATCTCTTTGAATGTCGTGGAGATCCGAAGACTCCATGTTCTTACCCTTATGTTTGTGGCTGCAACCAACACCACCTTCAGCACATCCTTCTCTTTTAAGATTCCCTTTCTCTACCTCACCACTTCCCTCACATTTCCTTTTTTCCTTTCTCCATGGTGCCTTTTTCCTTCCTAATGTTGGAAGTATCCTTATGCAGACTATGTTTCCTGGTTGTGAGTTCATCATATCAGGGTCCAATAAAACACTTAATGGTTACAATCATACCTGCATCCTACTCAACAAGAAATGGCAAGGAGAAATTGGTTTTCATGTTATTAAAAATCATAAGTTAAGTACCTTTGGGATGCAGATGATGGCATCTCTCCTTGACCGTCTTTACCTTTAACTTTGCTTTCTTTCTTGTTCCTCGGCGACCTCCTCCAACATTTGCTTCAAAACAAAGCTCCTTGTGCGTTTCCCAGGTATTTTCCTTTCCTGGGAATCATCCTCATCGCAGCTTCCTTCTTTCACCCTGCATTTTAACAAACAACCACTTCAATATCCCGTATCACTTTTTTACACGGATATTACTGTCATCTTCAAATACAGTATGATTATCAGGTTGCATTATAGACATTATACAAACACATTACATGAAAACCCCGATATTGGAGAAGCAGAAGAACAGTTTAAGATCAAGGAATTAAACAAATTTTTGGAACAAACCTTCCCCCATTCAGCCATGGTCGTGTGTGTCCGTGAATCTCGCGCAATGCCGTTGGCAGTAGCAGTATCGATTGAAGATGGAAATAAACCCTAATTTCACCCTTACTTTTTATGCAAACATATTAACCTCTGTTTTTATTTTTTTAATTTTCATTGTTTTGATGTTCCAAAACACACTAACAGGAAAAATAGTTTTTCATTAATGGCAAAGTGGATTTATTATCTAAATTATTATCTTATTAATTTTTAAATTAATTTTTTTCACAAAGTTATTTTCTTATTAATTATTAATTTTCTAAATTATTATCTTATTAATTTTTAATTAATTTTTTTCACAAAGTTATTTTCTTATTAATTATTAATTTTCTAAATTATTATCTTATTAATTTTTAATTAATTTTTTTCACAAAGTTATTTTCTTATTAATTATTAATTTTCTAAATTATTAATTATTAATTATTGATTATTTTCACAAAGTTATTTTCTTATTAATTTTTTTCACAAAGTTATTAATTATTTTCTAAATTATTTTCTTATTTTCTTATTAATTATTAATTTTTTGACCATCACTAGTGGAACATGTCAGGGATTCAACTGATGATGTCTTACTATGTGTGGAACATGTCAGGGATTCAACTGATGATGTCTTACTATGTGTGGAACATGTCAGGGATTCAACTGATGATGTAGAACTATGTGTGGAACATGTCAGGGATTCAACTGATGATGTGGAACTATGTGTGGAACATGTAAGGGATTCAACTGATGATGTCGAACTATGTGTGGAACATGTCAGGGATTCAACTGATGATGTCTTACTATGTGTGGAACATGTCAGGGATTCAACTGATGATGTAGAACTATGTGTGGAACATGTCAGGGATTGAACTGATGATGTGGAACTATGTGTGGAACATGTCAGGGATTCAACTGATGATGTGGAACTATGTGTGGAACATGTCAGGGATTCAACTGATGATGTCTTACTATGTGTGGAACATGTCAGGGATTCAACTGATGATGTCTTACTATGTGTGGAACATGTCAGGGATTCAACTGATGATGTCGAACTATGTGTGGAACATGTCAGGGATTCAACTGATGATGTCGAACTATGTGTGGAACATGTCAGGGATTCAACTGATGATGTCGAACTATGTGTGGAACATGTCAGGGATTCAACTGATGATGTCTTACTATGTGTGAAACATGTCAGGGATTCAACTGATGATGTCTTACTATGTGTGATCCATGTCAGGGATTCAACTGATGATGTCTTACTATGTGTGGAACATGTCAGGGATTTAACTGATGATGTGGAACTATGTGTGGAACATGTCAGGGATTCAACTGATGATGTCGAACTATGTGTGGAACATGTCAGGGATTCAACTGATGATGTGGAACCATGTGTGGATCCATGTCAGGGATTCAACTGATGATGTCTAACTATTTGTGGAACATGTCAGGGATTCAACTTATGATGTGGAACCATGTGTGATCCATGTCAGGGATTCAACTGATGATGTCGAACTATGTGTGGAACATGTCACGGATTCAACTGATGATGTCTTACTATGTGTGGAACATGTCAGGGATTCAACTGATGATGTCGAACTATGTGTGGAACATGTCAGGGATTCAACTGATGATGTCGAACTATGTGTGGAACATGTCAGGGATTCAACTGATGATGTCGAACTATGTGTGGAACATGTCAGGGATTCAACTGATGATGTAGAACTATGTGTGGAACATGTCAGGGATTCAACTGATGATGTCGAACTATGTGTGGAACATGTCAGGGATTCAACTGATGATGTGGAACCATGTGTGGATCTATGTCAGGGATTCAACTGTTGATGTGGAACTATGTGTGGAACATGTCAGGGATTCAACTGATGATGTCGAACGATGTGTGGAACATGTCAGGGATTCAACTGATGATGTGGAACCATGTGTGGATCCATGTCAGGGATTCAACTGATGATGTCTAACTATGTGTGGAACATGTCAGGGATTCAACTGATGATGTGGAACCATGTGTGATCCATTTCAGGGATTCAACTGATGATGTCGAACTATGTGTGGAACATGTCAGGGATTCAACTGATGATGTCTTACTATGTGTGGAACATGTCAGGGATTCAACTGATGATGTCTTACTATGTGTGGAACATGTCAAGGATTCAACTGATGATGTCGAACTATGTGTGGAACATGTCAGGGATTCAACTGATGATGTCTTACTATGTGTCGAACATGTCAGGGATTCAACTGATGATGTCGAACTATGTGTGGAACATGTCAGGGATTCAACTGATGATGTAGAACTATGTGTGGAACATGTCAGGGATTCAACTGATGATGTCTTACTATGTGTGGAACATGTCAGGGATTCAACTGATAATGTCGAACTATGTGTGGAACATGTCAGGGATTCAACTGATGATGTCGAACTATGTGTGATCCATGTCAGGGATTCAACTGATGATGTCGAACTATGTGTGGAACATGTCAGGGATTCAACTGATGATGTTGAACTATGTGTGGAACATGTCAGGGATTCAACTGATGATGTCTTACTATGTGTGGAACATGTCAGGGATTCAACTGATGATGTCTTACTATGTGTGGAACATGTTAGGGATTCAACTGATGATGTCGAACTATGTGTGGAACATGTCAGGGATTCAACTGATGATGTGGAACCATGTGTGGATCCATGTCAGGGATTCAACTGATGATGTCTAACTATGTGTGGAACATGTCAGGGATTCAACTGATGATGTGGAACCATGTGTGATCCATGTCAGGGATTCAACTGATGATGTCGAACTATGTGTGGAACATGTCAGGGATTCAACTGATGATGTCTTACTATAAGTGGAACATGTCAGGGATTCAACTGATGATGTCGAACTATGTGTGGAACATGTCAGGGATTCAAATGATGATGTCTTACTATGTGTGGAACATGTCAGGGATTCAACTGATGATGTCGAACTATGTGTGGAACATGTCAGGGATTCAACTGATGATGTGGAACCATGTGTGGATCCATGTCAGGGATTCAACTGATGATGTCTAACTATGTGTGGAACATGTCAGGGATTCAACTGATGATGTGGAACCATGTGTGATCCATGTCAGGGATTCAACTGATGATGTCGAACTATGTGTGGAACATGTCAGGGATTCAACTGATGATGTCTTACTATGTGTGGAACATGTCAGGGATTCAACTGATGATGTCGAACTATGTGTGGAACATGTCAGGGATTCAACTGATGATGTCGAACTATGTGTGGAACATGTCAGGGATTCAACTGATGATGTCGAACTATGTGTGGAACATGTCAGGGATTCAACTGATGATGTAGAACTATGTGTGGAACATGTCAGGGATTCAACTGATGATGTCGAACTATGTGTGGAACATGTCAGGGATTCAACTGATGATGTGGAACCATGTGTGGATCTATGTCAGGGATTCAACTGATGATGTGGAACTATGTGTGGAACATGTCAGGGATTCAACTGATGATGTCGAACTATGTGTGGAACATGTCAGGGATTCAACTGATGATGTGGAACCATGTGTGGATCCATGTCAGGGATTCAACTGATGATGTCTAACTATGTGTGGAACATGTCAGGGATTCAACTGATGATGTGGAACCATGTGTGATCCATTTCAGGGATTCAACTGATGATGTCTTACTATGTGTGGAACATGTCAGGGATTCAACTGATGATGTCTTACTATGTGTGGAACATGTCAGGGATTCAACTGATGATGTCTTACTATGTGTGGAACATGTCAGGGATTCAACTGATGATGTCTTACTATGTGTCGAACATGTCAGGGATTCAACTGATGATGTCGAACTATGTGTGGAACATGTCAGGGATTCAACTGATGATGTAGAACTATGTGTGGAACATGTCAGGGATTCAACTGATGATGTCTTACTATGTGTGGAACATGTCAGGGATTCAACTGATGATGTCGAACTATGTGTGGAACATGTCAGGGATTCAACTGATGATGTCGAACTATGTGTGATCCATGTCAGGGATTCAACTGATGATGTCGAACTATGTGTGGAACATGTCAGGGATTCAACTGATGATGTCGAACTATGTGTGGAACATGTCAGGGATTCAACTGATGATGTCTTACTATGTGTGGAACATGTCAGGGATTCAACTGATGATGTCTTACTATGTGTGGAACATGTCAGGGATTCAACTGATGATGTCGAACTATGTGTGGAACATGTCAGGGATTCAACTGATGATGTGGAACCATGTGTGGATCCATGTCAGGGATTCAACTGATGATGTCTAACTATGTGTGGAACATGTCAGGGATTCAACTGATGATGTCGAACCATGTGTGATCCATGTCAGGGATTCAACTGATGATGTCGAACTATGTGTGGAACATGTCAGGGATTCAACTGATGATGTCTTACTATGTGTGGAACATGTCAGTGATTCAACTGATGATGTCGAACTATGTGTGGAACATGTCAGGGATTCAACTGATGATGTCGAACTATGTGTGGAACATGTCAGGGATTCAACTGATGATGTCTTACTATGTGTGGAACATGTCAGGGATTCAACTGATGATGTCTTACTATGTGTGGAACATGTCAGGGATTCAACTGATGATGTCGAACTATGTGTGGAACATGTCAGGGATTCAACTGATGATGTCGAACTATGTGTGGAACATGTCAGGGATTCAACTGATGATGTCTTACTATGTGTGGAACATGTCAGGGATTCAACTGATGATGTCGAACTATGTGTGGAACATGTCAGGGATTCAACCGATAATCATGCTCTTAGTAATAGTTTGCCACATGTATTCTTGCGTTTTGTTTAGAAGTTTATCGTAAGAAAGAGCAATGCTCACTAATTATTTAACCATTGATAAGAAATATTTAATTAAAATTGAATAACGCATTAACTAATAAAAAAGTATTTTTGTTATAAATATGAATTCACATGGTATATGACTAATTATTTAAGGTTTCATTATAAATGATAGTAAGTTTTTTATTATAAAAATCATATATGTCCTACTAAATTAGAGACGAGTTGGTTTTATGCTTAAATTTAAAATAATTCTTAATTAAATTTTCAAAAATAAGATTATGTTGTATA
The DNA here is from genome assembly GCF_029867415.1 of Vicia villosa. NCBI lineage: Eukaryota > Viridiplantae > Streptophyta > Magnoliopsida > Fabales > Fabaceae > Vicia > Vicia villosa. The sequence goes on from NC_081183.1 coordinate 147,154,579, forward strand.
TTTTTATTTTAACATTACAACATTATCATCAAAGATGGCAAACAAACAACTATTCATATCATTATTATTTATATTTATATATAAAAAGAGATGGATAGATAAATAATTTTGTTTATAATAACATTGAGAAAATTATACAAATAAAAATTACAAAATTATTAAATATTTTTCAAAATTAAATCTCATTATAAAATATATGTATGATATATATTTAATATACGTATGATGTATATTTAAGCTTAGAAAATAAAAACTCTTTTATTACACTACATGAATATATTGCTCTCACAAAATATCGGACTCCGTCACTGATTTTATATATATCAAAATTAATCTCAATTGGGTCTTCTAATTTAGGACCGTTTTAGGGGGGTCAACTCTCTAAAATGGCTTTTATTTTTAGATCCTCTTCATTTTATTTTATGCTTATATTATGATTAATTAGTATTACTTAATTACTAACATATATTTTTCAATCTAACTATACTTATTTTGTGACATATTCATTAATACAAAAGAGTACAAAACTTTATTTATTTAATTTTATTCATATTATTATTCATAGTTTCATGTTATTCAAATAATGCTATAATAACTATTAAATAAAATAAAAAAGCAAACCGTATCAAAATAGTGTGTAATTGTCAAATTTGGGTGTAATAATGTCATTCCTCAATATTAAACTATCATATCAATTACTACCATACTCAACCGCTCAAGTAATTAACCCATGGCCAACTACTACCACCCTACCTCAGTTATTGCTCTCATTTACTCAACTTCATCTACTTAAACTTGAAAGCTGGTAAACTTCATCCACTCAAAACAGACAAGGGATCTACTGTGACCTGGGTGATAATGGAGAAAGTATACGTAGTTTTTGAAGGTCGTAACCCAGGTATATATTTGTCGTGGCCTGAATGTTTTGCTCAAGTTAACAAATGGAGTAACAACGCACATGGCAAATATTACAGCCTTGAGCAAGCTGAAAGGGCATACACGGAATATTGCAAACAAGTAGGTCGTGTCTATGAACAGCATCACAACATCAACTCGTGCGAATCTGAAAAGTGTTCGTATGCAGACGACAAAGTTCAGCCTTCTCAAGATCTATCGTGTAAGTTGATACAATACAACCTTATGTTATGTAGTATATATACGTTGCTTATAATATTAAACGATAACCATGCTATGTAACTATGTATGGCCTTTATTAACCTTTATGAACCTTTTCTATTTGTATTATAAGCTACGGTTTTGTCGAACTTGGCCGAGGAGACAGACGCGGAGGATATCGTTCTACAAAATAGCATACAAAAATAGGTAGAGGTAGTTTGCAACCGTATGAGAATCCTTGTACCGGTATACAATCTACACGAAGTCATGCTTGTTTGTGTAGTCCTTTGTTTTCCAAATCTATGGTTTCAGTTGGCCGTTTTGCGAAGACCGACTATGACGCGAAGGAAGATGTTGCGGTGCTGTTAATGCGTCGTTTGCTTTGCGCAACAGGTAGAAGGATTCGTGATTACAACTACTATAACGTCCAAATACTATCGGAAGAACTTCAAAATGCGAGGGATGCAAACTTTGAACTGAACATGGAGATTGCTACTTTGAAAGCAGAAAACAGGCTCCTCAGTAACCAAGTTTTAGCTAATGAACATGTTAAGTGAATGTATATAATAACAATGTGGACGGTGTTCCATTTTTTAGATTGATTCAGGTCTCAATGTAGTGACTACGGTCTTAATCGTTGTTGTGTTTTTAGCTTAGTTGCATGGCGTTGCATGTGTATAAGTTCCATCTTATGAAACTCGTTTGTCGTTTGTAGTACCTTTCATTTGATCCCTATATGTGTATGGGATATTTGATTATGGATGGAGTGGTGTGCACCTCATTATATATATATATATATATATATATATATATATATATATATATATATATATATATATATATATATATATATATAATGTATCATTAGTTTCAACCTTATGGTATGTATGTGATTACAATATTAATATCTCATGTGCAAGTAGCATATCAAACAGGTCTTAATATTATATTAAGATATCAACTTATTTACTTTATGCAATTGTGATAGCTTGGGTCAATTCCACATTAAATGGTAATTAAGTGATTTGATGGAATAGGTATCGAGATTAGTCTCTACATCATTACTCTACGTTTCTCCTTATTTTCTTTATATTAGCAACATCAACAACAAGCAAGTTCTATAAAAAAAAAACAACAAGAAAGAGAGCACTCATTATCAATGGAACCAACAAGATGCAACGACTTTGTGTTGATCCCTGGCCATTCAAAAGACAACGGAATGCAAGTTTTCCTTCTTAATAATATTTATTAGTATGTCTTTATGTGTTACATTTTTATATGTTCATGTACATAAGTAATAAAGGTTGTGGTGTTTATGTAGGGATGGTGACAAAAACTCCTCAAAGATGGGCGAGAGGATTTGTTCATCAACCATTCCAAGGATTGGACAAGATGTAGATCATGACTCATTTAAACCTGATGTAAGCTCCAAAGAAGCCACGTTAGCTGATGTGTTGGATGCCGTGGAGGTAAACATTTTTGAAACCAACATGCTTTTAAAATATAAGTATATAACTATATAAGAGTTGTAATATTCATACAACTCTGTAATGTGGAAATGCACTACTGGTGCTGAGTAATAAAATCCATTGCTTATAAAAAAAAGAGATATAAGAGTTGTGTTGAAACGTTTTATGTTGAACTTTTGTGTTATATAACTACTGATATGGTTCAACCATTGTGTATGATGCAGAAACTAAGTTTCAGGATAGATATTCTGGAGATTTCTCACAACGACATGATGACCAAACTTGTGTTCAATCAAAAAGAGATACTAAAAAAAGTAGGTGGGGAAATGCGTAGCCCAAGGTTCAAAGACAAAGTTGTCCATGCTAGCTCTGGATATTCCCCTGATGCAGAAGATGATGGAAATGATCGGGGCAAAGAAAAGATGATGGACAGAGGGATGGAGAAGCTGAAGAACTTTGGTACAATAAACATATTTGACTACGACTCCGAGGAAAGAATGAATGCTAAAAAAAGAATAGTCTCCCATAACAACTACGTACGTACCGATACTGTTTGCAAACGGCAAAACATAAGCTATGGGAAACTTCCATACATTGATGCCGATTCAAACAGGGGTGGGAAAGAAGTTGCCGACAACACCAACAAGCCATTCAGTAGTGATTATAGCCGAAGGTTTAATGCAAAGGTGACATGCCTTCCACTCATATATTTGCATGGTTTTACGTTAATGTTGTTTAAACTTTAAACACTTGATTTACCATGTTATTCAAATTAATTGTTCTAATATTTATTTCAATAAACAAGGAGCTGATGACGACATCAACAACTCCCAAGGGTCGAAAGCTCTCATTAACACCATCACCAGGAGAGGGGTCGAGGCCTACAGGTAATGCTATTGGCAACTTGCAGAGAAAAGCTGCAACCACTCCCAGATCACTCGGTGTCAAACGACAATCTCCGGGCGGTAGAGCTAAAAAAGTTGTTGCTATTGGGAGGACTAATGCATTCAGAAACAGTACTAGTTTAATGGTCCCGAAGGTAATCAAAATTCATTAAGCAGTACTTATGAAAGAACAATGTTTATATCGATTGTGTATGATATTCTTAACAAGTCCTATATTAAGCAGCATTTCAGATGCGCGATTAAGACCTCCCCTGATATGAAACTGGATCAAACGGAAATCAGGGTGTGTGCGTATGTCTTCCAAGAAGACTTTGACTCATCGTACGTGGACATGAATTTTATTACCTTATTATGAAATCTCTTTAACAATGACTAACAACCGTTGTTGTATTTCAGTGATACAATATTCAGGGTTGGTAGGACAGCGTACACCAGAGCTGATTTTGAGTGTATGTGTCCAGGAATGTTGGTTTCAAGTGAGGTACATTTCTAACCTATACACATACCTATCATTTTACGTATTATGTTTGTTGGCTAACTGGTTACTGGTGTAAATGAATTCCAACCTTGGAACAGATTATACTGATGATGGCGTTGAAGGTGATGTGGTCACAACACCAAAACTTATGCAAAAATTTGTGGTGCCTGCCTCCGTCGTTCGCGGTAATTACCATAAACTCCAAATTATTCATGATGCTTATGTTACACGAGTCTTTACTAATAAGTGATAATCACATGCTAATGTATTAAACTATCTGTTGGTTGTAGGAAGATGTTGTTAAAAATAATGGTCATGAGGAATTACACATGTTTTACAAAGATGTCTGGGCTGTTCGTTTTGATCACCTGAGATTGGTAGAATGTTTCATTTAATTGTCTCTAATCGTTAGATGTTGTATGCACTGCCTCCTTTTTTACATAAGCCAATTAACGGATTTGTTCAAAAATTTGATATACGTTATAGATTTATGTCCCAGTAGAAGACCAGCGTGGACACTGGTACCTCATGGTCATTTCATTAGATGATCGCAAGATCTATCATTTGGACTCGCATCTGACCGAGGACGTGGTCGCAGAAAGAAGGTCCACCATCAGAAACATCGTGAGTATAAGTGAATTTTATAATCACATGTTTGAGAAAAGAAGCTATAATAAGCTATATCTTCTTAATTTATCAGGGAGCTGCGCTAAATAAGCTGGTGGAAACGGTGTATGAAAGTTCATTCTCACTCCACGTGATGACGGACTTTGAATACTGGGATATTGTGGAGGCAAGGGGGATCCCAAACTGTGGAACCAGTTATCAAATTTCTTCCAATCGACAATCACTTTCCATATACAATTGGTCAAACTGAACCCGTTGTGTTGTATTGGCAGCGACAGCTCTGCACTATGGGTGGTAGAGTGGATGAATATGCAGAACAACTTCACAAGCAACACTCTTGGTGTGGTATGATTATATGGCAATTCTGATGTGTTGTGTTTACAATAAATTATCACCATTTAACCCCAAAAATAATCTTTGTTAACTATTTCACATTTCCCTTCCAGATGAATGAGATTGTCACAAGGATGGCCGTAACTATGCGTTTGCTTATGGGAAACCATAACGACTGCAACAACGAGCTCATTCGGAAGTCGAAGGAATACTGGAAAGTTATGACAACCGCGACTTAGACAATGAGAATGTGCGGTGGCCATTTGTTTGGATATTTGGATGGCTGCGTGGACCATGTTTTGTTGATTGAAACTACTACTATGATTGTCTACGTGGACCATGTTTTAGGATAATTTGCTTGCTGCTTTATGCAGTTTTGTGTAATTTGGACCGCCCTTTGCTGCTTTCTGTTGCTTACATTGTTATGTGCTAGTTGTTGTGTCCTTGGGTGTGGATATATTGATGATGGCAAATAACAACAACGCATTATGTGAAGTAATTGGCAGTGGATTGAACTGTAGGCTGCAGCGAATGCTGTTGAAGGAGCGGTTTGAATGGTTGCACCTAAGGCTTCTGTGCTTGCACCAAAGCATTTGATTAGAGGAAAGTGATGATATAATAGTAGCTGCCACTGAAACTATGTTGATGCACCTGATATTGGAAAATAGAAATGTAACATGAAGAATATTTAAATTATGTTGATGCACCTTTAATTGTTATGTTCCATTGAATTGAAAAATTATGCTATTTATTTTTGCATTTTCATATTGCACCAAAGGTACCAAAGTTTAGAAATAGTACAGGTAAGCAATCCTATTTATTTGTACTGCTTTAGAAATTCTGGTGCTGTTCTATTTTAATTTAATTTGGCTGGTTTCATTATCAAAATTGTGCATTGTATTTTTATCACAAATAATACAGTATGAATTTACTCTATCTAAGTAATATTTAGAACATTGTTGATCAATTTATGAAATATATTATGTTGAATTAGGGAAATTACAATACAACAATAGATGAATTTCAATGTGCTTTAGGATAAAATTACAGCAATTCACTTCTTCAGTTACATCAACTTCCAGCCTTGGATATATTAAAACTAATAAGACACAATGTCTGTTACAATAAGCATACCAAATGCCTATTACAAAACAAATCCCACATTTGCAACACAGCACCCAAAATTACAAAATCAGTATAACTGCCAATTATATTATCCAATACAATAAACTACGAATACCACCTCTTACTTCACCACATTCCCATTCTTAACCCATTCTTAACAGAAATAGACACCTTCCTTGCCAAACAAGCAGCATAACATCATTTTGGCATTGCTTCATCACTTCACTGAATTTCAAACTGAAAATCCATAGTCATTACTTAACCTTACAGATGCTGATTGTAAAGAACTATCTGCAGGAGGCTCTCCATCTGCTCCAAGAGTAGGGCAGCATCTTCTGTTGTGACCAGCTGCACCGCATATCCCACACGTCTGTGTCCGCCTGGGTCTCTCTGATGTACCAACAGTACCTGGTCCACAACCCTTGCTTCTTGAACATGAAGGGTTAAGTATATTCACCAACTCCTCTTCAACATGTATGTTATCTGGAACATCTTCATTGTTGTACTTCGATTTAAGCCTACAAAGTTCATTAGTCAGATATTCTAAATATTTTTTGTAATCATCAACATCCATATATGACAAGTCAGCGACCTCCTTACTAAGATTCACCAAAGTAGCGTGTCTAGCAACCAAATGTGAATCCCAGTAGTGGGAACCATCTTCATAACTTCCACTAATAGACTCCTTCGCATATAATGACCAACGATTCAGCACAAGATTCTCAGGAAATTCTACAATATTAAGATAAACCATCACAGCAACAATGTGCTCACAAGGAATCCCAATGGATTCCATTCTAAGACACGAGCATCTGAAATCGTTATTCGATGGACAGTGGGAAACACGCCATCCATGCCCTTCGTCTCTGTATTTTGTCACCGCATAAATGGTAACTGATGCCATATCTTGAATATCTAATACAGATGTTAAGGTTACCTTTTTCATAACAGATCGTACCATTTCAAATATCTCTTTTGTCCAGTGCTTTGATGCTGACCTCTCAAGCGCCCTAAGATTGGTATGCAACACTGCCTGTCCATATTGGGATTCAAAATCAGCTTGAACCTCTCTAAATCGAAAATATGCCACACACCTATGGAACTGCTTAACAAAATCAGTCATATTCATCTTCGAGTGTACAAACTGTCCCATATGACTATGAAATGCTTCGCACCGCGATGTCGTTCTTATTCCTGCAAAGAAATTTCCCCTAATATGAGCTGTTGCCCACATCTTCCTTTTCTGGTACAATTCATTGATCCAATTATTATCTTCTAACCCAAACCTATCTAACATTTCATTCCACAAACTCTCAAATTTCCAAACATCATGATCACCAAGCATTAATTTTTTGAAAACAGGGATGAAATTGGGATTGCTAATGTTGGAAATTGCATTTCGTAGGAGATGCCATGCACATAACCTGTGGTAACTGTTGGGAAAGACTTTCCTGATTGCATTTCTCATAGCAACATCACCGTCCGTTATTACAGATAAAGGTGTCTTACCTTTCATTGCAACCAAAAACTGCTCCAGCAACCATACATATGTCCCTTCAACCTCATTTGAAACTATGGCAGTAGCAAATATAATCGTCTGGTTATGGTGATTAACACCAGAAAAAACAACAAATGGGCACCTGTACTTATTTTTCTTGTATGTAGCATCAAAAGCAAGCACATCACTAAACAGTTCATAATTCTTTTGACTCTCACCGTCGCTCCAAAATAGGTTTTGCAACGTTCCATCCGCACCCACCGTGTGTGCAACAAGCATCAATGGATCTATTACACGAAGATCAATAAGATACCTGACAGCACCTTTAGCATCAGAAGACATCTCTTTCCTTTGTCTTGCAATTTGATTATGTACATCCTTCTTCAAAAATCCTACCTTATCATACCCCCCGGCAGCATTAGCGAATGAACCAATCATTTGAGTTACTTTGATTCCGGCATTCCCAAAATTCTTAATTTGCATCTTATCTGACTTACTAAGCTTCCTATTACCTGCCAACAGCCTGCAGTGCTTCTCCTTTAACATTGCATGATTGTGCTCAAAGGTAAAAACTGTGACATACCAACGGTGTGAAATTATATCAATATGAACCCGAAATTTTGCTTCACATCCACACTGGGTTTCGTGCCTCGGACCACGTTTGCGATTATCTACTTTGTTTTGCCTAAATCCTGCAAGGTTACAAAGAAATGTTTGTTGAGTAACATCTCCACTCTTTTTTTTAATAACTTGACCTTTACGGACTGCAAAACCGTTCATCTTTGCAAACCAACAGTACCATGTGTAAGCTATTTCCAGACTTCCAAATTGCAGCTTCGAAACATCATCACATTGCAAGTTAAACATGTCCATATTTGCAATGTCGTCAAACTCGTCAACAACAAATGATTCGTCTGGAAGTTGATCTGAAGATATCGATTCATTCAATCTGTCCGAACCCCATTCCGATCCTTCCCCAGAAATTCCACCGCCGTTTGAATCTGTATTCCAATATTCGTGTCCACTAACATAACCGGAACCTATCTCGTCATCATAATCATCACCATCTAATTCGCCATCATCATCTCCATCTTCATCATCGTATTCACATCCGTAAAATTCATTATCTTCTTCCGCATCTTCATCATAGTATTCAACTTCTTCAAACTCAGAATCTTCATCAACAACTCTGTTGTCATATTCAACATTATCCAAGCATCCATCACTAACAAAATCCAGTTCACTGTCATCGTTAACACGACCATTCTCATGAAAAATCCCATCGTGTGCTTCCTAAAAAAATATAAATAACTAAATAGTAAATCAACCATCAATTAGGGTTACAACCACAAGATAAGATTGTTTGAAAATTGACTTACAGAGTTAACTTGCATTACTCCATGGCCAATAACGTCACCACCATCCATCTTTAACTCAATATCTGTTACTTTTACTAAGCACAAAAACTTGCTTCAGACACAAATCGTTAATGGAAGAGGATCGAAAATGGAAGAAATGAAGAAGAAATCAGAAGGGAGCGCAAAAGAAGAAATCAGAAGGGAGCACAAAAAGAAGAAATCAGAAGGGAGCACAAAAGAAAATGAAGAAGAAAATGGTTTCAGAAAAATAAAACGCAGAAGAGTAATGGCTGCAGAAAAAGAAATGAAGAAGGACAATGGAAGAAGGACACAGTGGAAGAAGGACGGTGAAGAAAGGTGTGTTGTACGTTTGCAAAAGGTGTAAGGGATGGTGGTGATATGGTGTGTGTTAGTGAAGTGAGTGACCATTAGGGACAGCTAATCTAACGGCTCTTGTTCATTTGAAAAAAAAAAAAAAGGAAAAAATGGTCTCTCACGGTGAGAGACCTATGGGCCTTGCGCACCTTAGACGGCGCCCAACCAATTCTATAACTTATGTTTTATAAATGAATTGTGATTCAAAGATCATAATTAGTACATGATTTTTTTATACGACCATGTATAGTAAAATATACTTTATCAAGCTTGCTTACTTACACTTTCCAAACACTCCTTAGTGGGGTAAGCAAGCTAACCTCACTCTCCCTTTCTTTGCTATCATAATTAATCCACAAGCTGTGCCTTTGCTTCTTGGCAATGTCATCGATACTTGCTTCCTCACGCCACCCTTTTTTCTTTTCCGCTACACTTCTGTTCATATCCACCCATATTATATGCCAAATTAACGTTTTACTACTAATTTTCCTTTTTTTTTTTAATAATGTTTGTTCCTTCAATGTGGTAAAAGAGCACTAATGCCGTAGAAGTAAAAGCAAAACATCTAAAACATGATTATCAGCTTTTCTTAACGGATTAATTATGAATTAGTTTAATTATCTTTCATTAGTGTGATAATTTATTTTATACTATTACTTTTTAAAACATCTAAATCTAAATACGACATACAATCAAGTGGTTGTTAAATTATTTTAATTAAGATTAAATTGATAGGGAATACTTGAATTCAGTCTTTGAATAAAAAATTTAAATAACAATGTTTAAAAAAAAAATTACCAAAAAAACAAGTTTTTCAGAAAATTTACTAAAATGTCTAGATTTTGCAAGACCCTCTAGAGTATGCGCCAAACTATTTGGCGCATTAGTACAATTTTTTTTTGAATTAGCCAATTCATTTGGCGTATAAGTATTTGTAAAAAATAAAAAAAAATAAAAATAAAAAAGAAACATGCACATTGGCGCCAAACCATTTGGCGCATACACCTAATTTTTATACTAATGCGCCAATTGATTTGGCGCATACTCCAGGGGGTCTTGCAAAACCTAGACATTTTGGTAAATTTTCTGAAAAACTTATTTTTTTGGTAATTTTTTTTAAACCTTGTTATTTAATTTTTTTTCTCAGTCTTTAGTTAAAAACTATGATTTTTTTTAATTAAAAATTATGAACTAAAACTTCATTTACCTCACAACAAAATTCTAAACTCTTTTTCATTAACCCAATAGTTTTTTCTTCTATAAATAATAGATTAACTTTTCAAATTACTAAAAACTATAACAAACGGTAAAATTTCCTTAAAAAAGTTTAATATATTAAAAAAAAAATTAAAAAAACTATAATATTCAAATTGAAGTCAAACTAACTAAAGTATTAAAAAAAAACATAATAATGAGATACCTATTAGGTGTATTACATACACAATTTAATCGTCTCATAATTGGAATGAATAACTCATTAAAAATATATTTGCTCTATTGAATAAGATAAGCTTAATTTTTGAGTTTATAATAATTTTGTTCCGTTAAATCATTTAAATTGGCAGCTGTTATTATCTTTTTGCCACTAAATTATTTAACAAAAACTAAACATATTTAATAAGAATTATTTTTAAAAAAATTTATAGTATTTTATATTACTAGTACATAGTATTAAAACATTTTAAGAAACAATTGATTTATATATTATAGTTTACTATTTTTTTTCTCAATTCCACTATTTATCATGTTAACACAAAACAGCAGAAATATTAATTAAAAAATAATTGCTAAGTAAGAATAAATTTACATTTTTATTTTATAATTATCAACTAATTAAATTATTAATTTTATGAAACACTACACTTTTTACATTCTATTTCTATTAATTAGTTTATTAGTTTATATAGTAGTTTTGAGAAAATATAAATTTAATATTTAACTATAGGTAAAATTTCCATCTAATTTTTTAACATAATTAATAAAAAAATTTAAATATGTAATAGATACTTGCAATTAAATTATATTAAAAAATTGGTTTTTGTTCCTATAAATCTCTTTATGTTAAATTTTAATTTTATCAAACATTTTTTATTTTATTTTTTATCCTCATTTTTCTTTTATAATATCTATACATAATTGAGTTATATTGGAATCAGACTCACTAATATATAATTTTAATTCTTATATAACTAATATTAAAGGATTTAATGGATATGCACTCACAGTGTAAAACAGTTTTACATTGTCATTCAATAGAAAACAAGCAATTTGCCATGTTATTAAATTTTTTTAACGATAATAGTGTGATAGAATTGGATACATAGTTGTGATTGGTTGACAGTATAGTGCATCACCCATTTTCTCATATTAAAAAGTTTAAATTGAAATATTTTATATATTATAAAATTAAATCTAATATAAATTAATATTTTTGTTAAAACTTAATTCTTACATATTTTTTCATTTTAATTTTTATTCTTTTTTTTTGTTTATAGTATTATGATAGAATGAATGTGTTGTGTCGCGTGCTAAACGGTTATACTAACGAAGAACGCATTCGCCTTATACTTATCACGCACGCAACCATGTCAGTTACATCACATGACCCTTCCTTCATCAAATCAACGCCTCTCCTTCGTCACAATCGTCGTTATCTCAAATCAACGGCCATAAATAAACGGACCCACAATACGAGATTACAGTCTAGCTGGCCCCACTACATTGCCAACCCCAACTAGTTAGTTTTTCGTTCGCTATTGCATTATTTCGGGTTTCGATTTGAGGGTTTAAATTCTCGCATTCATCACATTTTCTCCTCAATTTTCCATTCTCATTTCGATTCCTCTTCCACATTCCAATCTTGGTGACATATTTTTTCTTCATCATCGCTTAATGCATGCATTGCACAATTGTTTATCTATTTTTCCTTTAATTTAATGCATTTGTAGTTTTTAATGCATGTGAGGGTGGGATCGGGGAATGAAATGGGTTTATGATTTTTATTTGATTATGATTATGATTGCTACATTTATCATTTAACTGTCCATTGATTAGGTTTTTTATTATTTTTTTAATTTGTAATTATAATTTTGAAATTTTGGTTTAGGTTGAATTTTGGAATTGGGAAGAACTGGTGAAAATGGGAAACAAGATGAATGTGGGGTTGTTGTGTTTATGTGTGTGGACCTTCTTGTTTTGTTTTGTTTCTTGTGAGGCAAATGAAGGGTTGCGTAGGATTGGTTTGAAAAAGGTGAAATTGGGACCCAAGAATTTGTTGGTGTTGAAAGGTGGTGAAGGTTCATTGTCTAAAAATATTCTTGAAGGAGCTGAGGAATTCGATGTTGTTACATTGAAGAATTATTTGGATGCTCAGTACTATGGGGAGATTTCCATTGGTACTCCTCCTCAGAAGTTTACTGTGATTTTTGATACTGGTAGCTCTAATACTTGGGTTCCTTCGGTTAAATGTTATTTCTCGGTGGGTTTTATTTGTCTAAACCATGTGATGAATATCTATCTGGTTTATGTGTTTATTTATATTCTGATTTTGAATTTGTTGATGGTGTTTTTGCATGTTGGTGCAGCTTGCATGTTTATTCCATGCTAAGTACAAGTCTAGCCAATCAAGTACTTACAAGCCAAATGGTTCGTCTTCTTAAGTCATATTTGTTTATTTATTTGATTCTTGTTAGAAGTGATTTTTATTTTTCATACGAGAGTTTATCTTGTTATTTAGGGACTTCTGCTGCAATTCAATATGGTACTGGAGCAATTTCTGGCTTCTTTAGCTATGATAATATAAAAGTTGGTGATATAGTTGTAAAAAACCAGGTAATTTTGATTCTCGTTCCATATTTGGTTTCCTTCAGATGGATAAGATGTTGATCAATCAATTTATACGAGCTTTGTTTTTATTCCCTTCAGGAATTTATTGAAACAACCAGAGAACCTGGTATTACATTTGTGGCGGCTAAGTTTGATGGTTTGCTTGGACTTGGATTTCAAGAGATATCAGTTGGAAATTCTGTCCCAATATGGTATCTATGCACATTTAAACATTCATTTGTCATTTTGTTATTATTTTTTGGACCTCTTTGTCATTAGGAGAGGTGTTTTCCTGCCACAGGTACAACATGGTTGGACAAGGTCTTGTTAAGGATCCTGTATTTTCATTTTGGCTCAATCGTAACCCCAAAGAAGAGGAAGGAGGTGAGATTGTTTTTGGTGGTGTTGATCCTGCTCACTTCAAGGGCAAACATACTTACGTGCCTGTGACACGAAAAGGATATTGGCAGGTTCGCTAGGCTTTTGACATGTTTGTTCATTATTCTATACTTATACAGCATCTTTTATTATACTTGTGTTTGTTAAGTGCATTTGTATTTTCTGGACAGTTTGACATGGGAGATGTGCTTATTGATGGAAAACCCACAGGTAAATACTTGGTTGTTTCTTGAATGACATGATGTTGAGAGCACTTTGCTAGATGCTCCATGGTTTTTATTCATTGATACTGACTTCATCTTATTGTCATCCAGGATCTTGTGCTAAAGACTGTTCGGCAATTGCAGACTCAGGGACGTCTTTGTTGGCAGGTCCAACGGTATGAATAAATGCTCGTGGATGTAGGATGCTATAGATTTTTATAATTCTTTTGTCATGACCTTGCAAGAATTAATAATGCTTTTGGCATTGAACCATTAAGTAAGTTATTTCTATGAACTAATGTTTGGTTTTGCTTGTTTAGACTGTAGTTACTATGATAAATCAAGCTATTGGAGCATCTGGAGTTTACAGTCAACAATGCAGGAACGTTGTTGATCAATATGGACAAACAATTTTGCAATTGCTCTTGGCTGAAGTAAGTAATAATTTGTTTTTGTCATAATAGTCTTGTTGGTTAGATTCTTGACCATGGCCACGAGTGTTGAATTTTAAGGTGATTGGTCATTATTCAGAATGAATTTTCTTATGGTTTTCACTTGGTCCTGGCAGACACAGCCAAAGAAGATATGCTCCCAAATTGGGTTGTGCACATTTGATGGGACTCATGGTGTTAGGTAAGCCACAAAGATTTTGCCATTAACTTAAAGACCTTACTGTATCTAATGCTATGAAGTATTGACATAAACTACACTAATTTGAAAGAATAGAAGAGATTGAATGAAACTGCATGGTATGGTGTCAGTGTCCAACTCCTAGACATGTCAAACCCTAGACATGCATTTAAATTGAATTGTCAGTGCTACATAATTCTAATGTACTACTATCATTGCTCTTTTATTGAAATCTTTCAATTTTTCCTTTAGTATGGGTATCCAGAGTGTGGTGCCACAGACTGATAGAATATCATCTGGTGGTCAACAAGATGCTACATGCTCTGTATGCGAAATGGCCATCGTTTGGATGCAAAGCCAGCTGAAGCAGAATCAAACAGAAGAGCAGATAATAAACTACGCCAACTCGGTAATTTAGTTTTTATTTTGTTATGTGTTCTAAAATCCTACTTTCCCCTCAGAACTATAATCTCATGAATGATATTGCAGCTTTGTGATAAAATGCCTAACCCTATGGGACAATCATCTGTTGATTGTGCAAAGATCCCTTCCATGCCTAATGTTTCCTTCACCATTGGTGGAAAAACGTTTGACCTTGCCCCACAAGAGGTATAATATCAAACTTAAATATTTTCTTTTGCAAGAGTTAATGCCTTGTATTTGTTGCTTTACAAATTGAGTTAATTTTTTATGCACAAAATGGATCCATGTTTTCTGTTTCCCTGATCCAATTTTCCATTTGCTTTTGCTTTCTTCAGTACATACTGAAGGTGGGTGAAGGTCTTCAAGCCCAATGCATTAGTGGCTTTACTGCTTTGGATGTTCCTCCTCCACGTGGCCCACTCTGGTATATTAATATGCTATGCCATTTACCTTTTGATTTTGACGCATTTGATTTGACAATAATCACTTACTGGAATCTGCATAAATGCAGGATCCTCGGAGATATCTTCATGGGGCGCTATCATACCGTCTTTGATTATGGTAAACTCAGGGTTGGATTTGCCGAAGCAGCATAAAGAATCTGCTCATACCTCTCGCAGTATGCATCCTTTATTTGCTAGTCCTATTTTTCTCTTCAAAAATCAGTAAAATGGAACAAAAAATATCAAGGAAAAGAACAACCTCAGTATTATTTGGCAACAGTTATTCGAAAATATTTTGTATAACTTTGCATTCAAAATGGTCCTAAAATTGTGGTTGTGTATATATATATATTGGTTTTAATATTCTCGCAGTCGCTCCCCCAGCTTATTATATGCATTTAGATTTCTGGACTTGTGTGGCATGTTGTCATTATTGGGTCTTTATGTTGTCATTATTGGGTCTTTATTCTATGTATGCATGCTAAGTTGAAAAGTGTAATATGTCTCATTGGTGTCTTAATTTAATCATTGTATTTTTTAAGTTGTTCTGCAATATGCATTAAATTGCATGTAAAGTAAAGGACTAAACACATAATAAAATGAATTAAAAGGGAAGGCATCTATAATGGCTTAAACTATGTATCAAGTATGAAATTAGACGCAATACATGATAAATGTCAAACTATATATATAATATATTATGACATTAGACGTAATAAAGGATTGATGTCAAACAATGTATTATAATATGGCATTACACCCACTATAAATGTCAAACAAGGTTGTAGAGGATAAATGTCAACGTTTTTCAATCTCAGTTGGTATCCATGTACTCCTCCCATCACTATTATAAATTAAATCTACTAATTTATCTTTATTGATGCTTAATAAAAAGCATCTCAACTATCTAAATTAAATATTTTTAAGAGAAATAGGGTCATGCACTATTTTACACTGTCAGTCAATTACAACCATGTATTTAATTTCTTCACATTTTTATTTTAAAAAAAATTTAATGACCATACGTCTTATTTTCTATTGGATGACAGTGTCAGTGCATATCCATTAAACCCTATTTTTAAACAAAATGAATGATATATTATGAGTACTAATATTAAATGGTTTAAAAATAATTACTAATTTTTATTTATAATAGTGGTCAACATTTAAAAGATATTCTCTTGCTTTATAAAACTCGTAGGAGGTGTATTTTAGTTTCAATAATTTGAAAAAGAAATATTATTCTGATTACGTTAGATCTTTTATTATTATAAAATTAAAGTTAGTTTCTTTTATTTCCTATTTAACAAGTCCACCATTTTTTGGTTGATTAATTTAGTCCACCATTATTTTTTAGTATGTTGGGAATTTTTTGACCCGCATCATTTTTTAGTATTTGGCATTGATGAGGCACTGATGCATTGGACAGAAACGAATTAATCTCATCATTAAACATCCATGTCATATCTTTTTAATTAAATAATTTAAAAATAAATTTAAATAATCTTAAAATTAAATTATAAATCTAGAGCTAAAAATAATTTACACAAATAATACATCCTTATATATATATATATATATATATATATATATATATATATATATATATATATATATATATATATATATATATATATATATATATATATATATATATATATATATATATATATATATATATATGCGTTTAATGGATATGCACTGACAGTGTAAAATAATTTTACACTGTCATCCAATAGAAAACCACAAATCTGCCATGTCATTAAAAAAAATTTAAAATAAAAGAGGGCTTTAATTGGATACATGGTTGTGATTGGTTGACAATGTAAAACTATTTTACACTGTCAGTGCATCACCCATTTTCTCTCTCTCTCTCTCTCTATATATATATATATATATATAGGTTCAAAATATTATTTTTTGTTTCGTATAATATTATATTTCAATGAAAAATATAATTCAGCATATTTTTTCTTTTCCATAAACTTCAAAATAAAATGGAGTTGTGAAAAGGAAAAATACTTTCTTGACTATGCTAAATTAACTTAACCTTATAAATTCAGAGAGACTTTTCGATCATTAAAAAGTGTGTGTGATTTGTTTTAATAATTCAAGAGCTAATATTGTAGCTTTACACACAGAGACCACTCCACATAGACAATGCGAACTTTTGGAGGGGTGAATTAGGATGACCAACTGAGTGTAAGTATGAGAGTGCAATCTAAGAGGAGAGGTGAATTAGGATTGCCAAATTTTTATTGTTTTTGCGCTTATTTCTTTGGATATGATAAAATGATGTTCTTAGCAAGATAAAATGCATAAATTGAAGTACAAAAAATATAAATAACATAAGGAGGTATCCTAGTTCTCCTTATCAACCAAGTGTAGATGTAGTCCCTTCACACCTTGAAGAATATTTCACTATGTTAGATCTTTATACAAGCTTTACACTAAGACTCATCTTACAAGCTTCTAACACAACAAATAAGCACACCACTTTCTTAATTTCATAAGCACTAAACTTATGGTGGACTTTGAATCATCCGGATTCAAAGAACCTTTTACAAAAATCACCAAAACACTTTGGTGATCACATAAAAAAAATGATGTACAAACAATACAAAATTTGAATAATCTTTTCAACTTGGATAGAGTTCCAAAATAAACAATTTTGCTCCTCTTCTACTTGAATAAAATTCAGTTTAATAATTTAAATGCTCTTGACAAAGAATGAAAATTTTCAAATATATGAAATTTTATGCTTAAAGTTTCATCACTTAAAATAATGGATAATTCTAAATATTCTTTTGAATTGTATGTAAAAATATTATTGAAAGAGGTTAATGAAAAATGGTTTAAATATATTCCACAATGCCTCTTGGAATAAATTTTAAAGATTGAAACATTTCCATGAAGGTACGCAATGATTTAGAAAGAGAATGGTTCAAAAAAAAAAAAAAAACGTATATCACAGCAGTTCAAAATTTGCCACAAAAACCAGAATACATTCAAATTTTACATACTTGTTCAAAACATATGTGAATTATGGTGGTTCCAAACTGTCACAGTTTAGGAAAAATTAAATAAATTCAAATGGTGGTTACATACTTGTTCGATTGGATGAATAGTGCAATCGATTGTACTCAAGTAAAACTTGATTTTTTCTTTTTAAAAGACTTGGAATGAAATGTTTTGATGCATGAATGTTTGGGAAACTTTAGAGAAGAATTGATGAAGATTTTTGAGCACCTAAAGCTTATATACAATTAATTAACATTGAATACATTTCTTCGTGATCAAATCATCTTTTACTTTAACATCCAATGACTTTTGAAATCTTGATAAATAATTTAGATAGACTTCAATCTTTTTCTTCTTTGATAAGCTTCATCAATCTTTGACATCATATTTTTGTCTTCATCAAAACTAAACCAAGATAGATGATGAGCATCTTCATCACAGCTAAGAGGCCCAACCAAAAATAAGTTTCCTCAAAAGATGAAAATCCCCAAGAAAGTTGAAAAGAAAGACAACCCCTTTGACGTGACAAATATTGTCACATAGAAAACCCAGCACAACAACGAAGGACCTCTCAAAAATCGAAGAACAAGAAGATGGAATTAGTTTTTATTGCCGAGGATAAAGCTGTGTAGAGAATTAGGCTGTCGAGGTAAAAAGGGCAAGAAGGAAAAAGAAAATAAAAAGAGGAAGATAAATGAAAAACAGGAACAAGAAAGAGCAACATGCTTCATGCCTAATTGGTATAAAATTATCTAACTAACCACAATTGATTAAATGTTGTTTTATTTTATGTTTTTAAATTTTTTAGGTTCTGATGAGCCATAACACATCAGGCATACAGTGAGGACATTGTTTTTACTTTTAGTTTGGGAGTGTGACACTTATATTGTTGTTGAAGCTTCTAAGTTGTTGTTATATCATGTTTTGATTAATGAAAAGTTATATGTTAGTAATTTATGTGAAAAAGTATAAAATAAAAGAAATAATTTATTTAATATTTCATTAGTAGAATTTCTTAATTATAATATATATATATATATATATATATATATATATATATATATATATATATATATATATATATATATATTTTAAATTGCAATGTTGAAAGTATTGAAAATAAAGCCTTACTGAAATGATAGGCAATAATTGTAACTTGGCAAGTGATGAATCCTTATCAAATCAGAAGAAGTCAACAAAGTAGTTAGCTTTTAAACAGTTTGAATTTCTCCAGAGTATGACATAAGTTTTAACTAAAGATTTTGTTTAGAGGAGGAAAACACTAGTAGGTATCGTTAATAAAAAGGGAATAATGCATTTATAAATGCATGGTTATAGAAGATAAATACAACAATAAATTAAATGCAAAAAGCATGCTAAACAAAGTTTTTGTGCCAAAAATTGGAGGAACACTGACTGTTTAACTATGAGTAACATGTTGGACTAATTACAAGTGAGATCCTGTTAGATGGAAAGGTGGAATACATAGCAAAAATTAAATTGAAAGTAATGCTAGTATAATCCCTAAGTTCACAAGAACTAAAAAGTCTGGTAATGAATAAGCTAGTTGATCCCCCATTTGAAACTGAAAGCTAAATGCCTCAACCATAAGATATAACAATCAAACTATAATTTATTCTTTCTATCTTCAAAGAAGCGCGCACGCGCACACACAGGCCCCCACACACACACACTTTGTATGCATTAAATCAAGTTGAAAAGAATGAGTTGTGCCAATGTTTGAATACAATACACATAAAAAGATCTGAGTTATGAGAAATGTGATATTGTTGTTAGATTTCTTTATTTGTTTATTTTTCTACCCATCTTCCGCATCACTTGAGAACATGCAATAATTCAAGTATGAGAGTGTGACAACTCCTTATTTGTGAGATATTTAAACTTTAAATATTTAAATTAATTGAGAAAAATCATGCTTATTGAGATTTATTTATTTGTGTTTTTATGCTTTCTTGTTAAATAGTGATGAACACGTTAAATGCTCTTGTTTGTTGTTTTTATGTGTTCATGTGTGTGCAAGAATACTCTTGGTGACAAGTTCTATCATGCTAGAAATGCATGACCAATACTCAACATGCCTTGAGCCAAAAAATACTACTAGAAGATTTGAATCTCAATGTTAGGGCTGATGTGAAAGAGTATAGAGAAATATAATTAAGACTGAGATGTAAAGTTTATGAAATAAGGATGAACACCAAAAGACAAAAATTTGAAAAAAATTGTTTTGAGCGCTCTTAGAGCGACCTTAATAGAGCAGACCTGCCCCAAGACATGTTGTATTCTACATGTGTTGTGTAGTACTGCCGTTATCAATACTAGAAGATAAATGGCATATGCTTTATTTCTTGGGACTAACAATGGATAATCTAAAGGCCCAAGACCTAAGTTTGAAGACAACTTTAAAGCTGAAGAAGTCTACCAAAGGATCTTTGTTGGAAATGGAAATAGGTTTTGAAGTTGAAAAAACTTAGAAAAATAATACATCATAAAGAAGGAACATTGAACCAGATTCTAAAACGTGACCCCTCCTACCATTCCTGAAGGATGTTGTAGAATCAAGCGTGACACAGCTCGCCTCTTGTTTCATCCGAAGAACCTGTCATATTTGTTTCATCTTCTTTCTTCCTTGTTTTGTTTTCTATTTTTTTTTAAATAGAAAGTATTTCTCTCTTCTTTCTTTCTCTCTTTCCTTTTAATTTTTATTCTTCTTTCTTCTTCTCTGCTTTTCTCTCACTCATCACAGTATTTCATTTCAATATATATATATATATATATATATATATATATATATATATATATATATATATATATATATATATATATATATATATATATATATATATATATATATATATATATATATATATATATAACCTTAAATATGATTTTCTCAAAATATTCCTTCACGGTTGTAATGCTCAATTCTTCTCTTCAGGTAATTCTTCTTCAAATAAACTCTTGCTCCTCTGAACTGCTCTTGGTCACTAACTCAGTGACTCATAGTTGTGGTCGTTTTTGTTTTTGCATCAGTAGCACTTTTTTGGGATAAGGTTGTCTTGCAGGTTAGGGGTTCTTGTTGTTGTGTTATTTCCTTTTAGTCAGGCTGCGATTTTTTCTGTCTCGCATTAGTGAGTTGTTGTTTTGAATAAAGGAGCTTGTTTTGGAGTAGTTTATTAGAGGGGTATTTTGTTTTAGTCTTATTGTCGGGCTTTTGTGCTAGGATTTTCTTTGTTTGGGGTCTGAGTTTTGTTGTTAGTGTTCTGCATCTTGTTCTGATTTTTCAGAACGATTATTTCCATGTTTATGACATGTCTCATGCCTTTCTTTTAGCAACAAATTCTAATTTTGTCCTTTAAAAAAAGAGTAGATGATCACAATTCAGGTGATTTGCCACGTCGTTATTAATATTTTCACACGTTGCTCTACGTTATTGATTTCGTGGATGATGAAATGGACATATATCACAACTAAAAGATTAGTAATTATATGTAAACTACGACAATTCCAAATGTGCCATAAAATTCAAAATAAATTCAAATTTTACATACTGGTTCATAACAAATATGAATTGTGGCGGTTCCCAACTATCACAGTTAAGGAAAAACTAAATAAATTCAAATTTTAATGGCATGATGAATATGCAATCGATTGTACTCAAGTAAAACTTGATTTTTTGCTTTTTAAAAGACTTGGAATGAATTGTTTTGATGCATGAATTTTTCGCTTATATACAATTAATTGGCATTGAATACATTTCTTCGTGATCAAATCATCTTTTACTTTAACATCCAATGAATTTTGAAATCTTGATAAATGATTTATATAGACTTCAACCTTAACTAAAGATTTCGTTTAGAGGAGGAAAACACTAGTAGGTATCGTTAATAAAAAGGGAATAGTGCATTTATAAATGCATGGTTATAGAAGATAAATACAACTATAAATTAAATGCAAAAAGCATGCTAAAAAAATTTTGTGTGCCAGAAATTGGAGGAACATTGAGTGTTTAACTATGAGTAACATATTGGACTCATTACTAGTGAGATCCCGTCAGATGAAAAGGTGGAAATATTCCCGAATTGGAATTCATGACGACATTTATGGGTAGATCTCCCCAATATGTGTGCAAAGTTGTCCTGAGATACAGACTACACTGTGTATATAATACCATCTGTTGAAGATTACATAGAAGAGTGGAAGTTTTAAAGGGAGAAATGACGTTATCCTTTTCTTCCACTCTGACCCTTCAGTGTGATCCTTTTACTTGTGGATTTGCCTCATTCAACTCTAAGTGCTTCTCAGGAGGCTCTTTAGAGAACCTTTTTTTTTCTTGTTCTAAAATGTAAATTGTTGGTTGGAGTTTTGTCATAAATCACCATCAAAGTGAAAAAGTGAAAATGTTGAAGACGATTTCTCATAAACAATGACAATTGATTCATGATGAATTTTCTTGCTCACAAATAGAATGTGAACTGAGATTTGGTAAATTTCTGTAGTTGGATCTCGATACTCTATGCTTTGGTCTGACGATGGGAAATTAGAGACTGAGTATTTATAAACACTCCAACGATCAAGTCAGTGACAAATGAAAATGAAGTATTTTTATAGTAGAGTTCTAGAGTTTTTGTTCCAAGAACCTTCTCTTTAGAACCCTTGTCTCGAGGAACTATTATTCTCAGATCTCTATTCTCCTTTATTCGACGGTCTATTTCGCTCTATGAAACATTTTGGGTCTTTTATTTCGTGGACCGTCTCTAGGTGGTGGACCTTCGTAGAGTTGGCGCCGACCTAGACCGAAAGAGAATATGCTATTAAAAAAAGAACAATTTCTTGCATGTGGTATGGAGCTGTAATTTGCCAAATGCTGATATAGTGCTGGAGATTATGCACCAATCCGTGTTTCCTATAACTATACTATTTTTAATTCTTTTCTGCAATCACTTGAGCAGCAATAAAGTTCCCATAACCGATATATTTGTCTGGCTTACTGTTTCTACCATTGACAGAGAAGTATACCATTTTTTTTTTTAAAAGCCCCTTCTTATTAAAGAAAACCAATAACATGCTATAGCTTGCTTAAGATGTGCCACAAGTCAGAATCAGATATAAATACAACAAAACCATAATGTGCAACATTGGTGGTCCCCTTTGCAATCCCTAAACACAGCTCATGAGTCCCTTTAACTAAGGGAAAATTAATCCCCATCACAGCGAAGCCACTGTAATGCTCCCAATCATATCCAAACTCAATACAATGTTTCATTAAGATGAAACATATTTAAGTATAATTAGTTTATCTACCAAAATCTTAGCTGTTATTCCATAAGCATTGAGCTGCCAGATGTCAACTTACCCATTGCAAGTACTACCAGATATGTAGTGTTAAACAGATAACGGATTCTAATTCTACCAATTTAAGGAAAACTGTCTGAGACTACATCATTTGATTTTAGAATGCTTCTCTTACTAGAAAATATTAACTTAACTTATTTGATCTAACCAGACACATAATTTTTCTTATTATATTGTAAAATGTTCAATCTGTCTATCCAATGAGAAGTTAAAGAGAAAGCAAAAAGTAGAAAGCAGGGGATGATAAAAATTTCTTTGTTTTTCTTCTGAGAATCAATTATTACATAGAGAACAATCTTTCTAGATTGACAAACTGATAAAAAATCACTAACAAAACAGCCACAATTGCAGCTTCTAAAACACCAATAATCAAAATTGACATTCCATGTACTCAATTCAACTACAATTTTTGGTTCATAAAAATCTACCAAACTCAAATCAATCTCATGATCACCAAATTCAAGAACAATGTCTGATTCATTCTCTTCCATTTTTCCAAATGACATTGCATCCAAATCCTCTCCATTGCTTCTCACAGTGATCCAATCATCATCATCATCATCATCATCATCATCAAATTCCCAAACTGTCTCATTGGAACACAATCCTAGAATTCTGTCTCGCGGACTCGAAGAATTACTCGAAGAATGACTCGAAGAATCCAAGGAACAACAATCAGATGTGGAACCCACCTCCTGAGTTGTTTCCAAAGAATCCCAATCCCAAAAACCTCCTTCCAACACAGTCGTCGGAGTTTCCAAATCAGACATAGATTCCTTAAACTTCCCAACAAACTCATGTCCGAGAAGCTCAACCACCGACCACCTCTCATTTGGATCTCTCTTCAAACACTTCCTCAAAAAATCCCTCCCCTGCTCCGACACAAAATTAGGAATCTCCGGCACATCCCCGGAGAATCCAACCCGATACAAAACCGCGGCCGGATCAGAAACCCCCTGCCACGGCATTTTCCCAGTGATCATCTCCAACACAGTACATCCCAAAGCCCACACATCAGCAGCAAACCCCTGCTCCTCCCCACGCGCAACCTCCGGCGCCATGAAAGCCGGCGAACCAGAAATCACCAACTCCTCCTCCACCCTCCGAGCACAACCGAAATCAGCAATCTTCACACCTTGTTCCGTCATCAACACATTCTGTCCCTTCAAATCACAATGCACTATACCATTCGAATGAAGGTAATCAAGTCCAAGTAGAATTTGGCGCGCGTAGAATCCCACCAAACCTTCTTCCATTCCATTTCCATTTCCATTCCCATTCCGAACCGCATCAGCTAGTGTTCCCTTAGATGCATACTCCATGAACAAATTTAACAAATGAACACCATTCTCAAACGTGACATCACAACCTCTGTAGTCCACAATTTGTGGACAATCAACCTTCGAGAGAATCTCTTGTTCTCTCTTCAGAAACTCCGAGCGGTGAAACTCCGTAGATTTCACCGCAAACACTTCATCTGAATCGCGATGTTCCGCGAGGTAGACGGTGGCGGTTGAGCCCCGGCCGATGATTCTACCTCTAGTCCAGGCCATTATGGTAAGAAATGTTTTGTTTTGATATTAGACTTTATAACTTGGGAGTGGGAGATATAAACCTTAGTTAATTATGAGATTCAGATTTATGTATATATAGTGTGAAGTTTTAAAAGTTTGGTTTAAATTGGAGTGTTGTGGTTGGCTTAATGGTGAGGGAAAGAGGTTATACTATAGTATATGATATGATTGTGATGTGGAAAGTTTTTTGGTTGTGTAGAATGGACGGCCGCCGTCTTGTTAAAGTGGGAGAGATCCACGTGTCAAGACGAGGAAGAAATGAAACAACTTATGTTGTTGTTGATGTTGGCCGGCCACGCTAATTAACATTAATATTGCTTTATTCATTAGATTAGATTTAAGCATGAAAATTGATTTAATGAATGAGGTAATTATAAGGAGACGGTGCACATGATAGCACGTGGTATGTGAAAGAAGAAAACGCGCAAAGATAGAAAATTAAAGAGGAGCGTGCTTTGTGAGGTAATGAAGGCATGGAACATTTTTTTGTGTGGTGGCATATTCCATAATCCATTCTTGTGTTAAATTATATAATGTTTATCTTTAACAGCTAGATAACTCATTACTACTTGTTTTCGTTAATGTATATGTCTTTGGTGAAAACTATTCTTATTTCTTAGGGATGCTAGCTATGTTAACGAAAACAATGAAAATTATCTTATAGTGAAATGGATTAATTCAATGAACAAAGTTCGTTCAAGTTAGTTAGGTTAATTAAAAATGACAATACGTACTTACATACATTGAATTTTGACTACCTATAGTGTAATATCAATTATTGACTACAAGACTAGAAGTAGGCAATGAGATTTGTTAGTTGTTGTATAAACTTAATCACTACATTTTGTTGATTTTTTAAGTCAAAGTTATCGATGCTTTAGTTTAAATTTAAATTAAACAAGTTCATCTGATTAGTTAGGTAGGTGGATTGTATACGAAGCAAATACAAAAGCCAACAGTGAAAGTCAATTTAAAGGGAAAACGCACTATAGATGTATTAAAAAAAATTGGCATAGGATAGGATGATGGGTTGGTACAGTATAATTTATGAGTGTAAAGTGACAGTGAAGAATTCAAAGGGAAGGACAGTTGGAATATGGTTAAAGAATAAGAAAAGGCCAAATACATGTCGATCATTCACAAGTAACAAATTATACACATACAACTTTGTTGTTGGTGAGTGTTGGATTGGACAGTTAAATTGATACAAAAACAGTTTCTTTTGGTGTGGAAAGTGCGTAAGCTTAGTGAGCGTTGACGCTTTGCGTGAGGAATATGAGGAAGCGTGAAATTCAAGGAAACCAATGATTAAAGATGGATGATATTATCACATGCCGCCAACCTCCTTCCTCGGTGTAAAATGCATGAATTGGGTCACGCTGTGGAAGCATGATGTAAGGTGCAAAATTCACAACTTCACCTTTAATATTGCGTGGAGTATAGCTACACTAATTAAGTAATATCAAAATAATCAGTTTTGCTTTTAGTAAATTACTACTACTCCTATAGATTATAAGCAATGTTGGTTGCGTCATCACACCATAAGGCTTTAGTCACTTAATCAAATTTAATTTAGAGTTCATTTACTTTAATTAATGTTGAATTTTGTCATCCTAAAACTAATCAAATCATTTTGATTTGTTAGACTAACAAACTGCTAGTTTGTTAAGAGTTAGGTAACAAACATTAATTAACTATATGAAATTAATTACTGTTTTATTTGCTTAGCAAATAAGTTAGTTTGGAAGTGGTAATTGTTATAATTTTAAATAATGGTTCATTGAGAGATAGAGAGAAGAAGAATTGATAGTAATATATTCTTGCTGAAGTTTTGCTTTGCACTTTTGTTATTATCATGTGTTAACCTTTATATTGTGAATGTGATCTCACATTTATACTAGTAGTATCACTTTGATAGTTTTAGCTCATGTAGAAGTTAGTTACAACACTCTAATTAACTTCCTAACTATACTAACTACGTCTGTAATTACTTTTAACTTACTCTTAGTATTTACAATCTTTTCTAATACCCCATCACAAATTTATGGTTAATTGAGTAAAAACACCTCGAGTTTGCTTCTACATTATGTAAATAGAACAGTTGAGAGCGATTTTGTTAACATATCCAAAATTTGAGCATGAGTTGAAACACGTTGAATTTGTAGACGCTTCACCACCACATTTTTTAGAACAAAATGAATGTCGAGTTTGATATGTTTGGTTCTTCCATAATCGGATTATGGGTTAACATTATGACACTAACATTATCTAATAGTAGTGTGGGAACTATGTAGACAATGTTAGGGATGGAAAAACGGGCCGTGCCCGTCGAGCATGCCTGTTTTGTCCATATTTTTTTCGGGACGGGTCAAGGTTTTAGATCTGTACCCTCTAATGCACATTAACAAGAAAGTTTGTAATTTTAGACTTAAATAGTACAATGTCGGTGGAACCGTCCCACCCTGTACACATTTTTTTTTGCGGGGTGAGGGCAAGGTATTAGGCCGACTCCATCAACAAATCCCGCCCCACACTAATTTTTTTTTGCGGGGCGAGGCAAGGTCTTAGGCCCTCACCCTCAACAAAGTCCGTCCCACCCTACTTTTTTGCAGGCTTTTGCAGGGAACGAGGAAGACATGCCCGTTTGCCACCTCTAGTTAATATATAACTCAGCAAGAAGCGATTCCAAACATAACAATTATGAAGTTGTATGCGCTAACAACCGATATTCTGCTTCCGTGCTTGATCTCGCAATTATGGCTTGTTTCTTCGACCTTAATGACACAAGATTGGGACCAAGTTACACACACGATATAGAGGTAGACCTACGATCGTCAAGGTCATTGGCCCAATCAGAATTAGTATATACACAGAGGGAGAACTCGTGATCTGAATTGGATGGAGCACCATTAAGCCATGAGTTTTCGTGCCACTTAAGTAACACAAAATGCATTTGACTGCACACCAATAGTCTATAGAGGATTGACCATAAACTGTGAAATTCTGATATTCAGATCTCAGATGTCCTAAGAGATATCGAGACACTGATCTCCGAACAACACACAATGGCAATGTTCACCTAGTTCGGTGTATAACAACATAAACTTTAGGGGCTACCAAGCCAGGGATAAGTCCACTATGATAGTATCAATTTGAAGTTCTATGCAAATAACCTCTGGTTTACATGTAAACAACCTCTAGTTTACAACCTTCTCACCTAATCACTATCCGTGCTTAACTTTTTCATAAGACTCACCTAGGTATGAGACCCTTCTCAATCCCCCTTAATCACAATCGTGATAATTAGTTAAAACTTTAGAAACACACTTCCAAGACACACAATCACTCAATGCTTAAAAGCTTGTGAATGATCAACAAAACTTACAACTCAAAAACACAGTCCTACTCTTCTATCAAGATGATCTTAGAGAGACTCATAATTCATAAGACTGCACAAACCCTAACACAAAATACATTGTAAGTTCAACACAACAATTATGTCTGTTGCTTGCTATTTAAAACAATCTTATGGACTAGATTGGGCTTCAAATTCGTAGTAGGGCACTGCTAAAAATCTTCCAAAATCTTATCCAAAAAGACAGGTCTTCAAATTATTAGTTTCCTAAATATTCTCCATATTTAGAAACTAGTCATACATCTTGAAAACAGAGACAATATTTTATCCCTAAATCAAACTCCACATAGGATTACACAATATTCAAAAATATTCTGCACCTGTAACTAAATAACAGACTTCAACGATCCAACTGTACATATCAGTCACGATGTCAGATGGTTTTGTATAGAACATCTTACTCGACATGTCTCTTCAGTTGAACTTGATAAAACATATTGTTCAACATGTTTAAGTTAGTTTTACCAAACATAATTCCAACCATAAAATTAGAGAATTAACAAACTGACAAGCTTTATTTACACAAAATGTGACATCTGGTCGAGTAAGCGTGACATATTGCAAGGCTCTAACTGTTGATCGATAAAGGAGTGAATCTGGTTAGACATCGGTGTCATGTTTGCTCTGTTTGCAACTACTGACTATATGTGTGTTTACTCCCTTAGCTTAAAACATATTTACTTTGAATAGCAAGTTCCAAATATGCTTAGTTTACGTAAGAAGCATGAATTCATTTGTTTGATGGTGCACCTCAATACCAATGAAGTATTGTTGGATGTTCAACTTCTTTAATGCAAACTTAGTATGAATTTTTTTGATTAAATCTTGAATTGGATTTAGAGATTATCATGTTAGCAGGATGTCATCTACATGGATAAATTTATAGAGCGTGATATTGTTATGGTTATAAGAAAATAGGGAGTGATCACACCGATTTGATACAAATCCAAATTGAATTAAGGTTTCGTATAACTTCTCATACCACGCCTGTGGAGCCTACTTCAGGCCATGGATTGCTTTGTTGAGTTTGCAAACTATAGTGGATTAGAGCCAATGAAGCCAAGAGGCTGGTGCGTATAAACTTCTTCATGAAGTTATCCACTAAGAAACACATTGTTGATGTCAATATGATGTATCTCCCATTTATATGTGATGGCTAAAGTCAGGATAACACGTAGGGTTGTTGGCAGGATAACACATATGGTTGTTAGCTTGACTACTAGTGAGAAATTTATTTGGAAGTCAAACCATGTTTTTCATGAAATCCCCTACCTACCAATCGTGCCTTGTATTTATTTACACTCCCATTAGGATTTTCTTTAACTTTGAATACCCATTTCGAGCCTAAGACCATTTACAATGGGGGTGTTGAAAAAATTATTCAATAGTTGAATGTCTACAATGGTTTGTTGAATGAGGTGTTTAATGTGATGTGGATTAATTGGTGTTGAAAAGATTCAACATGTTGAATGAGAAAAAAGTGGGGCCACATGCAACACTTTACACAATTTTATTGGTTGTTGTGATTATTTAGATTTTATTTTCTTTTAATCATTTAAAATTAATTATTTCATAGTAAATAAATTTTTTATTTATTTTTATTTTTATCAAAATTCATTATTTTTTTTCCTCTATAAATAGAGACTTGCTTCATTTGATTTGGACTCATAAAAAAAAATTCAGTTTTAATTGATAATAGATATTAATATATAATCATAAAAACAAAACTTTAAAAGAAAATAAGAATATGATGTGGGGTAGGGTGTTGAATTTTATTAAACAAAACCATTGTAGTGAAAAAAAATTGAATAGGTGTTGAATTATTAGGTGGAAGAGAGAGAAGATGATGTGGAAGATAAAAAGTGAAAAAGTAGGGTGTTGAATAATGTAACCATTGTACATAGTCTAAGGCCTTTCTTTGAGGAGAGAGAGTAGTGAGAGCCCATGTACCATTCTTCAGAAGTGAACCATATTCTGATTTCATGGATTCAACTCACTCAGGTCGAGACAATGTTTGTTTGATTATAGTTCGCTCAGTGTGAATAAGAAACACCTTAGTTCTTGATTTTTCTGTCTTTGCTTTTATTTGCATAAAATGAGTATTTTGTAGGAGTAGAGGTGAGATGTGACTTGAAGGACTATAAAAAGATGGTGACAAATACTCTATGGAATACGACACTTCATTAGGTTCTAGCATAAGACATGTGGTATTATGTGAACTTGTGTTGAAAAGTATTTCAGTTTCCAGGTTGGTGATAGACACGAGTACTCGGCTGTGAGACATCACTATCAAACACATGTGACACATATGACGTTGGACTTATGACCACAAGATTAGAATATGACATTGACTTAGAATTTGAGGGTAAAGGTGAAGTCACAACATTAGATTCATCTAGTCACAACATTACAATATGTTAGTCACTAGTTTGTTAAAGTGGTGATGCAGACAAAATAGTGTTTGAGTTAGATTTATTAAGTGTAGAATTTTGATTAGCTGAGACTAGGTTCTTAGTAGTGCGTTATGACCTTTAGAGAAATTTTGGAAAATTGATCTTGGAAACATAATGGTTTGCA
Organism: Vicia villosa; assembly: GCF_029867415.1. Lineage (NCBI taxonomy): Eukaryota > Viridiplantae > Streptophyta > Magnoliopsida > Fabales > Fabaceae > Vicia > Vicia villosa. The sequence goes on from NC_081183.1 coordinate 147,185,746, forward strand.
TATTAATTTTAGGCATGTGAGAGTTAAGACCTTGAGAGCTTTATGATTATAAAGCTTGATTATCCATTTTGAAGTCAGTCTTGAATGAAAACTACTCTTCATTAAAGATAACATCTTTAGATGAATATTATGATTTCCATATTCATGCATTTGTGGCCTTTATGTGCAAGTGATACCCCTTAATACAAACATTTAGAACTCCTAAAATCCAGCGTGTATTGGTGGTATGGTTTTAATTGAGGATATCATGCACAACCAAATATATTTAGTAATTTGTAGTCATTGTTCTTGTGATATAGTATAGAGCCCTTGTGGGTAACCTGTTTATCAAGTATACTACAATAGCGAAACTATGATCCCAATGTATATGTGGCATGATTGCATGAGCTAACAACGTGTTTATCGATATATTTGGCAAACAACCGCTAGTCTATAAAGAGGGTTACTTGCAGGATCGACTAGTAAATCTTATGGCATATTTGTGCAAGAATTCTTAGATTTGTTCAAAGTATGAATTAGTTTGATTGTAAATTAAAAAGTTGTTAAAAGGAAATTATCGGCTGTGTTGGGTTAGATGTAAATTAGAGTAAAAGCAAAGGAAAAAACAATGAGGAAATAAGTTAAATAAGGGAAATTACTTTAATAAAATGTGTAAGAAATAAGAAGATGGTACACAAGATCATACATTTTCTCACAGACTTGTTTCTCTCTATAGTGCATATACTTTAAGTTTTAGAGTGTTGTATGTTAATTTGTGACCCTTAATCCCGACACCAGGATTACCTATATATACTACTAGATTTGTAACAATTTTCTATGATTGTTATGTGCATGGTCGACACATATTCTTGTTACTTGACTTCGAGGCTGATGTCTTGCTTCCACGTGTTTTTGACATCCAAATTCTTGTCTGTGTCTGGTATTTGATCTTACCCTTTTATGAATGAAATAACCATTTCATAGTCAAAATTCACAGTTGTTGTGTGGAAATCATTATTAAAAATACACCAAGTCCAAGATAAATAACTAGGTCGACTTCGACTGGCAGTAGCCGACTACCATATTAAATTTTTCATTATAATATGGTCTTTAATCCATATCTAACTTTCAATGTTGAAAATCTCAGCTGACAAATCCCCCCCCCCTAAAAGATGCCTTGTTCGACCGAGCCTTTTTGGTACTTTAAGAGAAATGGCATTTTTTTGAAAAAATCTGACACTGTTCAAGGTAGAGAGCTGACGTCACTGTAATCATTACTACTTTTTCCTAACACGTCTCTTCAAAACCATGTATGTGCATATGTTATGATGATTTCAACTTCCTAGGAGAAAACGTGTCCCACTAACTCAAATAACTTCCCACTTTCCCACTATGCTTCAGGAACAAACAAGCACTAATATAAAATTAATTATTCCCTATTTTACCCTTTTTGAAAATATTTAGAAATAAACGCAAACAAACTTTAACAAACAACTGAACCCTAGCCTATAGGAGCTTCCCGTTGGATACAACGGATGTGAGGGTGCCTAACACCTTCCCCTCCCATAACCGACTCCCAAACCCTAAACTAGTTGGGACGACAATGTTTTGTCTTTTTTAAAGGTTTTAGTGTTATTTCCCTGTTCCTTAGAAATAAATAAAATACATTGGCGACTCTGTTATATTTCGAGTGTGTGATGCACTCGGGTATTTTTCGCGGCGCGACCCATGTCTTGACCTTAAATCTCATTGCTTGTTTTTTTCTTCATGAAAGTCTTCCCTCGCTGATGATGAATAAACAATAACAATGGAACTTTCTAAAATATATAAATCATATATTTTAGACCTTTTAACTATTATCATCTCACCATGTGAAATCTACAACATCCCATGTTCAATTCTAATGCAATAGCCTAGATCATAAAAATGCTTATGGATAACAGATTTTGCCTGAGATTTTGAACATATCTCACATTATGAAGAACAAATTCACGATCATCAATCATTTTAAGTCTGGTTGTACCAATATCACTTCTTCCTCTTGAGACACTCAATCCTTCACTATTATCATAAACCTTCAAATCTTCCACCATTGAAAATTCTTTAGATCTCCAAGCCGTTTTGGGCTTCTTCCAAAATAATATTATCTTTTTTATGATAAATGAGGGCATTCTTAAAGTGATCAAAGGATCTGGCTAATGATCTCATAATGAGTAGAGCCTTGTCCTCAATTTAGTCTTCACCTCAATATTCTTCAGATCATCAATAATGATGTGAAATTATGTTAATTGCTCCACTATAGATTTGGTCTCTATCATTTGAAATGAGTATAATTGTTACTTAAAACACAACATGTGAGCTAAAGAATTGTTATCTTTCGGACATGAGTTTGTTGGAAAGTTTAAGAAATCTAAGTCTAATTCAGAAACTCCCACGACTTTGTTGGAAGTAGGTTGGGATTGGGAATCTTTGGAATCAACTCAAGAAGTTTGTCCCTCATATTCTTCGAGTTATCCTTCCCGTCCACGAGACAAAAATCTAGGATTGTGTTTGAATGAAACTATTTGGGAATTTTATGATGATGAATGGATCATGGTGAGAAATAATAGAGAGGATTTGGAAGCACAATCTTTTGGGAAAATGGAAGTGTATGAATCAGACATTGTTTTGGAATTTGGTGATCATGAGATTAATTTGAAATTTGATAGTTTTTTATAGTTAAATTGAGTAGAACGCCATTTTTGATTATTGGTGTTTTTTAAGGTGCCTAAGTAAGGGGCTCAAAATCAAATTTATTTGGAATAACATTTTTTTAATTAAGTATTTAATTTTTTATGCAAAATAAAATATTGACTTTGTTTTTAAAAAAAAAATAAAAAGTGGATTTTTTCCAAAAACAAGTAAACTTGATTTTTTATCGAAAAATTTAAAATAGTTGATATTTTTCGAAAATAAGAAAAGTCAATTTTTGTTACAAAAAATAAAAAATCTGGTTTTTTCTAAAAATAAAAATTTTGCTTTTTTATCGAAAAAAATTGATATTTTTTATCGATTTTTTCTAAGTAATAAAAAATTCAATTTATTCTAAAAAATAAGAAAAGTCGTCGCTTTTTTCTCGAAAAGAAAGTAAATTATTTCCGAAAATAAAAAAGTCAAAATTCGATTTTTTCAAAAAAACCGAAAATTTTAGAAAGCAAATAACTCGACTTTTTTCGAAAATAAAAAAGTTGACTTTTGTCAAAAATTAAAAAAAAAATCAAAATTTTCAAAAATAAGAAAAGTCGGTCTTTTCAAAAATAAAAAAAGTTGTTTTTTCATGAAATTAAGAAATGTTGTTTTTTGTTTAAAAAATAAAAATGTCGTTTTTTAATGAAAAATAGAAAAATTCAATTTTTTTGAAAACAAAATAAATCAACTTTTTCTGAAAATAAAAATGTCGATTTTTTTCTAAAAAAAGGGTCAAGTTTTTTCAAATATAAAATGTTTTTGAAAACAAAGTTAATTTTTCAGAAAATAAAAAATGATAACTTTTTCCAAAAAAATGTTTTTATAAATAATATTTTAAAAAAATTAAAATAAAAAACTTTGCTGAAAAATTGGGGGCCTAGAAGCCCTATTTGAATTTTATGAGTCCTTAGTTTAGGGTTGGGATGGCAAACGGGCATGCCGGTCCTATTTAGGCCCGTCACGCAAAAGTCCGCAAGAAAACGGAACGGGGGCGGGACGGTTATAATTGAGGGTGCGTTCCTAAAATCTTGGCTCTCCCTAAAAAAAAAAAGTGAGAGCGGGACGGGCTAATCAAGATATATTAATAATATTAGCCTAATAAATATTTAAATCAATACATTATTTTTATATAAAATTAATTAAACAAAAAAAGTTAATATAAATTAAAAATTATAATGTTAATAGGAGGATATTTTTAACATGATAATTTCATTAATTATAATGCATAATATTGTACTCATTTAAAAAATAATTACTTTTATAATTTGTGACAAATAAATTATTACAAAATTAAAATTTTATTTAATCTCTTTATTCTTCATTTATAACAATTTATATTTAAATTATTCTTTATTAATAATAACTCATTTTAATTATATTATAACTATATTATAAATATATTTTTTAAAATAAAATTAAAAGATATTTGTGATTTGGTTAATTCAGATATTCATATCCGAATTAGCCAATATCCCAAATTTTTGTTGGGGTGAATTCGAATATGCATATCCGAATTAACAAAAATCACAAATTCTTTTGGGTGCCTTCGGATATCATATCCAAATGATATGTTAGAGTTTTCAGAAGTGTTATTCACTCTATATGAGTACAACTTTCAGTTTAAAGGGCTAGAGCCTAATATTTAAAGCCATCAATATATGAAGGGCTTAAATTTTAAAAGTAAATGAGCCCAAAAATAAGTAGGACCTTAAAATAAAGGCCCCTAAATTTAAAGTAAGGCCTCAATCCCAAACATTTTCACAAAATACTTTTCATAAAAAATTAACTTTTTTACTTTTCATCAAAAACTTTTTTATTTTTGATAAAAAAATTGACTTTTTTATTTTTCATTAAAAATTGTCTTTTTATAAATAAAAAAGCCGATTTTTTTATTTTCGAAAAAATCAATTTTCTTATTTTCGGAATAATCCCAAACATTTTCTTATTTTCGAAATAATCATTTTTTTAAAAATTTCTAAAAAATAAAGTGAATTTTTAATTTTGTAAAAAATATTTTTTATTTTTCAAACCATTTAACTTCAAACAAATTATATTTTGGGGCCTTACTTATGGCCCATAAAAAACAAAAATATGAGAGGACTTTAAAATATGAGAAAAAAAATTCATTTAGTAAAAGGCCTAAAAAAAGACCATATAAGGGCCTAATTGTTAGAATTTTACAATTTAGGATTTTTTAAACTCTTTTAGGTGCAATGAGAAATTCTCTTATTTTTATAATTTTAAGTCCATATATTTTAGGGGCCTTAAAGGTTACGCCCCCAACCCTCTAAATTGACGTCTCTAATTTTAGACAATATAATTGTGATTGTTTTGTTAGTGCTTTTTTATTTGTTTGGCAATCTAAAAAGATTGTTGTTTGTGTAAAACTTTATATATATATATATATATATATATATATATATATATATATATATATATATATATATATATATATATATATATATATATATATATATACATAATAATAAAATATAAATAGATAATAAATTACGCTGCACTGTCAGTGTAAAAAAGTATTACACAGATATTCAATCAGATTATTTTAAAGTGTCAAATCATTTCGGTATTTTAAAATTTAAAGGCCGACTTGATAAGATACATGATTGTCATTGGTTGACAGCATTACACATCCCCTTTTCTCATTTTTATTATCCAAGAGCTTTTTTATAATAATTGACTCTGAGAAGAACAACAAGGAAATTTTTATGCTTTCAACTTTTTACTTTCTCTTTAATTTCTCATTGGATAAATTTAACGTTTTACAATATAATGGGATAACTTATGTGTCTCTTTAGATCAACTAAGTTAATTTAATATTTCTAAAATGAAATGTAGTCTCAGGCAATTTTCCTTAAATTGATAGAATCCCTTGTCTGTTTAACAGTACATATATGGTAGTACTTGCAATGGATAAGTTTACATATGGCAGTACAATGTTTATGGAAGAAACAGCTAAGATTTTGGTAGATAAACTAGTTACACTTAAATATGTTTCATCATAATGAAACATTGTATTGAGTTTGGATATGATTGGGAGCATTACAGTGGCCTCGCTGTGATGGGGATTAATTTTCCCTTAGTTAAAGGGACTCATGAGCTGTGTTTAGGGATTGGAAAGGGGGCCACCAATGTAGCACATTATGGTTTTGTTGTATTTACATCTTATTCTGACCTGTGGCACATCTTTAGCATGTTATTGGTTTTCTTTAATAAGAAGGGGCTTTTTCAAATAAAGATATGCTATTTTTCTGGCAATGATAGAAAACCCAGTACGCCAGACAAATATATCGGTTACTTATGGGGAACTTGATTGCTGCTCAAGTGATTTCAGGAAAGAATTAGAAATAGTATAGTTATAGGAAACAATAGTTATATATCAGCATCTGAAAAATTACAGCTCAGCACCACATGCAAGAAATTGTTCTTTTCTAAGAACATATTTTATTCAGAACAAAGTCAGCACCAATTTCTCATGTAAGTATTGGAAATTAAAGATGTTTATGGGAAATTTCAAGAGAATACCATAAATTTACATAAATTTATATTTTTTACCGTGACAGATGGTAGATTATTAGAATTTTTAAATTTTTGGTATAGGAAATTTCATATTTTCAGACAATATATTAAATTGCAAAAATATGAAATTTCCGATGGGTGCCAAAAAAATTCCGAAAATTTGAAATTTTCAATATAACATTATTACGCTTTTTCACTTTTTTCTATAACTTTTCTCGAATAATTGAATCGAAGAAAATGCTACTCGATTAATTATATACATATTATAAATGTCATACATATAAGAATTTAAAACAAAATAGGATGACTGTCTAACTTTGTCTTCCCAATGACTAAAGCGACCTGCATATGTTGATTCTCATGCTCTTGCATCATCAGTACAATTATGTCTCCAACGGTCAGTGATCAGAGGAAATGGTCAATTAGAACCCGATGGTTGTTGTTGACAAAACCAACGACAATGATTTTATGTGTGCTCGTATACATATGTGAAGTTAAGGCAAGATGAAAAAATGTGATGTTAAATCTCATGGAAAGAGACAGGGCCGGCCCAAACAAATTAGAGGCCCTGTTCTAATTTTATAATAGAATGTATTTTATTTTAATAAATAACAAATATTATTGACATTAAACCATTTAATAAATCTTATCAAAATTACCATAATATTTTTAAGAGAAAACGGATAATGTCCTCAAGGTGTAATTTATACTATATAAAATAAAATAAAAATAAGTAAATAAATTATATAATATTTATTTAAGAGTTCATAATTAGGAAATATCTTGCTTAGAAATATACAAAGCTATCATTATACAACTTAATTAGTTTTACATCAATAAATCATTCATACTGTATAATTAATTTTAAATTTGGAGAATTCATTAGCACATCAAAAATCAAATATTTTTATACATATTTTTATAAGTTAATCATATATATTTTAAATTATATATATAAATTAAGAGTTTAAAGGTAGTGTATTGTCAGTGTAAAATAATTTTACACATACAATCAATCAAAATTCTCACATTTGCCATATCATATCAATACTTTAAAAATAAAAGTGTTTTATAATAATAAATGTCTCTCATTGGTTGACAGTGTAAGTGCATTTTATTTTTTCTCATAAACTAATCATTTTAATACATATTTTTATAAATTTTAATATTTTTAATTAAAAAAGCGTAAATAATCAAACTCTAAAAAAATTTCTAATATAACTTTACATATTAGTCTAAATTAAATTAACAAGTAATATATTAATATTTATTTTTATAAATTATAGCTTTAAGTAGTTAGTCTAAGTTTTGCAACACAATGCACTTTAGCTAGTGAAATGTTGATGTTTTACAATATTTAATAGAGAATTTATTAGCTGTAACAATAATACTATAACAATTTGAAGACGCTATAAAATTACTCCATAAAACTGGTGATGGAATAGTTAGTAAGACTTAGATCCAATTCTTGGATGAGGGGCCCCACAAGATTGCCACCGAGTGTAGTGTTAATTTGTCTATTAAATTAGCATTATTCATGGGAGAAGATTGAGAGGCAAAAGTAGCAAAAAGTATAAGTATTTGTCACCACATAACAGCATGAATATCTTCCTCTCAGACCTATACTATGTAAATTTTAATTTTAATTCTGTGGCCCCCAAGACATTGAGGCCCTGTGCTGTGGCACTTGTTGCACAGCCACAGGGCCGGGCCTGGAAAGAGAGACAAATACAATGTATCTAGAAGCAATAAGGTAACTCATATCATAAATAGTCATCCATTTATCCATATCATGCACTCCCAAGTAGTCTACTTGTAACACATTCCTAACTTTAGATACAGTGTCATAGAACAACTTGGAAAACAATTGGGAGCGTTGATGAACTTCAGCATTTAACTGAGTTCGTATCAAAGGTCATGACTCTTCGCCCCATCCAAGTAAAATTGCAATAGAGCGGAAACCGTAATTTTCACCGCCACTGTTAAAAGTATATTGGAGTAATTTTGAATTATCATTTTCCACAGAGATTGGTGTTGATATTACCGCCGTTCTACAGTTACTATTGTTTTAAGCCTATGATTCATAAAATGTTTTGGTTTTGGTTTTAGTAACAGAAAGTTTCGATCTCATAAAAGTATCGAGTATCAGTAAAAGAGAGTTTTGGTTTTAAAACGATTAGTAAAAGCATGTCAAGATTAGAGTTCGATAATCTATTTCACATGTATCTTCTTAATAAAACATGTGAACTCATAAATGATCAATAAAATCACATATCCTCTCAATATGTTTCATCTCTAAACCATATTGTGAGTTTTATCATTTTGATCCTCAGATGATCTCTTAACCTAACTATCAAAATAATAACATTCAAAGCTTGATATTAGTGAATATCAACTCACAAAGCTATCTCTAAACTTTATTTGTTGATAGATGAAAACCTAGGTCAAGACTTTAAACCTATTTCTCAATAATGATCCAAACCAAAAATAAACATAAACACAAGGTTTTTCACCATATATTAATCATCACTTGTTCACATACAAAGTCGTAAGAGAAATACATAACAACAGAAAGATTATCTACCTCTAATCTTGACATAAAGAAGGATTTAGCCACCCATTTCCATAGTGACTTGAACAACAAGCAAACAATCAGGCTTTATGAATATCAAACTTGAAGTCTCAAAGATTGATGGTTGAAAGCTATGATTTTATGTGAAAATGAAGAAAAGGGGTATTTTTCTCTAACAATGGTGTTTTTAGGTCAAGAGAGAGAGAGAGAGAGCCAAAGATGGAATGAATCCTCAAAATATCTAACCAAGTACCTAAAAGCATGGTCTGCACGCTCAGATTCACCGGGCGAAACCATTCTCTTGCCGGGCGAAGCCCACTAAGTCACCCACGTCAGCAACAGTGCAAATGAAGATTTCGGAAAAAATATCTACTTTCACCCGACGAGCCAGTTGCTCTGTCGGGCGAACCAAGACAGAAATTTGCCCAAGAAATTGCTCCACTCGCCTATGCCTTACTTAAGATTCGCCGGGCGAACCTTCTCCCACAAATCTTTGATTCTTCGGTTTTTTTTCTCGACTTTTGCTGCACCTTTGTGATCACCAAACACTGAAATACTAGCAAACACATAAAAAAATCAAATATGTACATTAGCCAAAATCACTTATTTACATAAGCTATTTTACTCAAAAGCAAAGGAAAGAGCTTAAAAGTGTCACATTTTTATATGAAAATTAAACTACTCTTGACACTTAACAGTCACCGACATCAATAATGTCATCGATGTAAGCAGGAAATTATGACAAGTAAATATGTCTTGAAGATTTGATGGGTGGTTGGCTACCAATCGACATACTTGACGGTTGACTTGGTGTTGATTTTGTGCATGATCGCTTCATAGTCAGACTTCCATGTAAGTCCTCGGCATACTCCCGCTGGCTAGGATCCTGATGCACGTCACTTGGTTAATTCTTTCCATTCTTCTTAACTCATATCTTTGGCTTGTACTTCACCGGCGATGGACACATAAAAGTTATGTATGGATGTGTTAGTTCCCGAACCTTTTTCTTTAACACCCCCTGGTCTACAATATCCCAAGTATTGAAATATGTTTTCAACTCTTTACACTCTGCTTCTAAATCCCACTTTGTACCACTCTCATCATGACTGACCTCATGCTCTGCAATGTGCAATTTTGTCTAAAATATACAAATTGAGTCTAAAGGAACGAAATTGCCTAGTATTTAGAAACCGACAAGCTGACATACACACACGGTAACTCATGTGTTGTTTTAATGAAGCAACCACATATTTCTTGGCTTGAACCAACAAATTTTATTCTTTCTAGTTCCTTTCCAATGAGCTGTATACATTGTCTTGAGACAAAACCGTGCAACCTGACATAGAATGGAGTGTTATACCGATGCTCAATATTGACAACTTTTTTGAAATGACACTCTGATTGAACCTAACTGCAACTTCAACATGGTGCTCACAGCATTTCAACTTTGGCATAAATCCCCCCCGCTTGTAGTCAACATGTTTTTTAGTCTCCAATGAGCAGACCCCCTAAAAACCATACATAGAAATATATGTTAAAATATGATAAGTTATGTAATAATATTAAAGTGTCATGTTCTGTGTAACTATTTATTGTTGAGTTTCCTAAATGAGTGACTCTGTTAGTCCAATTAGCAACAAACGTTTCTTTGTAAGGTGTCAACCATGTTTCATTCACATATTTAACAAACAAACAAATATCAGCACAATCACTCTCAAAGTGCTTGAAGTGTTCAACAAACTTATTTTTTTGTATTTGAATACATGGTATTATTCTATAGATCCATGACATGTTCTTGTCTTTCTGATTTAACGTACTCTTTACATTTCATACTAATGTTCTTTGAAAATGGAATGAAAACAACACATGAGTTACATTTGAGAACACAAATTGCATGGTATTCATCAACACAAGTTTCCAGTCCATCACCACAACCTTAAGAAGCAATTTCTCTGAAGAGAACAACTCTTAGAGATTCTCTAGTTCCCATTTGAAATTCTCCTCTCTTTCATGTTTCAAATAAGCAAAGCCAACTGAAAACGTCAACTTAGTTGACGTAATACCAACAATCTCAAGTAGTGGTATCTGATACATGTACGATCAAGATGCACATAATCAAACTAATAAATCAACATCTACAACGGATATCAGGATATGAAATCAAATATTCTCTACCTATTTGTCTCGTATGTGCAATCAAAAATCAACTCCAAATTAAACATATTCAACAACTTCACTGAATCAGGATGTATTTCTCTCTATGAATAAGACTCAACAACATCTACATTTCTTACAATGGACCTCTCTTGCTCAATTTGTATGTAGCTCTAGCTTTATACACCTTGGTAACACTCGTGAGGTTTTGAGGATCCTTGTCTTTCAAAGCAACGATTATGTACCTTGGAGCCATATTGTACTTCATCATGTTATTCACAAACTTTCTTTCATGATCTGTTAGACTGCCAAATATGTCATGGCCTTCTAAATCCTCAGATAGTTTATGATTGTGCATCCCGCACCTAACAATCACCTTCCAACCAATACCGCTAGGAACAAATCTCAACCTAAAAGGACATTTATATTTCATACTATAAATGCCTTCTGAGGAGTTATTGCTTTCAGACACATTCTTTATTTTGTATTTCATCCTCTCTCATAATCCATAATCAATTCATCTTTCCTCTCATTCTTTCCATTAGCAGAATCAGAACGAACAGTGGCAACAATAATATAATAATATCATGCCATTTACTAGTAGCTTGTGCCTATGCTAAAACTTTAGATCGAGACTTAAATATCTGTCAATTAAAAAAGAGTAAACTATCAATATCATAGAGACGAGAAAACCTTTAAAAAGTATATATGTTACATAGAAAACTTACAGCATTAGCGGTGAAGAACTTCGTAAAATCTATACGGGAATTCATAGAAGAAGCTGCCGGTATGGCCCACACAAGTATAGAATTTTTCTATAGACTTACACAAAATTTCTAGTATAAAAATATTTTCGATATATCGGAAATTACAAAATTGTCGGGAAATTTTGTTATTAAATGGAAATTTTAGAAATTTCCTGCATTTTCTTTGGTATTTCTGAGCAACACCAAAATTTTCAAAATTTCAGGTAAATTGCCTCCAGAAATTTTGTAATTTACACACAATTTCTAGTAAAACTCGTATTTGGATATCGGAAATTTCGAATTGGATACCATAAATTTACTTTTTACTACATGTCCTTAGTGATTTTTTTTCGTATTTTCTTTGTTTGTAGGATAAATAATAGTAAGGGCATTTTTGTCATAACAAAATATAGGAGGGGTGCCAGGTATAACTTGGGGGTGGCAAGTTAAACCCTCCAACTTGGCGAAGTTCCAAGAAGAGAGATGGCCTGCGAAATAAAAGACCCAAAATGCTTCATGAAGTGATTACGTCGGATCAAGAAGAATAGAGATCTAGATTCTAGAGATCTGTGAATACCCATCGCTTGAGAAAAGGGTTTCGAAGAGAAGATTATATGAACAAAAACTCTAAGACTTTACTATAAAAGTCAAATGAAGAATTCATATTCAGATACACACTATTTTAATCATACATATCTCTCGCTTTCAGCCGGCAATAACTTGGGCTTTGAAGTGTTTGTAGGTACCCCTCCTCCAATTTTCGTCGTTGAACCAAAGCATGGAGTATTTAGAGCCAAATGCATAAATTTACCATCAAATCCTAATTCACATTTCATTCTGAGGAGGAAAAATCCATCCTGAATTAATTGTCGTTGTCTATGAGAAATTGTCTTCAACATTTCCATTCCTTTTCACTTTGATGGTGAATTATGACGAAAGTCTAACCAGATTTTTAAATAATAGAATAAGAAAAAAGGGTTCTCTAAAGAGCCTCCTGAGGAGCACTCAGAGATGAATAAGACATACCCATAAGCAAGACGATCGTGTTGAAAGATCAGAGTGAAAGAAATGGAGAATAACACTGCTCGCTTCAAAACTTACACTCTTTGACGTAATCTTCAGTCGATGGGATGATATCCACACAGTAGTCTGCATCCTAGGAAAAATTTGCATGCATATTGGGAAGACCCACTTCTCCTATTATGGAACCGAAATTGATCGAAGAACGATGGTTGCGAGGAAGGTGGGTGAACTTTAGCGTCAAATGTGGTGGAGAATGGACTGACCTGTAAGGAGGAGAAACATGAATGAAATTTGAATTTGAAATTTTGTACTTGAAATTAGTGTGCGTACCCTTTATATAGTGGATCAGTTATAACAACCCATTATGCTCTAGGTGCGCGATGCAGGAGTCGTTGGATGTATCCTGGTCCTGGATATCATGCACTCTTCTTCATGGTAATTTCCATGTGCTGGAGAAATTGGAGTGAATCATTGTTTTCTATGGGTCGTGTCGATGGTCGCCCAGGTCAACCTATAACAATTTCCCCCAAGCCCTTGTGATTGTATGATAGTGCGAGGGTTTATCGTATTCACCCCGTTTACACAGGTGATTCCTTTAGATTTAATGGAATGTCAAGAGAAGATATTATTGTTGTTGGGAATTCGCGCCTCTAATGCGTTCATGCTTCAAATGTCTTTCTGTATCTTCCATCATAATGATCTCCGGGAACTGAAATACTTTAGTGCCTCTCCGAGGTTATATGGAGAAATGATAGGTTTTTTGCTTTAAGTAAGTTATCACACAATTATTGAAGAGTTACTTTCTCATATTCTTGAGACATTATTTTAGCTTCATTGTTATCTACATTCTCTACGACACCATTCCTTTATGTACTTAAGGAAAGTAATGTTCATCATGAGTCGACAATTAAAAGAAGATACTTAAGCCTCATGGGTTAATCGTGTTTCTTCATAAATTGTCTCTGCTGTTGTTTGTGAAGGTGATCTCGATGAAGCCTTTTTAGACGTAGGTCAATCTTTGGATTGAGGTTTATTGATCCCCAATGAAGACAATAGAATATGTACTGATTATTGTGAACGTGTCGTTCCTTTCTATGAATGTAGCGTCTCGGTCATGGGCCTTCAGTTGCCCTTTAAGAGCTTTGAAATAGAAGTCCTGAATCACTTGATTGTTGCCCCCTAGCAGCCGTAACTTGCGAGTTGGACATATGTTAAAGTTTTGCAGTACTATTGTGAATATCAAAAGGGGAAACCATCTTTGTCCATTTTCTTCCATCTCTTCAAATTACAACATAGCTTTATGGTTCAGACACAGGGTCAAGATTTGATTAATCTAGTGAAACTTATTCATAACTTCGGAACATTTTCGAAGGGTCTTAAGCATTTCAAAAATAGATTCTTTCTGGTCATCCCTCTCCATAAAAAGGATCATGTAACGGTATGCACCATAGGGATCAGGGTGGAAGACATATGTACTAGCTTGTTTCTCAAGTATTGGAATAAATGTCATTTTATGATGGGGAATGAATTGTATGTCTATAAAGAAAATTATTTATCGCAGGAGGATCTTTATCTAAAAAGATGACTGGATGGTTTCGTCAAAGAGTTGGGTTATGCTAGGGATGTACTCCTCGGGACGAGGTTTCATAGAAACATTTCAAATGGCTTATTGAGACCCGTTTATTAATGGATGCTCACACCATTGAGGAGAGGAAGGTAAATTTTTATTAGCTTCAAATGTATTTTGTCCCCTTGTCGTCAATTATTTTATATATAATGAGCTTACTTTAGTAATCATTATTTGCATATTCGATGAAGAATGAAGAAGCAATCCACCATCTTAGGAGAGAAATTTTGCCCGCCCTGACTGCTACGTGACCTTCGAAGTCTTCAAGGTTGGTCGATGCTCCTTCCCCCTCTTCGGCCTCAGATGTTGAATGTCCACCAACTTCCACTTAGTTCGTCCCCGAACCAAATCGTACCAGGAGAGGTTTATCTCTGATACCATTTGTAATACCCCAGACAACTTTCAAGATTACTAACGGGTCCCACAAACTAATACATGTTTTTCAGCATTCTTTTTTCTCACTCACACGCTTTCTGGGAAACTTCCCATAATATCACCCTTCCAAATACTACTCCAAGTCAACCCTCCTTAACTGTGGAGTTCTTATTTGTTAGACTACCGAAAAGAAGATCCATCCTTCGGTTGGAGATACAAATAGAATGAGATACGAACATCTTTTGGTCAAAGCATTATTGTATTATAACATCGATTCAAAGACAACATCCTTTATTCAGAGTTAGTTGTCAACATCTCTCCAATGGGTTTGAATTTTATATATCATGAAGCCAAGCGAGCAAAGAAAATAGGATCAGATGGTTCAAAGTGTGGTTGTACACTTAGGAAGATGTAGAATCTTCCACGTGCTTGTTTAATTGCAAAGAAAATGAAGGTTGCTACATCGATACGTATGGATGAGATTTACACTCACTGGAAAATACTATGTTTTAATGATGATGATGTGCCGAAGGATGATAAATTAAATATATCTATCATTACCGAATGAAAAGTGATCCATGGGAGATTCATGAAAGCTTATGACAACATGAAATAACATATCAAAGAGTAGGTGAGGAAGATTCCCACAAGTTTACATCTTAACCAAGGAAGAAACTTTCGATTATATCCTTCCAATAATCAAACTTGTCTCCATCAAAGAGTGAAGGTTTAGTAGATTAATGATCTTTGTCATTGTTAATAGCTGCCATTTTTTGTTTCAAAATTGGATCTTTATCTGACACGATTAAGTGTTTGATATAAACAATCAATACCAAAACCGGAGCTTTGATGCAATTGAAGGTTCAAAGAAACACAAGAAATGGGGTTTGAATTGGGTTTTTAGATTAAAACTTATTCCTACCCAAGAACACAAACAACAAAACTTATAACAAAAATAAAAACATAAGTATTTTTATCCTGGTTCGACATTAACTAAGCTAATTCCAGTTCACCCATCAAGGTGATTTTGCCTTCTCAATAAGAACTAATCCACTAATCAAAGATTTAATTACAACCTCAATGACAACTTGTCAAAGACTTCTTGAGAATACTGACAATATTCTAGTCTCTCAAGGAACTAAATCAGAGTTACAAAACAAAGATTGTGTTTACAAATTGCTTCTCAAAAAGTTGATACACAAAAATGAATTTCAAACCTTTACACTCTAGAAAATATACAATGAAACGTTCAAAGTGTAGTAATGAAGGTTTTCTTTCAAAGAATTTCTTCTTGTTGTTGTTGTTCTTTCTTTTCTTTTCTCTATGCTTTGTTCTTGTCTTTCACACTTCCATTTCTTTCAAACTTTCAAGGCCTCTTTATATAGATGAAGAATAAATTCGTTGGAGGGTGGAATTGGAATATCTTTAATTTCACAGTTGTATTAAGATGCTTGCAGCGAATAATGGGTGTGAGGATGGAACGAGTGAAAACAACTATGGTAAAATAGTACAATCCTTTTTCTAGATTTTTAGTTGAGGCTCTTGCCATATATTCTTCTTTCAATCATTATCTTTTAGTCAGAGGCTTCGAATACAAGTTGATGAAGCTTGAGTAGAGTTCAGAGCCTGTCTTTAGAATCTGGTGACAATGAGACTTCAGAGTCTATAGAGTTAAGAGTCCAGAGACTCGAAATATCAGAGTCTTAAGCAGAGCCATTTTGAATAGATTATTGCAGAGGTATAGACTTGGTAAACCAGATGCCTGACTTTCATTTAAACACACATTTGTTTCTTCCTTTGGTTCATAGTGCATCTATAATTCAAAGTTTGCTTCGTCCATACTTGACTTCTTCAGAGTCATAATCTGTTTTCTTTGATCTACGCACTTAACAAACTAATTAGAATAAAAATTGTTCCCTATACATATTAAGCTTTGTTATCATCAAAACTCAAGGATGGTTGCAGAGCCAAACTTGTTCCAACATATTTCACCATTACGAAACAAATGGTCTGATTGAAGTGGATGCGCCAACTGCAAGATTGACAGAAAATGTTCTAATGATTTTGCAACGTTCTGATGAAATGTAATGTTAAATTTATGTTGACGATTATCTATGTAATGTTACGTATTTAGATGTTAGTTTATGTTTTTCGTCAAGTTTCTACATCTGTTACTAATTAGCTGGTTTGAGCTAACAGAGTGTATTCTAGATATGCAACTCTGAATTCATCCTAATATGAATACAAAGGTGCACCTTCGATCATTTTTTTGAACAATATGGGACGACTCACTCACAAAAGCGTTGGTAATGTTTAATATGGATGTGTCCGAATATGCATATCCAAAATCTAAACGTATATGTGATTTTTCCTAAATTCATATTCTTTTGGGCCTTAATCACTCATCTTTGAGAATCTTCTACTTTGGAGTTAAAGTGGTTTTTCCATCTGTAATTGTAATACATCTCTATATATCAATTTATGTTTCTCTTGATTTTCCAGATAAACATGTTGTAACCAAAAATTCTATTTGGCTCATTTATTGATTTAAGGCACAAATCCAAAATCCAATAGCTAATAGATTTCTTAAATCCCATAGAAAGACATTGCTTAGATAGAAAAAAAATTATGAATAGAAAAAATAAACCGAGAGAAGTGAACAGTTAAGAAGGGAACACTCTGGCACAAGAAAAACACGGCTTAAATAGAAAAAAAAAAATATAATTCTAAAATAAATTAAGTTCCAGGAGATATCAAGAACTATTTCAGGGCATCCCTTCATAGTGAAGGATCAGAAGCTGTAAAAGTTACATATGTGCAGAAAAAACAAATCAGCACTATATTTCTGTCATCACTCAAAAAGAAACTCACACTTTGTTAGGACAAAATTGGTCCAAATTCAACTATGAAGTGAAACTCCTCCTATTTCTTGAGAAGCATGTTACAAGGATTGATAAACTGTTACCTGCAAACTGCCATGGAAATCCCGAAAAAAGTATAGAAGAAAAGAAGCCGCCTTAAATGTTTCTCACGTATTCTTTTTGGAATTTGAACGTGAGAATCTCATGTCAACGGATTTTAGTTGGCCACGGAGGTTCTCGTTCTCCTCAAGTAAGCGGTCATACTCAAGAAGGAACCCTTCAGATTGTTTTCTCAGAGCACCTATACTGGCTTCTGCAGCACCGACCCCTTTATTTTTGGAGTGCAGTTCAGATTCTAGCCGATCAACTTCCGCCCTCAACTTAGCTGCTTCTTGCTCCATTGTTTTAGTTTCCTCTGAAGTTGTGTTTTTGGCATCCTCGGACCCTCGCATTTGTTTTTTAACTGCTTCCATGCTCTTTCTTCGGATCCGGAGTTCTCTTATGTAATGGTGTAGTCTGTCTATCATGAGTGCAAGAAAAAGGACAGAACCTGCAAATAAATGAATAATTGACCAAGGATGAATAATGCTCACATGCCATAGAGAAGGCCGTTAATTAAATCCTCAGCAACTCAACAGCATATTTTTTGTCGGATATAAGAAATATAATTTTACCTTCTTAGCTATGTTTGTAAAAATGTGACCGAGGTAGTGAAAATCAAAGAAGACAGAAATATTTTGAAAAGTTCAACAGAATACAATCTAAGCTGTAAAGTTCAACAGAATACTAGATGCTTTCTGGCTGTGAGACAGAGTCCTAAGTAAGTAATACCATAAGCAAGTAACAAAAACATTTTCTAAAGCTCACATTTCTCATCTAGTTTAGAAATTCAAATATCTCACACGTATGCTTCTTCAACATTCATTCTAAGCCGTTGTAAAAATCAGCAGTAAAAAGCAACACATACATTCAAAGAATAACCCAATAAAAAATTAGGCAAACAATCAATGAAGCATCAAGGACAACCTATGAAGCAAATAAAGAATTAGGCAAACAATCAATGAAGCCTCATGGACAATCTATGGAGCACAGATACTCTTTGATTGGACGTCACTATGTGATCGAGCCACATCCGCGTATGACATCCATACAACAATTCAGACAAATGTGTCCAATAAAACTAACTGCTTTTTCTTTGCTTCAATGTGTCTATACTCGTGTCATATCGGGTGTCTGTGTCAAATTCAATATCCGTGTCGAATTCAATTCAATGCATAATAGATACTCCTTGGACCTTAAATAGAAGCAAAATTAATAATGTAATGGGACAAATACACGTACAAAAATGTCTCTATATGCTTATATTTAAGGCCACAAATGAAATCACAAACAGAATGCAAAGAACTCAATGAATTAATTAAGCAAGCAATTGCAAATAACATTGCTACACCATTCACCATTGAATCTGAATACATAAAACATTCCAAGATATGAATAAAAAATTAATCAGTCATGCAAAAGAAAAAGAAAGAATACCCATGAGTGTTGCTTCGAGGAGATGCTTGGCCATAAGAACCTGATCGGTAGGATTAACAGCCCCGCCATCTTCGATCTCCCGTTTCTGAAGATTAACCATACTATAAACACTAGAACACAACACAACAACAAGAGTCCCCGCAACCGTTTTCACCATAAGCGGTCCACGCCCTCGCTTCAACCGATCCAACCCCATTATCACAAGCTTCCTCAGCGGAGTCTTGAACAACAGCAACGCAATCGTCGCTGCTTCGGAAAATATCACCGTGAATAACAGCTGAATCATCTTCAACACCGATCAATCAATTCAATTGTGTTCCGGATCTTAACAATTGAGAGAGATTTGTGAGAGGTTGTTGCGCATTAGTGTTTGTTAGTATGATGATGAATGAGTGAATCTGAATCACGAGAATTGAAGATGTGAGAAGAGAAAAGAAGAGACCCTTTCAAAAGCTCAACAAACAAATTAATGACCATTTTTTTTTGGTTTTAAAATATGAAATCATGTTTTACTTTCGCCTAAATTAGTGCCGACGTCCCGAAATTAATTTTAATTAACATTTATTGATTTTTTAAATTAGGAATAGATAGCGATGTTTTGTTATATTTATATTTTTTGCAATAAATAATTTACATATATGATATAATAAAATCAAACTTATACAATGAAATTACGAATATAATTACTAGTAGAAGATATATTTTTTTCCATAAATACTATGCACTTTTAACATAATTGAATAAAATAACTATATTGATCGTGATTTTGATTTTTAGGGTTATCTTTATTAAAATTTTAGTGTATTTATTTTTATATCTAAATATTTGTCCATATCTTTTAATATATTAGTCGATAAATATTTGTCTAATTTTTTAGACTTATTTGTATTTTTAATTCGTTATTTTGATATTTTTTAAATTTTAGTTTTTTTTTTATGATTGTATTGAATAACTTTTTTAAAAAAAAATTTAGATAGTATTAATACATCGTGTGTTTTGTTGAGATGGGATATTACTTCGTCTCAAAATAATTTTTTTTAAGGTTGTTGTATATAGATTAAGAAAATTAATGATTTAATAATTAAATATAACAATTTTATAGAACTGTTCTTAATTATTATTGGTCGTTGTAAAGGTATAGTATGATGTAATCAGTAATGCACACAATAATTATTAGGGAAAAATTAATAAAAATTAATTAATTTTGTATTAAAAACACAAAAAGACTCTTATTTTAGGATAACTTTTCTAGACTAGAAAGACTCTTATTTTGGAACGGAGGGAGTAATAACTTGCCGTGGTATGATTTGGATACAAAAATATAATATTCATATATAACATTGTTAATTATGATATAAAATAAAATAATATTATTAAATAATTATTATTTATTTACAAAATAAATAAACTTTTTTAATTATGATTTTAATTTTTTTTTTGAAAAATTAATTAATTAATTAATTGAAGTTTTAAAAGATAAATTTGTGGTGGAAAGAAAATCAAACCTTCAATCTAAGGAGGGTTTGGGCCAACTAAGTATATCAAATGTTTCATTATCACTTGATAATTATTTATTAAACAATATTATGAATTAAGCTTTGAGATGTAGGTGTATGTTAATCATGTAATGATGATATAATAATGATATTGTGGTTAATATCTATTTCCCCGATCATTCGGACTATTTTTGACAAATTCTCTGTAAAAAAGAGTTTGATAAACTTTTCTAACATTTGAAGATTCTCTTATTTTGCACCTTCATCAGACCCAGTCATCATAAAAGTTGACGTGACACTGTTTTTTCTCATTTTTCTTTAATGTTTATTCCACATGTGTATTTCACTTATTGAAATAATCTAAGAAAGTTAATGCAAATATAATTAACCAAATCCTCATTTTCGTCTTCTCCATCCTCCATATTCCTCCATCGTTAATGAAAATCTCAAAAAGTTCAAAGTCAAGCATGTCTTCAAATGGAAGAATCACTCAAAATTGTTGACATCATCTTTCAATGAAGATGTTTATTTTAAAGTTAATGCAAATCCTGAGAGAAAATACTAGAAGTGCAAGTATGAGGATAGATGTTCAAACCTCAAATACCACAACCAACTATTCTTGTGGTCGACAACTGTTTTTGGGCATTGTACCTCAGTCGAACTGATCATGGTCTTAAGTTTCATATTCTTCGACAGGGGAGATTTTCAGACCAAACTATTTTGAGTGTTGAACAATTCAAAAGCTTCATCTTTCATAACCACTGAGAAACTTTTTTCAACCAGTTATCTAACACTTAGAAAATTGCATTTCATTCCAGTCACAGAAAGTACAAATTTGATCATGGCTTTTGCTCTGTTGCTCCTTTGAATAACTATGTTGCTAATACCTTCTGCTTCTAACGAGCTATTATCAGCAAGTTTGACCTTGCTATTCTTCGACTCGTGGAAATCTGTTAACCACTTTTCTAGGAATAATGTGACTCGAGCAGCCTGTGTTGAGAAATCATATTTTGGCGTTGACATGCTCATCTGCAACTGCAGACATAACCACCATATATTCATAATCATCTGAATCTTGGCATGCAAGGTTCGCTCCTTCTTTCTTGCCTTTTGTCACTCACTTGTCTTTCTTGTACCAATAATTCTTGCCCAAATGACCCTATTTTTCACAGTTATAGCACCGCACACCTTTTATTCTTTTCTTTGTCTTTCTGAAAAGAGTTTCCTTTCCCTCTTTTTGAGGATTCAAAAGCCCTACCATCACCCTTATGCTTTTGAGGGTTCGACCAAGACTTCTTGCTCCGAGTCTTGTCTCTTTTTCCTTTGAACTTGTTAGAACCGCCATGCTTCTTTCATGTCTGAGCCTATAGTGCTTGTATCGAATCTTGAACCCATTTCACTATGCCAAAAATGACTTTAGGCAGCGCACCTTAGACAGCGCTTATTTCCAAAAGCGCTGCTATAAGTTAAATAAAAAACAAAATACGGAAAGCACACACGAAATTGTGTGAAAGCGCTGCTAAAAGGCCCATCTTAGACAGCGCTTATGAAAAGCACTGCTAAAAGGCCCATCTTAGACAGCGCTAAAAGGCCCATATTAGGAAGCGCTGCTAAAGACCCTCTTTAGAAAGCGCTTTCAACAAGCGCTGCCTTAGGCCATTTATAAAAATTAAAACAAAATGACAGAAGCCCTAAATTCAGTCTAATTCCCTCTTCTCTCTTCCACAGACGCACAAGCACGAACTCCATCCACCCTCTATTAACAACCGTCGTTCTCCCTCCGTTCACAGTTGCAAGAGCACGAACTCCCTCCGCCCGCCGTTCACAGCCGTCGCTGTCCCTCCTTTCACAGTCTTCGTTCTCCTCTCCGCCCTCCGTTCACATCCGCTCTTTTTCTCACAAAACAAAGGAAACCCTAACGAAGAAACCTTCAGATGTGACATATACTTTGAACCATGGCATTATTGGGTCAGTGGAAGCATCAAACTCTAACTCTCTCATCGACGTAGCCATGGAGAAGGAGAAGAAATCTAGCAATTTAACTAACACAGAACCTTCCTCCTTCAAGCTTCTTGCGTCATGCCCTTCTGGTCTCTCTCCATCACAGGTTCCCTCATCTTCCAACTTCTTAACACTCACTTTTCCCGCAATAATCTACTAAATTCATCACTCGCTTTTGAAGGTCTATGTTGAATTCGGTGACGCCTACGATCGAATCCCTCACTCTGACCTAACCTTGGAAAACTCCATCTCTGAGGTTTGTCACATTCCTTTCGCATTGTGATTTGTTTCTATATTCTTTCGTTGCTTGTATTTGTGATTACTTTTTCTTTATTTCTGCTGCACAGATTTGGGAGCAGAGAAGTGTACAAAACAAATCTCTCTTCAATGGAAATAAATTCAGAGTATCAGATTTTCTTACCTGCAATGATATTTAAATGGAAAAAATGTATAAAATATACAGCACCAAAATCCCCTGAAAAAAATAATGCCGACACGTGTCAGTGTCATTGTCATATTTCGAATTTCCATGGTTTGGTGTATAAGAGATGATTTATTTTAGTAAGGTTTGAGTTTGATGCTCTGACTAATAGTGTGTGTATCTTTTTTGTTGAAAATATCACAGTATGGAGGGCATGTTCTGCACACTGGAGGTGAATCTGACAATGAGCCACATGTATGCCTTCACCTAGGTTTGACGGATTATAGGTTGCTTCTCAGTGCTCATCTTGGAGTTGTTTCATTTTTATTTATCATGGTTAGTGATATTGATATGATAGGATTACAATGATTCTCGAATCTTGAATGATAAACTATAGTCTTAATGTTTGTGTGGATGCCTTTGCGATGTTAATCTATATCTATTTCAATGTTTGTGTTCATGAGTTCTAATGCGTGTTCATTGTTGACAATGATAGATTAATAATAACTGAAGTGATACGTTTGTTGGAAACATTTTGTTATCTCTAGTGTTTTCTTGAAACCAGTAGAGTATATTTTGAATGTTGTCTTGAAGAATATCACGAATTCCTCTCACGTTAAAAATGACGCGGTTGCCACCGAAACGACACGCGACAGTGCCGGTTTTATTTTCGTGAAGGATTTTCGGCCGCAGAGTGAAGATGGCGATGACCCTGTTCGTGAAGCGAAGAGTCTTAATGCTATAAGGACCGCGCTCGAGAATCTTGAAGACCACAAAAATGGCTGCAACTGACTCCTGTGAACTGCAACACAATGGAGGGCACTGTATCGCCAGGGGCCCTGCCGCAACAATGTTATTGTGCTGCAATTGGTAATCCTAATTATGCTATGTACCTGTTAATGCTATTTATAATGATAATAGAAGTCAAATACCAATGTATTACAATTCCATCTCAATGAGAATACTATTGTTACAAGATTAACATTTGACGGTGAG
This sequence comes from Vicia villosa, assembly GCF_029867415.1. Classification (NCBI taxonomy): domain Eukaryota; kingdom Viridiplantae; phylum Streptophyta; class Magnoliopsida; order Fabales; family Fabaceae; genus Vicia; species Vicia villosa. Next base: position 147,209,797 of record NC_081183.1, read on the forward strand.
GATGAAATATAGCCTTTGTATTCATAAAGAATGGCCCAATTGTTGTTAAAGGTAATGAATATAAATAATGTTCCATGGAAAGGAAGGTTTGTATAACAGGGATAAGTATGATTTAATGAGTAAAATGTAAAGGTATATTATTTGGTTTATGTGATGGTTAAGATGTTTAATGCATAAAATGAGCCGACAATATATATAGGTTGTAGACATTGTTTGTCCTTTAGTTTCTTCTGGAACTTGAGAAGGTTTATTAATCAGTTAATTATATGCTTGATTTCCTTATCATGAATTTTTCGGCCCCACCTTATTTGTTTTTTGAATATGGTTTTGTTCTAAATTATAATTTTATTCTGTTTGATATGTAGACCATTCAGACACAGCAGCGTGTTGAAAGAGATGCTGCAATTGCTCGTTTGGAACAGAGTAGAATTGTTCTTGCAATGAGACTGTCGGAACACCGTGGTAAAAAATATAAAGTCATTGAAGAAGCTCTTGCTTTTGTTGGAGATGTACAGGATGCAAGCGGCCTTATTTCACCTGAAGTTTTTGGACAACCAAAATGTACAGCTGAGAATTTTGTAGCTGATAAAGGGAAGAGATCTAATATACTCATTAGTGCTTTTGTCTCGAGTTTCAATTTTGTGAAGAAATCTTTCGGGTTGGATCATATGGGTGGAATAGTGGGCAATGCTGCTTTGGTTGCTGTTAGTATGATTACTATGCTTCATTTACATCAGGTAACTAACCATGGACATCCATTTAGGGAAGAAAATAGAAATCACGGTAACAGAACTATGAGAATAGCTACTCAATTGGATTCTTCGTCCGGTGCCCATTCCAGTAATCTGGATGTATTGTTGGCTCGAGGTTAGGATTTAACCTCGATCATTATGGTGGAATGATAAGGGTTATGCCTCTAGCAATGTGTTTGTTTTCTTTCTTTCTTTTTTTATTCTTTCTTTTGTCAGTGCTCTTGGTCCTTTGTTTTTTCTTGGTTTCAGCGGAGGGCTGAAACCTGGTCCGGGAATAGGAGAGAATATGCTAAAATGGAGGCATGCCTACTCTAGGCAGTTTGCTCGATGTGAATTGGTATAGTTTGATGTTGAGTTTCTTGATGAAATCGCAGGTGAAAAATGGAATGGAGACTGCATATTATATGCCTTCAATGCAGGTTCGAATTTAAACTCGGGAAATGCTTGGATTAAATCATTTAAGCCTATCTATCTACTGACATAAAACACTTGTGAGACAGTTTTATAAAGTTCATGGAAACACCTTATGATATGTCTATAAGTTTGTTTCAGCTTATTTCCATAAGCTCTCCAGGATCTCCAGGATGGCTTATAAAATAGTTTTGAATAATGATGAACTTTGTCAAATATGCCCTTTGTTCAAGTTTATATTTCCTTGATTTTTCTTGATGTTACTAATCCTCCTTCATTTCTTTTGATTTCATGTGATGAATGTAATGGTTGTTCTGAAATGTGTCATGGTTCCATTATTTTATATAAAGCATTGGTTTCATGTATAGTTGACAACCTCTTTCTGATTTTCCAGGGACTGCTGTTGACAACAAAATTTGGCAAACAAATGGAAGTTGACACAAAAGCACAATCACATAATTTGGCAAAATACAACTTAAAGGTGCTGATGTAGAAGATAGAGCTAACAAGTTCATTGTTTTATTTTTTTAGAAATTCTCGAAGATAGTAATATGTAGATTTAACATCAATTTAGCATTTTAGAATTTTCAAGTTGTTGTATATATCATTAATTATATATATGTAGATTTTTTGTATATGCAAATTTGGTGATATATATATGTATAATTTTCAAGTTGTTGTTTTATATATTAAAACTATCAAATCTGGTGTCAAATATGGTAAAAATCTGGTGCAAAATATGGCCAAAAATTCTGGTAAAAATTTATTTTATATGAAAGCGCTGCATAAAGTTGGGAATAGACAGCGCTTTAAAAGAGAAGCGCTGCCTAAAGGGTGCCTTTAGCAGCGCTTTCAGAAAAAAACGCTGGCTAAAGGTGGCCTTTAGCAGCGCCTAAAGAGGCTTTTTCTTTAAAAAAAATTCAGAAAAGCGCTGCCTAAAGGGGGCCTTTAGCAGCGCTTTCTAAGTAAAAGCGCTGCGTAAAGGGGGCCTTTAGCAGCGCTTTCTAAGTAAAAGTGCTGGCTAAAGGGGGCCTTTAGCAGCGCTTTCAAGGTTAAAAAAAGCGCTGCCTTTACCTACAGCAGCGGTGGAATAGACAGCGCTTTAAAGCGCTGCCTAAAGCCAAAAAAAGCGCTGTCTTTTTACTTGTTTGGCGTAGTGTTTTCTTTCGACAATCCTCATCTCATGTGCCTCTAACGAACCAACCAAATCTTTTAGTTTTAGGGTTTCAAGATTGTTAGATTCTTGAATAGCTATGATAATATGATCAAAGTGAGAGGTCAATGTACGCATTACAATCTCAACTATATCATCTTATCAGTTAGGGTTTCACCACAACCTTTCACGAGATGGACAAGATTCTGCACATTCGAGACATATCCTGCAATATTTTCTTCTTCTCCCTTCTGCAATAATTCATACTGCCTTTGCAGTGTCTGCAACTTGACTGTTTAAACATTCTCACCTCTTTCATAATATTTGAAAATAATATCCCATGCCTCCTTAGTCGATTCAACATGATAAATCTGATCAAAATTTGTCGCATCTATCGTTGACTGAATACAAAATGCAGCATGACAGTGTTTCTTCTTGGCATCCTTGTGACTGAATTTTTAAGCATCAGTTGCGCTGTCAACAAGTCCAGGAACGCCATTGAAGACAACTTCATGGGTTTCATGGAAACTGAACATGGATTTCATCTGCTTGCTCCATTGGATCCAATTCTTGTTGTTAAGAATTGGGAATAATGTTGCCACCATTCACCTCAGTAGCAAAACGATTCACAATATCTGGAAACACGACCACTATTGTGTAGTTCTTGAAAACACGATCAAGAAACTAACCGGAAGTTCTAGATACCAATTTGTTAGTGCCCGAAACACTTTTAATGAGGAGAGAATGAGAGAGAATGAAGAATAAAGATTGTTATTATTGAAGGTAATAATAGAAACTAAATTACAATATGTATTTATATACGACTAAGTGTCTTGTATTTTAAGTAACTAATAACAAACTCTAACCCTAACTATCTGGGCTTGGACTACTTAATTTAAGTAACTAAGATTAATAAATTGATCAAAATCAATAAAATATTTTGAAAATTTCTCATAATTAAAAACAAATTTTTATTTCCATCTATTTATTATTAAAGCTAAAGTCTAAAACTCATGTATTAGCCCATAACAATAGTATAATACATGTAACAAATAATACTAAAAAAGTTTGTTAGCAAACTCTTCACAAGCATTATCATCATCATCATTAGAAAATTGTCTAAGTTCAGAGAGACTTCTACCTAGCTGTAAAGCAACTTTGATTTCAAACAACTCTCCATTTTCTCTTTTACAATAATCTTCTTCATTTACATTTAGCTCTATAGTCTCTTCCATAAGCTTAAATAATCCGCTAGTTGACCTATAAAACTCAAAAACCATCCCAACTTGTCCACCATGTTCTATTGTGTTAACAACACTTGCCATAGCTCCACATATAATCCCAAGCATCACAGGCCAAGATGCATTAACAGAACCCAAAAACACAGAACCAAAAGCTGCAAAACATGTAAATATAGGACCAGAATATGATAGTATCTTGTTAAATTTCAAAACTCTTTTGCTCAACTTCAAGTAGTTTTCTATATCCTTGTTTTTCAAAACCTTAACAATCTTTTTCATTTCCTCTTCCAACCTTATATTCCATCCATTATTATTTTTCCCTTGTAAATCTCTCTGATGTTTCGGCTTCTTCATTCGCGGCCACCACACTGCTGGTTTCACAGTTCGAGGAAATTTCTCGAGCATTGAACCCAACAAAGGAAGAGGAAAAGCTTTATCCAATGCTAAAACTTTCTCCATTGCTTCATTGACATCATCTTCGTTAACATTTTCAAGAGCAAGCCTTGTTCTGAACTCTCCTTGAAGCTGCTTAAAGAATCTAACAGCATTTCTTTGTTCTTCTGCAAGCTGTGATGGCTGAACTTTGTTCATGAACAGAAGCAAACCAGTTGCAGCCATGTAAAGAATTGTTGAAGAAACTTTCAGTGCGAGAAGAGATGATTCAGCTCCGGCCGAAGCAACGGCTGCAAGACCAACCATTGATGAAGCAGAAAGAGTCATCATGTTAACTGATGACAGTAAAAGACCGTTCCAATTGTCGCGCTGGATTCCGATATTCTTGTGCATTTCTATTCTATCCGATACAATCTCCATAATCAAATGAAGCTTAACAACCTCTTTTGAATTTTTGTTGATTTTGGAGTTATGTGGAACATCATTTCTTGTGTAATTATTTAGATAATTCAATTCTGCTACCAAAGATCTGCTATGAAACTTTGGAATGGAGAATTTTGTTACCTGAATCTTCTGCACCTTGTTTCTTGCAGAAATTGCTCTTGTATGAGAATAACAAAAAGAAGAAACTTTGTTTGAAATCAAAGATGTTTCCATGTGCTATATTATCAAATATGTGTCAATATTTAATTATATTATGCTATGATCTTATGGCACATTTGCACATATATATAACCTTATGAACATTTCTATGATATTCTGATATTGTGGAATATTGTCGTTTACATTTTGTCGATTTCTGTGTAGAAGTTTTTGATATGCTGACTTTGAACAGAATTAACGAGTAAACTAACTACCCTGTACACCAACTACAATATTTTTGTTTAAAATAATTAATAATTTACTAAGACCATACTAAAAATATGTATTAAATAAAATTAGCCCCTGCAAAATGAATGTTTAAAAACAGTTTTTTCCACAAACAACAACGAGAAGAAGTAATAAATTACATCACATGGCTACGTCGTGATGTGATTATTTCTTAATTGAGTACATGACCATGCAATACATTTGGTTGTTAAAATATATTACTGAGCTTGATTAAGGGTTACTCCAAGTCATTTTTTTAAAAACATTTATGATCAATCACGAGGTGAATCAAAGGCTTTTACATGGTTTTGACCAAAAAATCCGCGGTTCTACACACACTCACAATCTATGAAATTAATATCACATGTATTGAGTATTGAGTAGGGGCACATGGATCTTCTCCTGCGGAATGCCTAATGCCATTCATGCTGCCCATAATCAAATGGCTAAAGAATTTTGAAATAAAATAATAAAACTAAAATATTGTCTTTGAGTAGGGTGTTGAAATTCAAATCAATTTTAAAAAATTGAAAATTGAAAAGAATATGAATAATACTGTATGTGTTTCAAGGAAAATTCTTAAGTACACATAGATAAAAAATTCTTTTACTCACAATTAATCACAAAATTTTAATTACTTAAAGATAAATTATTTGGTACCCTTTAATTTTAGTTGGGTACCGGTACCCATAGTGTTAATTGATTTAAATTTTAATTTTTTTAAAAAATAAAATAATATTAAAAAATGATGTAGCATTGAATATCTTCATTTGATCGGAGGAATGTACCGGTACCCAACTAAATTCAAGGGTACCGGAGTGTTCACCTTAATTAAAAGATAAATACAAAATTTTCTCTCTCCTTCGTAATCACAACCACCCATATATCCAAATAAAAAGAAATTAAAATTAAAATAAATTAAAATTTTTCTCACTTCTTATTGGTTGTTCCTAAGAATATGAGTTTATGGTAGTTTCCATGCAAGAATTTTTCGTGTTTCAATGTCATTTTTGTAAAAATGACTCCGTTTAAATCAAATTTTGAAATTTTTATCTTTCCCCTTTTCAAAATAATTAATTCATTTTATTTTTCAATATAACATAATAAAATTTATACAAAAATCATCATTAATTCTTTTTTAATGAGAAAATCAATCATCATAAAACTACATTCATAGATACATAGAGGATACAACATTGTTATTCATAAGTTTTTGGACTTTTTTTTAAAAGATCAACTATTTCTGGTGTTAGGAAATAAAAAATATCAAAAGTAAATGATATAAAAGCATGTTAATTTTGAGAATAAAGATTATCATGTTTGACCATTTTACTTGAGGCAACTTTAAGAGTTGTCTGTTCTACTGTAAATTTATTTTTTTTAAATTTCAAATTGATTTTTATAAACCAGTCTAAATATAACCAAACCACATTTTTATTTCTTTATTACTATAAAATATTGTATTATTTACTTATACATACTCAATTTTTTAATATTATTTATTAGATTAGTTTACTCTATTAACTTTTATTATATTAATTTTTAATATATTATATCTTATACATTATATCAAATCTATTATTTTAATTATCTTTATAATATTAATAAAGATATTTTTTGTAATTGAAATTAAATCGTATGAAGTTAGATTTAGATCTGATCTAATTCTTTATATCAATCATTCAAAACTAAATGAACTGCAAATATGTATTGCATAAATTAAATCGAATCAGATTTTTCTAATCAATCATCTAAAACTAAACTCTGTGAATAAACTTTTCTTTAGATTAAACGAGTAGTTAGCTCAAAAATCTATGCAAACCTTGCCGCAAATACTTCCATACTAAGAGCATCTCCAATTGTGAACCCATTTTTGGGTTTCTTGTGGGACCTATTAAGTCACGTCAGCTTGAAGCAACTCAACTAATTTTTCGCTCCAATGGTGCAACTCTTAAGAACTCATATTGGGTCCCACAATTTTACTTTATTTATTAATATTTTATTAATATTAAATTTTATAGCAATTAAAATAATAATTTTAATTATTTAAATTAAAATTGATATAAAATAAATAAAATTCAAATTAAACTTATAATTTAAAATGATAACTAATATTAATCTAAAATACATGATATATAATTAAAAATAATAAAAATAAATAACATCACATAATAAATTAAACTTAAATTTCATCATCTACAAGTCCAAAACGTTTCCAAATATACTCGACCAGTGTTTTAAAAACCGGACCGGACATCAAACCGGTGAAGGTACTGGGTCACTGGTTTATTGGTCGAACCACTGGGTCACTGGTCGAACCGCATGACTAAACCGGGTTAAACCGGATAACTCGGTTGAATAGACCGGTCGTTATAACAAAATTATATAGGTATAAAATTTGTTGAACCAGATGATTCGGTCTCTACAAAATATAACTAGCACTTAAATTTTTTTAAAATATCATATCACAAGTACAAAATTTAAATTCAAATTTTAAACATAGGTATCACACATAATAAAATAGTACAAAATTACAATATTTAATTGCAAACAAAGTTTAACCGCAATATAATATAATTGAATAATTTATAACAAAATAATTTCATTGTTTACTAAATTTAATTTCAAGAACGGAAAAATTGTTTCAATTGTTTCAACCGTATATGTAATTTTTTTTTAATTTGTATTTTATTTATTTTATTTTTTATTTTTATTTTATTTATTTTATTTTTTATTTTAATTTTCCATTAAAATATTTAAAATGACGTCGTTTTAATTTTTTAAAATAAAAAAAAAAATAAAAAAATGCATTTAAACCGCCGGTTCAGAAAAACCGCCGATTTTTCCGGTTTTCCCGGTTTACACCGGTTTTGACCGGTTCGCACCGGTTCAATGACATTTCCGATCCAACTATTGAACCAGACCGGTTACCTGACCGGTTCCCGGTTCGACCGGTCCGACCGGCCGGTCCGGTCCGGTTTTTAAAACTATGTACTCGACTAAATCTCCTTGAAGTTGACGATGAACTTGTTTTTCTCGAATACTTGCTCTTCTTTGTAGTCTTGTTGCAAGATTCGGATGAGGACCGCTAAATGTTTCGGTTGTTGAGTTGTTGTCATCCACATTATCATAAGAGTAATCAAAATTACCTCCATATGTATGTCGTTCATCTTCAACAATCATGTTGTGTAATATGATGCATGCATATATGGTATGCTTGAGGATGTCCATGTGTCAGGCACGTGCTGGGCCACGTATAATTGCAAATCGATATTGAAGCACTCCAAATGCCCGCTCCACATCTTTTCTAGATGATTCTTGATGTTGAGCAAATAACTTTTTCTTTTCTCCCTGTGGCATTGAAATGGTCTTGACAAATGTAGCCCACTTGGGATATATACCATCTGCTAAATAATACCCCATGTTATATGGTGTCCCATTGATTGTATATTGCACATTGGAAGCATGTCCTTCCAAAATATCGTTAAACACGTTGGATTGGTTTAGCACATTAATGTCATCGTTTGAACCTGCAATACCAAAAAAAGCATGCCAAATCCATAAGTCTTGTGATGCCACTGCTTCAAGCATGATTGTGGGCTTACCATGATCACCTCGACAAAACTGTCCTTTCCATGCAACAGGACAATTTTTCCATTCCCAATGGATACAATCAATGGAACCCAACATACATGGAAAGCCACGTGACTCTCCCATTTGTAAAAGATGTTCAACATCAGTGTTGTTAGGCTTTCTCAAATACTCAGCCCCAAATACAGCATTCACGCCCTGAACGAATCTTTGTAAGCACTCAATTGAAGTGCTTTCACCGATTCGAACATATTCGTCTACAATGTCAGCAGTAGACCCATACGCCAACATACGAATAGCAGATGTACATTTTTGCAATGGTGAAAGACCCATTTTACCAGTTGCATCGACCCTCATTTGGAAATATTCATCATGATTTTCAAGGGCATCTACAATTCGAAGAAATACATGCCTATGCATTCTGAACCTTCTTCGGAATTGAACATCTGTATATACTGGATTTTCTGAGAAGTAGTCATTGAACAATCGATTATGCCCTTCTTCACGACCTCGATCTATCGTTGTTCTTCTCTTTGGCCTAGAGGAACTTCCAGATTGAAGTTCATTTTGAACCTCTTGTTCTTCATCACTGTCGTCCATAAATTCTTCTTCAACCAACTCCCAAAATTCTTGATCGTAATTATCTGAATCGTCTGAATCCATTTTAGTAAATAATGAGAGAAGAATAAGATGAGAATGAGAAAACAATGACATAAGTGGTAGTATATATAATGGTTTGAATAACGGCTAGTTTGAATAACGGCTAGTTTGAATAACGGCTAGTTTGAATAACGGCTAGTTTGAATGACATAATATTTATTATAATTTAAAGTGGTACTAATGACCATGTTACATAGGTGTTGATAAATTAAAGTGGTACTAATGACCATGTTACATAGGTGTTGATAAATTAAAGTGGTACTAATGACCATTTTACATAAGTGATACTAACTACATTCCATATTTTTTTTCATCTTATTACAATATTTTTCATGAATATCTCGTTGACTATCGCTCATAGTAGAAATGTCTTTCATCATTAGTTGCACTACCTTTAATTCTATCTCGTCCTCCTTACTTTGCGCTAGTCTTTCCATTAACACTAATATTTTATTCCTTGCATCTTGCGTTGCATTTGGAATTTCCTTTGCCTTACCCTTCCTTTTTGCTGCTTTTTGTCCCATTGGACGCTCCATTGGTGATGATGAGTTAAACTCATAACTTGAAGGTGTATCTGGGTTATCTGATGATGCCTCACTAGCATAAGTCTTTGTTATTTTTGAAGAACTTCCAATCGATTCTCCCATCCATTTAGGTTCATCTTTTAACAATCGCCATGCGTACTCAAGATTGAATGTTGTACCTTGATCCTGAGCAAACAATGCATTTGCAGCGGCCATGATATCGTTCTCCGTTGTCCCACTTTTCTTTCCATTAACAGCTTGTTTGTAACACCCAACAAATTTTTGAACCAAGCTATTTATTCGATGCCATCGGCACTTTAATTGTCCCTTTAACTTTTCCCGCGATTGCCCACGATACTCATTATAATTGGCAGCGACTCTTACCCAAAAACTCTCAGCCTTTTGATCAACTCCCACAATTGGATCCTTTGAAACATTGAGCCATGATTGGATAAGTAGTATATCCTCATCCCTTGTAAAGTGCTCTCGAGATTTTTTTTTAACAACAACCCTTTCTTCTTTTTCAGTGCCAACTTGAGTAGAAAATGGTGGAACTTGAGTAGAAAATGGTTGAGTAGAAAATGGTGAAACTTGAGTAGAAAATGGTGGCATCGGTGGAATTTGAGAATTTTGAGGATTAGGATTTTGATAATTTTGCATGAAATTGAACATAGCTTGTTGATAATGAAAATGATTAGGATCCATTTGACCTAAACAATTGTAATTTTTTTGAACCAAATAGAATATATTAATTCAAAAAAACCAATACAAACATGGGCAATCCAAAGATTCAGCCAAAACCTATAAACCTATACCATTAGGTTTGCTATGTGCAACCTAATCTTCCTATTTCTCCATCCTCTATATACAATGTTATCAATTATATTTTCCTTTGTATTGTTCCTATACATATCATTGTTAAACACTATAGAGTTTCTAAACAACCAAATGCCATGAATAGTTTCAACTACTGTCAGCTTTAATATCCTTGCTCTCCACCCTTTTCCTTTTGTATTAGCCAAAATCCATTGTATCTCACGATCCCAGCCCTGCGGATTATGATGCACACCTAACCAATGCAAGATATCAGTCCATATATCCACAGTTTTTGAACACAGGAAGAATAAATGACTAGCGCTCTCTTCCGCTGCACCACACAGACTACACACAGTGTTCCCAATAATACCAAACCGATGCAATCTATCTTTCGTAGGGAGGTGATTGTGACAAAGCATCCACACTGTGATGCATGCTCTGGGCCGAGCCAAATTATGCATTAACAGGGAGAACCAAGGGACACTAACATTATCTACCAAGCAATTATAAACCTTTCTCATACAAAACTTACCCTCATTGCTCATACTATTCCATAACTGCTGGATCGGATCTATCAGACTCTTGCACTTTAAAACTTTCTTGATAATCCAAGTTGAGTTACTTCCTAACTCCACATCCAACACATCCCTTCCTTTAAGATACACTTTGTGAATCCATTGAATCCACAAATTATCACTCTTCTTACATATATTCCAGAGGCACTTTAGGAGTGTGACTTTGTTCCAGATTGTTAAATTCATAATGCCCAGTCCACCTTGCTTAATCGGGCTACAGACTTTGCTCCAAGCTACTGGACTTTTTCTGCTCACATCAGATTTCCCGGTCCAAACAAAGGTGCGACAAATAGAATCTATCCTCTTAATGACAGCCTTTGGCAGAGGAAAATTTAACATCCAATACTGTGTTATTGCCCCAATGACACTCTTTATCAACTGAATCCTACCTGCGTAGCTTAAAAGTTTTGACGACCAATGTCTAATCCTCGCAGTGATCTTATCAAAACAATTGTAATTTGAAGTAAAACAAAAATGAAAATTTGAGTTAAAATGATAAAATTGTGAGAGAGAAATTTGAAATTGAAGAGAAAATAAAAGTGTTGGTAAAATTTGTGTTGGTTAATTTTTTTCACAAAACTATATTTATAACAAAAAAATAACTTAAAAAAATAAAAATAACTAGCCGTTACCAACGGCTACATTTAATATTAAAACATTAAAATAATGAAAGAACCGTTGTATGCTATTAATCCGATGGCCAGGTGGAGTTAGCATGCCAAGAAAAAGTTGTCTTCAAATGTTTGTCATGCTGGCAAACCCATGTGAAGAACCACCGCTGAAGGTGGTCTAAGTATATCAGAAATACCAAATATTTGTGTAAAATAATTTGACTCCTGGTTGAGGGATGCAGTCATATTTAATGTGTGAATTAATTTGACTCCTGATTGAGAGTATTAGAAAGATTCTAAAACCTCACATTGGTTGGAGATAGAGTATTCAAAGAGTTTACATAGAATGACACTCCTCACCGACATTGCTAATTTGCTACTCTCTTACTCAAAATGGTCAAAGGTTTCATACATTGCTAATTTGCTACTTACTCAAAATGGTCAAAGGTTTCTTACATTGCTAATTTGCTATCTCTTACTCAAAATGGTCAAAGGTTTGTTTTCTGACCACTCACGTTTAACATTTTTAAATGTAAATGAAGCCAAATATTTCTTTCATGTTCACATCACACATACTAGTACATCTGTTACCTATTTCATCATGGAAAAATTGTGCTGTTTTATTTATAAACTCTGAGAAATGATGACTTTATTCAGAAATTTATCATAGCCCGTCTTACTGGTGAATGGTCTTGAAGAAATAAAAAATACTTGGCAGTAATTTTCCAAAATTTTATTATCTCATAGTCCCATCCACAAAGTTGCCATAAACAAGAGTGTGACTTGACTTCCTTAATTACTGCTTTATCTCAAATATTCGTGGAGAATTTCACACATAAATAAAATAAGGACAAAACTAACTTCTAAAGAGTACTATTAAACCGGAGCATCTGCTCAAGACTACAAATTGAAATCTCCTTTTCTTCAAGGTTTAGTCAATGCCATAGATCGTGCTCGAAGGTTCATGAATACTCCCCTGAAATAAAATAGACACTTATAAAAGAATTATTTCATTTAAGTTGTTTTTCAGAAATAACGGGAAATTGTTCATGTTTGTTGCATTGGCAGTGGCAGTGGCAGAGGCCGTTAGTCTGCAACACACTAACGACTATTTGCAAACACACAAACCACCAACAAAACACATTTATGAAGTTAAAGAAAGTTAAGAGAAAGACGAGAGTGAAAAAAAAGGCGTACCAGCAAAGTGCTATTAAACTGTTGAAAACAACACGGAAATGAAGGGGTATGAATTTGTAATTTATCAACCCAATAGCAGACCCGAACTGTAGTTCAATTCATTCATGAACCCAATTTCAGAAACAATAAAGTAAATTCTGTTTTTCATTAAAAATAAAAGTAACTTTTGTTGGATACTAAAGTTGTAATACAAGATTACCATCCATGATGCATATTGCACTGATGGAAAAGCCTTCTTCACACTAGCTTTCACATGCATCCAAGGTTGGCCTGCACTCCACATTTTTATTATAAACATAACTACCATCAAGACATGCCATTTTACACATTAAAATGCAAATCGTATATGTTAGGAAGATCCTAAAGTCCCGATTGGAGATAGAGGAGAGAGTTTATATAGAGTGACATCTCTTCCATTACAAAGCAATTTTGTAAGAATGACTTAGGTCAAACTCTTAATATGGTATCAAAGCATATTGAATATGAATGTCATTGGGTTGATCAGTCTCCTTCGGTTTAAATGAAAAAGTTTGATGTTGGAAAATGACTAACCTTCAATAACTAATCCGTAGTAAAACATGAAAATCAAATTGTTCAAAGGAGAAGATATCAATTGGTCAATCAGAACCTGAAAAAAATCAATCAAAGACTTCAGATTGATAACATGATAAAAGCAGTTAATAAGAAGAAAAGGTTTTGCAATATCACCTTCTTTGTCACAGTTTTTGAATCTTTCTTTCCTTTGAAAATCTTTTCCAGTAATATTTGAAAGTAGTGTCCAAAGGGTCCAAAATAAGCAGCTCCAATAAACTGCATGCAATTAAATACAGGCACACTTAGTAATAACATAAACTTCTAACATACTCACATTTCACAAATCAAGTACAACAGATTTATGGTCGAGTCCACAAAGATTGAAAAACAAAATGGAAAAGAAACTAACTTACCACTTTGAGAAAAAGCCGTTTGAATTGAATTTTCTGTATCCCAGTAAGCTTCTGAGACACTATGTCATTGATTCCCAACATGACCCCTGCAGTAATTACCTATTTAACCTCCCAATGAAACATAGCAAAATTAGAGAAAAGTTGATGAATAAATTGAATGAAAAAAAAAAACAAGAATAAGACAGAAGACGAACCTTGGTTCTCAAAGGATGTTCCAGAAGCTGTTTGACGTAATTGTTGAGTCCATTTTTTGCTACAGAACCCATTTTCCTCGCTTGGTGAGGCCGGAAAAGTGGGTACTGGCACTGCGTCCGTGATTGTTTGAGTCCAGTAAAATATAAATAAATGAGACTCTTATCTTATTTAACATCATATGATAAACAAATGAGAGACAAATAATAGTAATAATATGTGCAATAAGACGAAGGACATTAATTAAAATGTCATGGCAAGAGATTTTCTTGGTTCACTATATTAACCTTCACCTATTTTTTAAGATATAAATAATTCCCTCTTCAGATTCTCCAAATCTTGAGAGCGTGGTTGATGGATGGTTAGTTGGATAAGTATTAGTATAAAATTAGTTTGTCTTCTTCGTAGTATTTTACATTTTAAGGGCTGTCAGTGGGGGAGGAGATGGTGAAATTGTTGGGGGCAAGCTCTTGTGTTCGCCCATAAAACCTACTACACCCCTCCTGCCAAATCATTTTTCGTTGCACCAGAACCTTCTTAGCATCACCACGTGTATTAAGTTTTGGACAGGTTGCACGGCATGCAGAATCGACACCCTTTGTGTTGATGTTGTTTTAGATAAATATTTACTATCTTTGAATGAATTTAACTTTTGAATGTAGGAATTAAATAGCAAAACAAAAAGACAAAAATTGCTAATTAAACATATCATTCGTGAGTTTTTCACGGTTTTTTATGTGACATAAAAATATTTCTTATTTGAAAAATATATTAGAATTTAATTGAAATACACTGTTATTAAGTTTTATATTATCAATTAATCACAACTATTAATAAATTAATAATATTTAATTTTTATTTTAATTTTAAAAAAATAATATAATTGAATGATCAAGATGTAGTGATGGTTTTACATTCATAGTGCATGATAATTAAACTGCTTTGTTGTTAATAAGTTATATTAGCTATGAATATTTAAATTGGATTTATAACATGCTCAAATAAATATATATCTATCATATAGGAAAATAATATGTTTTAGTTAAGTAAAAAATGCTCTTTGCACTGATTGGTTAGGGGCAAATCATATCCACTCATATGTTATTCTAATTAATTAAATTTTTAAATTAAATTATCAATGTATACTTTGGAATAAATAATATGTTTTGGACTGGGCCGAGCAGGCCCAATACTTACTTTAGGACCGAGCAGGCTTAAGTCTCTTGGCTAGTCGAGCAGGCCCAATCTGCTTGGACCCAATTCCCAGTTACCGTTACAAACTGGCCACGTGCAAAGACCACGTGGATAACACAACAGTGAAGGATTCGGTCAACCACCTCCGAACTCTACGGTACGCTCACCCAGAACGTGGGCCATCTGCAGACTCACTCCTAGCAGAGGGTGTTCTGGCAATTTCCTAGCACGTGGGCCTCCAATTGGATTTGGCTCAATTAGGAAACCTTAGCCCAGCGCTGGGGGTTATAAATACCCTCTTTCACTAGAGGGTCAGGTATTCATTCTTTACTTCCTAAAACTCTTGCTTGCTTTCTCTCTCTGATTGCTACTTACTTTGACATCGAAGAACCTTACAGGTACCCCATTCTGTCCAACTTACCAGATCCTGTCGTCATGACGATCCAGTCGGATCAAGTTAGATCATAATGTATAATTACTTTGGAATAGAAAAAATAGTGGCTCATATTCTATTTTTTAAATTTGTTCTGATTACCGATGGAACTTTTTGTTTCCATTTGTAATTGAACATAACCCAATGTTTCTCTCTATTTTATATAGATACTAAAACAATATTTTTATACATTTGCAAATTCTCTCTCGCTTCTCATGTTTTCTCTCTTTTGTTCTATCATTTTTTCCTTCTTTTATTCTCTTTGCTGGCAGCATCCCACATT
The DNA here is from genome assembly GCF_029867415.1 of Vicia villosa. Classification (NCBI taxonomy): domain Eukaryota; kingdom Viridiplantae; phylum Streptophyta; class Magnoliopsida; order Fabales; family Fabaceae; genus Vicia; species Vicia villosa. The sequence goes on from NC_081183.1 coordinate 147,225,640, forward strand.
TTCCCTCTATTTTTCCTTCTTCGTATTCTCTCATGTTAATATTTTCCTTTTTGTTTTCTCAGGTTGCAGATTTTTAGAAAGATAAACAGTTTTAACATTTTTTTGTCTTTTCAGATTGTCGATCTATATGAAATCGAAAACTCACTTAAAAATAATATTAAAAGTTTAAATTTTAGCATAAAAAATTTCTGCTTTTCTTATTCTTAACATTTTTTTCACTTCTTTGATTTGTTCAGGTATAGATCTACCGAAACAAGGTACTAAAACAATATCTACTATATTTATGAAAATATAAATTATGGTTAATGATTTTATATCAGATCTGTTATTTTATATGTGTGTGTGTTGAAGGATAGAAAAACACTTAGAAAGGGGGGGTTTGAATAAGTGTAGCTTTAAAAACTTGACAGATAAAAATAAATTGCACAATTATTTTTATCCTGGTTCGTTGTTAACTAAACTACTCCAGTCCACCCCCGCAGAGATGATTTACCTCAACTGAGGATTTAATCCACTAATCGCACGGATTACAATGGTTCTCCACTTAGTCAGCAACTAAGTCTTCCAGAGTCTTCTGATCACACACTGATCACTCCAGGAACAACTGCTTAGATACCCTCTAAGACTTTCTAGAGTATTCTGATCCACACGATCACTCTAGTTACAACCTGCTTAGATAACCTCTAAGACTTCCTAGAGTATTCTGATCCACACGATCACTCTAGTTCCTTACAACTTAATGTAATCAATTCTAAGAGTATTACAATTGCTTCTTAAAAGCTATAATCACAAACTGTGATATTTCTCTTAACGTTTAAGCTTAATCTCACTAATATATTACAACAGCAATGTAGTGAGCTTTGATGAAGATGAAGATTCTGAGCTTTGAGTAGAACAGAGTTTCAGCAAGTTAATAGGCGTTGTTTTTGTTCAGAATCGTTAACCTTGCTTCTCATCAGAACTTCATATTTATAGGCGTTGGAGAAGATGACCGTTGAGTGCATTTAATGCTTTGCGTGTTCCGTACAGCATCGCATTTAATGTTTTACGCTTTTGTCAACTACCTCGAGCCTTGTTCACGCTGTGTCTACTGACGTTGCCTATAATAGCTTTTAACGTTCCTTTTGTCAGTCAGCGTAGCTTGCCACTTGTACTTCCTTCTGATCTGATGTTTGTGAATACAACGTTTGAATATCATCAGAGTCAAACAACTTGGTGCAAAGCATCTTCTGATCTTCTGACCTTGAAGTGCTTCTGTGCGTGATACCATCAGAACTTCAGTGCTTCTGATCTCATGTTCTTCTGATGCTTCCATAGACCCATGTTCTGATTCTGCTTCGACCATCTTCTGATGTCTTGCCAGACCATGTTCTGATGTTGCATGCTGAACCCTTTTGAGACAAAGCTTCTGAGCGCTGAATTATGCATACTCTTTATATATTTCCTGAAAAGGAAATTGCATTGGATTAGAGTACCATATTATCTTAAGCAAAATTCATATTATTGTTATCATCAAAACTAAGATAATTGATCAGAACAAATCTTGTTCTAACAATCTCCCCCTTTTTGATGATGACAAAAACATATATAAATGATATGAATTTGCGATCAGAAAGAGCAGACGGCAAAAGACAAATTACACAGCTATAGCATAAGCATATGAATATGTCTCCCCCTGAGATTAACAATCTCCCCCTGAGATAAATAATCTCCCCCTGAAATAAATACTCGAAGAATTTTAATAAAAGACTTCCCTGATTATTTCGGTAGAGACGATCACATAAGCTTCTGTCTTCAGAAAATTCATAGCTTCTGACTTCTGCTTCCATTGGACAGCTTCAGAACTAGAATTTCTTTAGATCCCTAGAACACTCACAGCTTCTGATTCCTGCTTCCATCTAGGACAGCTTCAGAATTTGAATTTCTTTGATCTTCAGAACATTCACAGCTTCTGATTTCTGCTTCCATTTAGGACAGCTTCAGAACTTGAATTTCTTTGATCTTCAGAACATTCACAGCTTCTGATTTCTGCTTCCATTTAGGACAGCTTCAGAACTTTGAGTTTTCTGGATCTTTAGAACATTCACAGCTTCTGATTTCTGCTTCCCTCGGATAGCTTCAGAGCTTTGAATTTCTACCAACATCACTTCATGCTAGATTTGTATTAGAACATTGTTGAATGTACCAGAGCATCATCAGAGCATCTCTACATCCTGAAATGTTACAGAACAAAAACTAAACGACAAAAGTCAGCATGAACGAGTCAGAACGTAAAATGTATATTCAAACACATGATATGTATCAGAGCCATATAGGCTAAAATAATGTATCGGAGCAAATAGAATTTTGTCAGAGCAAATAGACAAATATGGATCAAATTCTATTATCAGTGCTTCTGATTCATTCTTCTTTCTTGCTTCTGATTTCTGAAGCTTGATAGCACTCAGCTTGCTTCAGTTTCCATGAGCTTATTCTTTTTACAGAATAACACTTCTTATGGTTTTGCTTCTTGTGTTTGCTTTGAAGATTCTCTTCACTTCTTTATACCTGCAAAACACTTAAACCATATAGAACTTGCAGTTCTTGTTAGTAAATGCAACTGATTAAATCAAATCATTTATCACATATTTCTCCCCCTTTTTGTCATATCATCAAAAAACAAAAAAGATTCAGAGACAAACAAAACGAAACACACGGAGGAAGAAGATGATTTCATTGAAGTTCAAACAGCAGGTACAGAAGTACATGAAGATAAGTAAGATCAGATGCACAAAGACAGATGCAACGAAAAGAAAGAAACAACACAGACTCAATCTAAGATGGCCCTAGCCTTGACAAGATCTTGGCCAGCATATCTTGAACCTCATTGTTGTGTCCATCTTGCCTCACCATGAAAGCTCTATACTCAGCATTGAGTGAGCTTTGCTCATCCTGTCTCTTCTGAATTTCTTCTAGAGTCCTTGCAAGACGAGAAGATTCATCAGAAGAAGCTTCAACGCTTTCAACCACAGGAATAGCAACTTGATCTATAGCTTCCATGGATAGATCATTTGCAGGGATGTCCTCAACAGGATCTGATTCAGCAACATGATCTTCAGCATCTGCTTCTTGCATGGAAGCATCTCCATATTCTGCAGCAGGAATTTCCGAGTCTCCATTCTCAAGTGCCTGAAGAATGGCAGCTAGATTCCTGGGAGCAGAAGGACCTTCAACTTCTGGTGGGTCAACAACTTCTGGAATGACCAAGCTTGGGTCTTTCTCCGAAGGGTTTTCCCTCAGATAGTCAAAGAGAGTCTTGAAGTCTCCGAGCAGAACAGGATAATCAGGAATAAAGATAACAATATCCCTGCATGGATTTGCTTCCATTTCAGCAGCCAGTCTTAATTGTTCCATCTCATCCAAGAAGGGCTTCTCTTCCAACAGATGTCTTCCTTTGAGACTAGCAAACCAGAAGTCTTCATAATTCCTCAGAATTCCACGAGGCCGTGGGGCAGCAGCTACACAGGCTTCCTGAAGTTCTAAAAACAGAGCATCTGATTCTCTGCGAAAGATCCTCCAGAAGTTCCGCATAGCAACATCATTCAATCCAGAACTTTCAGCAATTCTGAGAGTATCAAAGATACTTCTGAGATTCCTCTTTATGTTTTCAAAAACTACACCAATAGGATATACAGGGCGGAATTTTATTTGGGTTTTTGAAAAGGCAGGGTTGGAAGTGGAGTACGGATGAGGTTCTCTATCCAACCTATAAGAAGATTCTGCTTCAGTATCAGAATCTAACACTACCACTTCAGCTTCAGGACGAGGCTTGGGAGTGTAGTTGCAATCACGGAGCAGCTGCTCATGTGATGCAGAGGTTGGAAGAGGAGAATCACAAAGATTGTTTTGAGAGGTGGAGGGAGTATGTTCAAGGGTGGCATTGAGAGAAGGTTGAGATGGAAAGAGAGTTTGAAGGGGTGGTATATCCAGAACATGATTTATGGTAGGTGGAGAGGAAGGAATGGTTATAGGAGAAGATGGAGGTGAAAGAACATGGACAAAGACAGGTGATTCTGATGTGGCTTTTTCTGGTTCAGGTGTAGGGACAACCTCTATTGGTGCAACTTCTGAACGAACAGCAGGAACAGAATCAGGTTCAGAAATGCATATACCTTTGGAACCTCTCAGAAAAGCTTTGGCCACATCCTCAGTCTTCTTCTGCTTCTTACTCTTCGGCTCTTCAATAATCTTTGCTTTGCCGCTAGCGATTTCTTTCCTTCTGACATATGCCAGAACTTCTGGTTGATTCTCAGCCTCTTGAGAGACATTTTCTTCATCAGACTCTTGAAGAATCATCTTCCTTTATCTTGTTTTCTTCTACTCAACAGCTTCTTTCCCTTTCTTCTCAAACTCATCAGAGACAGACTTAGCAACCTTTGCAATGACCTCTTTAGAAACATCTTGTTTCTCAGAGACAGCAGAAGGATAATCATGCTTTCTTTTAGTCCTTTCTTCCTTCTTCTTATTTATTTTCATTGGAGCACCCTTCTCTTGATTTTTGAGATATTTATTTTCTTCTTGTGATAACAGATACCTAGTTTTGACTACAGGTACCTCACAGTTGAAGAAGGTTTCAAACTCAGCAAGAACAGGTGCTCTTCTGATTCTTGTATCAGTAAGAGGTTGAGGAGTCTTACTGATAGTCTTAATTACTTTCATCTTCTTCAAAGTGAATGCATTCAGACAAGCCCCAGATGTGACAACAAGGTCTTTCACAATACCTTCAGATTCCAAGCTTTCAACAATCTTTGAATGCACCAAAAGATTTGAAATAATCCTTCCAAAAGGAATGATTGTTCCACCTTTTTCTCTGAAAGCGTTTCTGGAATCCTTTACTGCTTTCCACAAGTGGTTGAAGATGATGTAGATCGCATCAACCTTCTTCCCAGTGGCAATGCAATAAAGAATATACTTTTGCTCATTACTGATGAAATCCGAAGCATGTGTTGCTTTCCTATGGTAGAAACACCCAAGAATGATCTTTGTCCAGATTTTGTAGATATCTCTCAAATCCTTGACGTGTTTTGTTTTCTTGACATTTGGATAGAGAGTGGATAGAACATCTTCCCAAACTGCCCTTTTATCAATCTCAAAAGCCCCTTCAGGGTTTTTCAGATCAAACATCACTCTTAGGATGTTTTCAGTAATAACAACAAACTTTCCATGGACGAAAGAAAGTATTGATTTTGGAGCAACCACAGCATGTGCCCAGAATTCCTTGACAAGATCCGGATAAACTGGGCCAACGAACTCAGCGAACAACGAGGTCCATCCTTGAAAGATGATGTCTTCTTTAAGATGAAATCCATGTTCTTCAAGGTTGTCAAAATCAACAATGAGTTCACATATAACTTCTAATTTGTCCTTGGGAATAGAGCATGCAACAACAGGAGTGAGTTGCAAAATTTCTTCTTGGAGATGGTGAGGAACAGATGTACCAACATTTTGGGATGAGAAGGCAGCCATGGATGCAGAATGAACAAAAACGAACAGGAGAAGAGAACTGGGTTTTTGATTAGGGTTTTAGAAAACGGCTAAGAACTTTTCAAACGAGAGAATGCAAGAAGAAAGAGAGACAAGGGAGCGAAAAAGATGTATGATATGATTTGAAAAGAATATAAGGAGACGAATATAAAATAGAAAATGAAAAAGAATAAATAAACAAAATGAATAGTTTCAGAATCAAAAGAAATCATTTTCATTAAATGACGAGTGACGTGAGGAGAGAGATCGTGGTAAAAGAAATGATTTAAAACAGTTACCTAGGTCGGCGTCTTTTCAACTGCACGCTTCGTACTGACCGTAGAGACACGTGTTCATCATCAGATAAGGGATGACAGGTGTGAAATATTCAATAGGCTTTACGCCTTCTGATTCCGATCACTGCTTCTGAATTGATCAAGTTTCTCTTCTGGAAACACTCCTTCTGAAGTGTGCTGATATAATTCTGAATGATCTTCTGATCCATTACTTCTGATATACACAGCTTCTGGAGATACACTTCTTTGTTCTGCAGCTTCTGATAAGACAAAACTGTATCTGCAGAAATTCTTAAGCTGCTTTGTTTCATCAGAAACAAGTTTATCATCAAACCAGATATTTATTGATTCGTCCACAATCAATGTTTCAATATTGTATATTCTGTAACATTTAGAGCATTCAGAATAATCAAGAACGAAACATCAATGCTTTAGAAACAAACAAAACAGATGGTTCCAAGACTAATAAACTTTCTTTTCTGATCTCCTACGAACATAGCTTCTTCAACAGATTTAAGTACCAGAACTTGGAAGACAGTCCTTCTTCCCTTCAAGTGTTGAGACCAACTTGAGTCCAGGTGACATGACATGTTGACTTTTATCTTCTTTGTTGCCAAGAGAATCTGCAAAAGAAATAGTCTTTTTCTTTGGTACCCACATCTTCTTGGGTCCTTTCTTGTTAGATTTTCTCAAGTTCTGATTGAACTTGGGTTTAACATTGTAAGCAATAGGAGGAACAGCATGATAATTTTTAATGTGAGTTTCATGATATTTCCTAGGTTGTGTCACATGCTTTTTGGTGTGTGTTATGTGAGAACTTTGAGCATGTGAAGTGTGCCTAATATCATGGGAGTGGCCATACTTGAACTGATCATACAATGGCTTGTATGTGAATTTCATTTCATCAACAGGTTCAAGTTTGTATGGGGTTTCACCCTCAAAACCAATGCCGACTCTTTTGTTTCCAGACACAGCATATATCATAGAAGCTAGCTGACTTCTGCCAATACTTCTAGATAAGAACTTCCTGAAACTTAAATCATATTCTTTCAGAATATGGTTTAGACTAGGAGTGGATTTTTCTGAATCAGAAGGAGATCCAACATTATTGGATAATTTTAAAAGTTTTTCTTTTAATTCAGAATTCTCCAACTCAAGCTTCTTTGTTTCAAATTCAAATAGCTTTTTCAGCTTTTTGTATTTGAGACTAATCTGAGACTTGAATTCCAGAAGTTCTGTTAGACCGGAAACTAACTCATCTCTAGTAAGTTCAGAGAATACCTCTTCAGAATCTGATTCTGATGTAGATTCTGATCCGTCATCTTCTGTCGTCATCAGCGCACAGTTAGCCTGCTCATCTTCAGAGTCTGAATCATCTTCTGACTCATCCCAGGTTGCCATAAGACCTTTCTTCTTATGAAACTTCTTCTTGGGATTTTCCTTCTGAAGTTTTGGACATTCATTCTTGAAGTGTCCAGGCTCATTGCATTCATAGCACATGACCTTCTTCTTGTCAAATCTTCTGTCATCAGAAGATTCTCCACGTTCAAATTTCTTTGAACTTCTGACGCCTCTGAACTTCCTTTGCTTGTTCTTCCAGAGTTGATTTAGCCTTCTGGAGATCAAGGACAGTTCATCTTCTTCTTCAGATTCTGATTCTTCAGGATCTTCTTCTCTATCCTGAAAAGCGTTAGTGCATTTCTTGATATTGGATTTTAATGCAATAGACTTACCTTTCTTTTGAGGCTCATTTGCGTCCAGCTCTATTTCATGGCTTCTCAAGGCACTGATAAGCTCTTCCAGAGAAACTTCATTCAGATTCTTTGCAATCTTGAATGCAGTCACCATAGGACCCCATCTTCTGGGTAAGCTTCTGATGATCTTCTTTACGTGATCTGCCTTGGTGTATCCCTTGTCAAGAACTCTCAATCCAGCAGTAAGAGTTTGAAATCTTGAAAACATCTTTTCAATGTCTTCATCATCCTCCATCTTGAAGGCTTCATACTTCTGGATTAAAGCGAGAGCTTTAGTCTCCTTGACTTGAGCATTTCCTTCTTGAGTCATTTTCAAGGACTCATATATGTCATAGGCCGTTTCTCTGTTAGATATCTTCTCATACTCAGCATGAGAGATAGCATTCAGCAAAACAGTTCTGCATTTATGATGATTCCTGAAAAGCTTCTTCTGATCATCATTCATTTCTTGCCTTGTCAGCTTTACGCCACTGGCATTTACTGGATGTTTGTAACCATCCATCAGAAGATCCCATAGATCACCATCTAGACCAAGAAAGTAACTTTCCAGTTTATCTTTCCAGTATTCAAAGTTTTCACCATCAAATACCGGCGGTCTAGTATAACCATTGTTACCGTTGTGTTTCTCAGCAGAGCCAGATGTAGATGCAGGTGTAGACTTCGCAGATTCATCAGCCATCTTTTACTGAAGCGTTTTTCTCTTCCTGAATCTTTTCTAAACACGGTTAAGTGCTTGCACCTTAGAACCGGCGCTCTGATGCCAATTGAAGGATAGAAAAACACTTAGAAAGGGGGGGTTTGAATAAGTGTAGCTTTAAAAACTTGACAGATAAAAATAAATTGCACAGTTATTTTTATCCTGGTTCGTTGTTAACTAAACTACTCCAGTCCACCCCCGCAGAGATGATTTACCTCAACTGAGGATTTAATCCACTAATCGCACGGATTACAATGGTTCTCCACTTAGTCAGCAACTAAGTCTTCCAGAGTCTTCTGATCACACACTGATCACTCCAGGAACAACTGCTTAGATACCCTCTAAGACTTTCTAGAGTATTCTGATCCACACGATCACTCTAGTTACAACCTGCTTAGATAACCTCTAAGACTTCCTAGAGTATTCTGATCCACACGATCACTCTAGTTCCTTACAACTTAATGTAATCAATTCTAAGAGTATTACAATTGCTTCTTAAAAGCTATAATCACAAACTGTGATATTTCTCTTAACGTTTAAGCTTAATCTCACTAATATATTACAACAGCAATGTAGTGAGCTTTGATGAAGATGAAGATTCTGAGCTTTGAGTAGAACAGAGTTTCAGCAAGTTAATAGGCGTTGTTTTTGTTCAGAATCGTTAACCTTGCTTCTCATCAGAACTTCATATTTATAGGCGTTGGAGAAGATGACCGTTGAGTGCATTTAATGCTTTGCGTGTTCCGTACAGCATCGCATTTAATGTTTTACGCTTTTGTCAACTACCTCGAGCCTTGTTCACGCTGTGTCTACTGACGTTGCCTATAATAGCTTTTAACGTTCCTTTTGTCAGTCAGCGTAGCTTGCCACTTGTACTTCCTTCTGATCTGATGTTTGTGAATACAACGTTTGAATATCATCAGAGTCAAACAGCTTGGTGCAAAGCATCTTCTGATCTTCTGACCTTGAAGTGCTTCTGTGCGTGATACTATCAGAACTTCAGTGCTTCTGATCTCATGTTCTTCTGATGCTTCCATAGACCCATGTTCTGATTCTGCTTCGACCATCTTCTGATGTCTTGCCAGACCATGTTCTGATGTTGCATGCTGAACCCTTTTGAGACAAAGCTTCTGAGCGCTGAATTATGCATACTCTTTATATATTTCCTGAAAAGGAAATTGCATTGGATTAGAGTACCATATTATCTTAAGCAAAATTCATATTATTGTTATCATCAAAACTAAGATAATTGATCAGAACAAATCTTGTTCTAACATGTGTGTGTGTGTGTGTGTGTGTGTGTGTGTGTGTGTGTGTGTGTGTGTGTGTGTGTGTGTGTGTGTGTGTGTGTGTGTGTGTGTGTGTGTGTGTGTGTGTGTGTGTGTGTGTGTGTGTGTGTGTGTGTGTGTGTGTGTGTGTGTGTGTGTGTGTGTGTGTGTGTGTGTGTGTGTGTGTGTGTGTGTGTGTGTGTGTGTGTGTGTGTGTGTGTGTGTGTGTGTGTGTGTGTGTGTGTGTGTGTGTGTGTGTGTGTGTGTGTGTGTGTGTGTGTGTGTGTGTGTGTGTGTGTGTGTGTGTGTGTGTGTGTGTGTGTGTGTGTGTGTGTGTGTGTGTGTGTGTGTGTGTGTGTGTGTGTGTGTGTGTGTGTGTGTGTGTGTGTGTGTGTGTGTGTGTGTGTGTGTGTGTGTGTGTGTGTGTGTGTGTGTGTGTGTGTGTGTGTGTGTGTGTGTGTGTGTGTGTGTGTGTGTGTTTTAGATCTTTTATTTTTTTAGATATATATTTTTTATATTTGTTATTTTTAATTAAGATTTGCTATTTTTAATATATGTTATTTTCATATTAGTTATTTGAAGTTATGAATTTCTGATGTTGGTTAAAATAATGAATTGGCGAGCTTCTGGGTTGCTAATGAAGATGCGAACGAATTTTCAAAGATTTATTGGTTAGTTGAAGAGGACGATGAAGATATGAAGTTTTTTTCTAGGTTGGGTGATTTTCTGTTTGCAAGATCTTTGAAGGAAAGAAGGAATCTTCAAAGATTTCGTACTAAGTTAAAGAAGTCGAAGAAGATATGCGTATTTTTTTGGATAAAAGGTTGTTTTGTAAATTTCTGGTTTTTGATCTTTGAAGATATGAACAAATTTTTAAAGATTTCTAGATAAAATCAAGAAATTGATGAATATTTAAGAGACAATAGAGAGAATGGTAATTGTACTGAAGATTTATTTAATTATTTTAATTAATATATTTAATGGTTGACAGTGTTCTAAAAATAAATTTTAGAGGATTTGTTCTGGACTGGGCCGACGCTTGGACCAAACATAACGTGATGCCCAAATCCACTCTAACCAAGGAAAAGGTCCAAGCTAGTCCCTTCTCGCACAGGCCTACACTTACCCATTCGTTGAGCAGCAGGTATCCCTCTTGGCCAAACTTTCCAAGTCCACAAACCTCTTAAACATGTCTCTAGACCGAGCAAGATCACCTCCAGGATCTCGAGCAGGCACGACATGCGAGCATCTCCATCTACCCCTCTCTTCGAGGACCCCCCTCCTCGTATGGTTTCTTCACTCTCAATCTTCCAAAAAAGGCGGAGTCTAAGTGCTTCCGAGAAGACCGCGTCATCCCTGAAACTTCGGAGCAGTTGACCCAGGATGGAGACCACATGTTGGTCTCCACTGCACACGGAGATCCTGGAAGTTTCTATTTGGGGTCTGGGCATCCAGTCCAATATGGAGATCTTGGCACAACTCTAGGGGCTATAAATACCCTCTTTCACTACAAGGTCAGGTTACTTCACTCATTCTCACTCTTACCTTGTACTCGCATTCTGATTGCTCTCCCTTCTCACTTTGGCATCGGAGTACACACCCCATTCATTCGAAGTCTAACTGTTGAAGACCATTGACGATTCAGTCTGATCAGGTACGTATGATCAGGATTTTTTATTAAATAATATATTAATTATCTGTTAATTTTAAATATAAAGATTTTATTTAAATATACACTCAATAAATGTGAGACACATGTTCTAAAGGTTGGATAAGAGATAAAGTTTGTGATATCAATCTAGGAATGATCAAAGACTTATGGATGAGCATGCAAAATAATATAGATATGGTCAATATATAATTAGTAGTATAATTTCTATTCTCCCAATTATAATCAAAATATTCTTTAGAAACAAATGCGTGTAACACATCAGTACACGTACAAAGAAATAAATGCATGTAACGCATCAGTACACGTACGAATGCACGAGTATCCAGACCATAATTCGTGCTAACCCATGGATTATTATACTTTATTGTACAATTAAATAAAATAAAAGTAAATATATTTTAAATAATGTATGAATCCAAACACAGACAAAATGTATTTAATTATGCTACTAATATTTATTTGTATAGTTAAATAATTATTTTTAAATACTGTATATACAAAATTGGAGGGGGCTAACAAAATCCCAAGAAAAGTAAAATTGAGGGACTGAAAAATTGGATTTTGAAATGCAGGGATTGAAAGTTAAAAAAATATCAAAATAGAGGGACTAAAAGTGCATTTAAGCCTAGTTGATATTTATAAAACTAAATGACTGCATAAATATTTGTATAATTAATGTCAAAACAAATCTAATATATTTATGCTTCAAATATAAACAAAAATATGTTTTTGTTTTAAAACTAATAAAAAAATTTTGGTTAAATAATTTTTTTTTATGATATTTCATTGTTATTACATTTTAGAAACATATGCGCATAATGCACAGTACCATTACGAACGGTGTATTCACATCAGAATTTGTGCAAACCCACTGGTTAATTTAATTTTTTGTACAATTCAAAAATAAATAAAAGTAAATATATTTTAAATATTGTATCAATCCAAACACAGGTAAAATGTGTTGTTTTTAAATTATTTTTGTTACTAATATTTTTATTTAGAAATTATTTTTAAATTAAGATACAATACTTTTTAAAATAATATACGAAAAAAAGTGAACTATATATTATTGATGTAATCATTCTCTAATATATGTTATTAATGAGAAATGTTATTTCTAAATTAATGAGTGAATGTTAATATTTTTTTTATAAATGAGAAAAAACATTATTCAAATATTTTTATTAATAATGTCAAAATAAAAATAATATGACGTATAAGAAAATATATCATTCATCCAAATATTATTATATATGGAAATATTATATTTATGATCCATATATAAATATGTTTTTTTAAAATAAATACTCTTTTGATAAAATAATTTTGTTTTTCATTTTTACATTTTTATTATATTTTAAAAATAAAAGCGTGCGTACAACACCAGTACTTGTGCAAACACTAGGGCACTGATATGGTATAATAATTTTGTCTTAATGTACTAGTACCCGTACGAACACACGGGTGTCCAAATCTAAATTTGTGCCAACCCACGAGTTATTGTATTTTTTGTACAATAAAAAAAAATAAAAGAAAATATATTTAAAATAATGTATGAATTCAAACATGAGAAAAATGTGTTGAATTTTATTATTATGTTATTAATATTTTTATTTTGAAATTATTTTTTATTTATTATATATTTTTTTTAAAGATAATATAGGAAAAATTGAAATATATATTATTGTTGTAAAACAATTATGATAAAACAAATTTGTTTTTATTTTAAAATAATCTTTCTTTTAAAAATAATAAACTATTTTAGAAAAACAATTTTGTTTTTCTTTTTTACATTTTTATTACATTTTAAAAACAAAAGTGTGCGTACCACACCAGTATTCGTGCGAACACACGGGTATTCTACTGATTACTTTATATATATATATATCAATACAAATGTACGGGTTACTACCTCACGAAGGTTCTCGAGGGATATTTTTCGTGATATATAACAGGCACTCTTTGTGAAAATGGGTTGGTTTAGATTAAATTTTAAATTAATCTTTTAAAAATTGATCCAAAATCGAACAACTTAATAGTATATCTATATTTTTATTTATTTTTTATTTTTTATTAGTATGATATGTTGTATTTATTTATTATTCCTTTGATACTTAGTATTTTAATATAATTTATTTGTTTAATTTAATCTATTTAATTTTATTATTTCATGTGTTTGTAATATTTATTTTTAGAACAAGGGAAATTTTATTTTCTCTATTTTTCTTATAAATATTTATAAATTTGTAATATTGTCACCTAATTTTATAACAAGGGAAATTTTATTTTCTCTATTTTTCTTATAAATATTTATAAATTTGAATAGAGTTCTATCTAAATAATGTTTATATATGCATAACAAAGTACAAAACAATGAGTTTCAAATATTAAAATTATATAGAATTAAAGCATGTTTAATATAAGAAAATTATATATAATTGTCTGTACTAAACCTTTGTAGACAATAATAATACATGTCATCCAGAAAAAAAAAAAGGTCGGAGCAGACTTATTTGAAGATGCGGGCCTAAAATCAAGACCTACCTCGAAAAAAGTGAGGGCGGGACAGAAAAAATCCGCAGACACTACACTTTTTAAGCCTAAAAACACAAATTTATGAAAATGACCTCGTCCGCAAGAGCCCACGAAGAAAACGGGACGGAGCGGGACGGACACATTTGAGGGAGAGGGCCTATATCCTTAGTCTTAGTGAGGGCAAAATGGGTATGCCTAATAGACCAGACCCGTTTTGCCATCCCGAGTCAAAAATTTAACATTGCTACTTCTCTACCTCTTACTCAAAATGGTCAAAGGTTTCTTTTTTGACCACTCATGTTTAACATTTTTGAACTTGTAAAAGAAGCCAAATATTTCTTTCATGTTCACACCACATATACATCTGTTACCTTTTTCATCATGGAAAATTTGTGCTGTTTTATTTATGAACCTCCAATGTTTGTAATAGCACATTAACTATGAACTTGTCTTCCTTAATCACTGCTTTATTTCGAATATTCCAAGAAAATTACACACATAAAAGAAGGACAAACAAACTTCTAAAGAAAAGCAGGAGCATCTACTTAATTTCAAGACTATATATTGGAATCTCCTTTCCTTCAGGGTTTAGTCAATGACATAGATCGTGCTCGAAGGTTCAAAAATATTCCCCTGAAATAAAATAGACATATAATGAATTATCTCATTTAGTTGTTTATCAATAAGAACGACTGATGCGCATGTTTGTTGCATTGGCGGTGGCAGAGGCTGTTAGTCTGCAACAACTATTTGCATAACACACAAACCACCAACCAAACACATTTAAGTTAAGAAAAGTTGAAAGAAAGACCGAAAAAAAAGACCATACCAGCAAAATGCTATTAAGCTTTGAAAAACAACGCGGAAATGAAGAGGCATGAATTTGTACTTTATCCATCCAACAGCAGGCCAGAACTGTAGTTTAATTCATTCAAGATCTTAAAGTCAGAAACAATAAAGTAAATTCTATTTGATACTATAGTTATAATACAAGATTACCATCCATGATGCATATTGCACCGATGGAAAACCCTTCTTCACTCTAGCTTTCACATGCACCCAAGGTTGGCCTGCACTAGACATTTTTATCATAAACATAACTACCATTTTGCACATTTTGCATACCAATGGCATTTTGATCATAAATGCAAATCGGATAAAGATGGGACCGATCGTATTCCAAATGAGATTAATCATGATGCATTGTTTGTGTAAAACTTTTTACACTGGTATCTAATGACAGTCCATCTATTGTGCAGCTTTTGAGATAGATGTGATCAAAATCAAATGTTATTATTGATCAAACAATAGTAATTAATTGATAGTGTAAAGACTTTCTTAAGTACCCTAATTTTGACACTGATGACAATTATTTTATTTCTCCATACTTTCCATGTGCATTTGACTTCGTATACATGCTTCTTCAGTTTAAATGAAAAAGTTTGATGTTGAAAAATGACTAACCTTCAATAACTAATCCATAGTAAATCATGAAAAGCAAATTGTTCAAAGGAGAAGATGTCAATTGTTCAATCAGAACCTGAAAAAAAAATTAATAACCAAAGAAGACTTCTTTAAAAATGGCAATTTATTTCTCATGCTCTTCTCTCTTGTTGTGTAATGTGTTTGGACTTGGGATGATATTAGCTTAAAGAACTCAATTCATTCACATTTTCAAAATCATATATCACATTTTGCTAACCATGGATTTGTAAGTATATATTTCCAAACAGTGCATAAGTTAACTGATTATTCATGCTATAAACACTACAAATATAGCAGATTGATAGCATGATAGATGCAGTTAAAAGGAACAAAGGTTTTACATATCACCTTCTTTGCCACAGTTTTTGAATCTTTCCTTCCTTTGAAAATCTTTTCCAGTATTAATTGAAAGTAGTGTCCAAAGGGTCCAAAATAAGCGGCTCCAAGAAACTGCATGCAATAAAATATTCCTATGATTCCCATATATATAGTATATAACAACAGAAGACAAAAGACAATCAAAACTACAATAGCAAAATGGGAAATGATTGTAAAGGATGATAAATATGATGGTAAAGAAGATAAATCAACAAGAAATATACAATAATTATAAAACAAATGGTAAGAAAATGACCAAGCTCATATGAGCAGCAACATTGTAGAATAGACCCTTATAAAAAAAATTCTCTATGTATTTTCTTTTGGCAAAACCAGATAAGAAATAGACCCAGTTTTCGGTATTTTAAAGAACAGATTTAATCATAGAGGACCAAAATTTTAATTAAACTCAAGTCCATCCTCAATAACCTAGTATCATCTTATCCGCGTGAAAATTGTCGATTCAATAAAAGATAATTGCAACAACCAACTAAAGGTGTGTTTTGTTTGGTGTAACATTGGCAAGATCACACTGAGTCGTTGCAATTTTGGCAAAAGCTACACTCTTGAGCTTCAACAAAATCACAGTACCATTATGATTTTACCAAACTCATAGTGAAACAAAACAAGTACTTAGTAATAAGATAAAATTCTAGTATAAACTCCACAAATATCCCTGTCCACATTCTTACTCACCAATTTGGTCATGACCATCTAACACTGACATTTCAGATTAACGGTGGTTGGTGATCTGATACCAACACGACGTAGACACATGTAGTTTACATTGAATCACTTAAACTTTCATAAATTATTACTGTCATAAACTATGGTCTGAGTCGAAAAAAATTGAAAAACAAAATGGAAAAGAAGGTAACTAACCACTTTGAGAAAAAGTCTTTTGAATTGAAGTTTCTGATTCCCAGTAAGCTTCTGAGACACGATATCACTGATCCCCGACAATACCCCTGCAGTAATCGACTATTTAACCTCATAATGAAACATAGGAAAATTAGGGAAAAGTTGATGAATAAATTGATCAAACAAAACCAAACAACAATAAGAAACAAGATGAACCTTAGTTCTCAAAGGATGTTCGTGAAGCTGTTTCACATAATTGTTGAGTCCGTTCTTTGCTACAGACCCCATCTTCCTCGACCTGAAAAGTAGTTACTGGCACTGCGTCTGTGAAGGTTTGTGTTTGTTCGGTGAAACAAGAGAACAAAACAAAGGCAGAAAAGCCAACAACAGTGAAGAAAAATGACACTCTAGTAAATAGAGAATAGTAAATAGCACTACACCACTTCACCTTTTTTGTTTTACTTTACACATTAAATATATTCATCCCATGGAAAACAACTTAACAACTTCAGATTCCATTGAAACACTAGAAATTAATTGAAACCGAAATCCAGAACATCAAACTGAATCGGAATACCAATCACCACCGTAACAAGCATAGTCGGAACCGGTGGATGAGGCGGCAAAGACATCGTAGCAAATCCCTCGTCCTGCTTCTAACCAATACCAACTCTCATCTGAGCAAATAATGATTTTTGCATACCAAAATATGAACGATGCACGATGCTCACATAAGTAAAACTTCAAACAGTTGGCATGCACTAAGTGAAGCTTAATTGAATTACAAAATTGAAACAAATAGAATTAATGCAATTTGAATTATCTCTGGAAAGAGCTTAAATTTGGAGACAAATAATATGGTAGAAGTCAAGCAGGAACTTGAGACAAGAAAATTGTTTTTATGGACGAATTCGATCAAATTCAAGTTTTAAGAGTAGAGTTTTAATGATTTAGAATAAAAGCCGATAAAATAGAGAGAATATTATTGAAAAGATAATTTTAAAAGGAATAAATATTAGTTTTGAATTCAATATATTTATTTCATCCAATAGGTAAATTGATAACAAATTCTACCATTATTGCATAAAAATTAAAAAAATAAAAAAATAGAAACTAATAGAATTAAAATAATTAATTTACAAAGATAATGAAAAATAGAAACTAACTAGAATTTAAATAACTAGTTTATTAAGATAGTGAATTAGTGTAATAATACTCTCTCTTTCAAACATCCTTGTCCTCATGGATGAATAAACGCAAGTGTCATTTTTAAGAGACAAAGTTTTCTATTTGATTAAAACTTAAGATTTCGAACATTTTTCTTGATCATTTTCTCATTCCACCTGATTAGAACGGACTGTCTTGGTCTGTAACAAAGTGATCTTCTGAAAGTGAGGGGGTGTGTCTGCAAGGTACTCCAATGTCAAAGTGAGAAAGAGAGCAAACGGAGCGCAAGTACAAGAACAAAGGTTTAGAGTGAGAATAATGAATATCTGACCCTCTAGTGAAAGAGGGTATTTTTAGCCCCCAACTCTGGACCAATGTCTCCATAGTGGGCTGGATGCCCAGGTCCAAGATGGAGACTGCCAGGATCTACGTGTGTAGTGGAGACCAGTACGTGGCCTCCGTCCTAGGTCAACCGCTCCGAAGTTTCAGGAGAGACGCGGTCTTCTCGGAAGCGCGTAGACTTTGTGATATTCGAAACATTGAAGGTGGAGGATTCCTATGAGGAGGAGGGTACCCGAGGAGACGGGCAACTAGGCGCACTCGTGTACTACACCTGCTCGGAGCCCTGTGGGTGCTCTTGTTCAGGAGGCACGCCTGCCCGAAGCGTTGGTGGACTCGTGCAATTTTAGTCACGTGAGGTTCGTGCTCGGTGGTCGACCAGGTGCAAGCTTGTACGAGAGTAGCTCAATTGGGTCTTTTCCTTGGTTAGGCTAGTTTGGGCCTTGTACTATGTTTGGGCCAAGCATCGGTCTAATCCAAAACAAGAGCCCCCCAAGTTGTGGTTCCTGGTGAAGGAGCTATGACTTTAAGTTCAGCTCGCGTCCTCGACAAATTCACGCTTGGTCGGAGCTCCTCGTCTGTGGTCATGGTCGAGCGAAATATAGCCCGATAATCGGGGAGTTCTTGCGGGAAGATTTGGAGGCTCGTCGGCGACAGGGAAGGCGAAACGAGAGGGCAACAAGCATCGCAGGTGACGTGGCATTGCATTTAATGCAAGTAATGATGGCCTAGGAAGTAGGGTCATAATGAGGCGCATGCATGGGAGGCAAAAAAGGACAGGAGGCGATACGTCACCCGACGTGTCGCTTCGCCTTTCGTGCAGGCTCTATAAAAAGGGGCTTAAACCCTCATTATAAGGTTTAACGCTCTCTTACTCTCTTCAAGTCCTCTCTGCCTTTTTGTTGGACATGTCGCTGTTTCCGTCGTCGCCTTAACCGTTACCTCCGTCGTACACTCACATGTGTTGATACGAGTAAATCTTCTTCCCTTTCTGTGTTATCTTTGTTGTTTTTGATCCGGTTTTGCGTGATTTTTGTGTTCCAAGGGAGTATTTCCTTGTGATGTTCATACGCTTGGTCGTCAATCTTGCATTTTAGTTTAGACAAACTCATACGTCTGTGTAGAATCCTTGTACGTTTCATGGTTTTCCTCAGGAAACTCAGAGTTTTCCTCGTGATGTAGGCGAAGTGGTCCAGAACATTCTTGTGACTTTAAGGGCCTCCTCGCGATAATGACAAAGTGTTCGATAATTTGATACTTGACTGTTTTGTGTTTTAAATTGGTTGGAAATTGATTAGCTTGTGGATACTTGAACTGTTAATTTGAGAGTTCAATTGTTAATGTTGATTGTCTCATTGTCATACCATCTATGATAGCGCATATATGAGTTCCAATAACTTGTTCGGTTTAGACGACTTTCGATCTAAACGCGAAACTTTCGTTAGCCAAAGTTTAAACTCTTTTCAAAAACTTTAAAACTTGTATTTTCGAATTAGAGGATCTATTCACCCCTCCTCTAAATAAGGTCTCGTCGTCTATCAGTATTATTTTAGAATTCTCAATAGAGAATTACTTGAATTTCTCTATGTTTGAGAAATCATTTTGAGTGGTCAAATGACCATTATTGAATTCTTTGTAGAATTATTTGAAATTCTCTTTATTTGAAAAATTATTACGACTGATCTTTATACCAGATACTATGAGTGGTATGTATACCATATTCAACTTATTTTTATACTATCAGAGAGTATTTTTAAACAGGTTATCTTCGTGCAAGTAATAATCATATAGTATAGAACTGAATTGTTTTATCTTAAAGATGTTGTGGTTGAGTGACTATTTTGCACAATTTTAAAGGGTGCAACCAAACATTTTAGAAAGAGCAACCTAATTTGCTGTTCGACTTGATAATTTACTGCAAATATTCAAAATCGTGAAACATCAATTTTTGTTACAAATATTTATTAATTTAGATAGAGTTCTATCTAAATAATGTTTATTTATGCATAACAAATTACAAAACATGAGTTTCAAATAATGATATATAATTTTAAGCATGTTTAATATAAAAAAAAATTACATATAAAGGTCTAATTTTGTCAGAAACTAAGAATACATGTCCAAAGTTTAACATTGTTACTTTGCTACATCTTACTCAAAAATGGTCAAAGGTTTCTTTTCTGATCACTCACGTTTAACATTTTTGAACTTGTAAATGAAGCCAAATGTTTCTTTCATGTTCACATCACATATACATTTGTTACCTACTTCATCATAGAAAATTTGTGCTTTTTTATTTATGAACCTCCAATCTAACTGGTAAATGGTTTTGAAGAAAGAAAAATTACTTGCAGTAATTTTCCAAATATTTATTATCTCGTACAAAGTTTCCATAAACAACAGTGAACCTTGTCTTCCTTAATCACTGCTTTATCTCAAATATTCGTCGAAAACAACACGGATATAAAAAATAAGGACAAAACAAACTTTTAAAGGAGTACTATTATGCAGGAGCATCTAATCAATTTCAAGACTATAAATTGGAATCTCCTTTCCATCAGGGTTTGGTCAATGTCATAGATCGTGCTCGAAGGTTCAAGAATATTCCCCTGAAATAAAATAGACATATAATGAATGATCACGTTTAAGTTGTTTGCCACAATTGCACATTTTTGTTGCCTTGGCGGTGGCAGAGGCCGTTAGTCTGAAACGACTATTTGCAAACACACATATGAAATTAAGGAAAGTTGAGAGAAAGACGAGAGAGAAATAAAAGGGTGTACCAGCAAAATGCTATTAAGCTGTGGAAAACAACACGGAAATGAAGAGGCATGAATTTGTAATTTATCCACCCAACTGCGGGCCAGAACTGTAGTTCAATTCATTGGAGATCTTAAAGTCAGAAACAATAAAGTAAATTCTGTTTGAAACTAAAGTTGTAATACACAATTACCATCCATGCGGCGTATTGTACTGATGGATAACCCTTCTTCACTCTAGCTTTCACATTCACCCAAGGTTGGCCTGCAACATTTTTATTATTAACATAACTACCAACAAGGCATGCCATTTTGCACATAAATGCAAATCGGATAAAGATGGGACCGATCATATTCCAAATGAGACTAATCTTGATGCATTGTTTGTGTAAAAATTTTTACACTTGCAACTAATCACAATCCATCTTTTATATGGCTTTTAAGATACATATGATAAAAATCATATATTTTTATTGGTCAAACAATCGAGATTAATTGAGAGTATAAAAATAATTTTTTTACGCTGTCTTTGTATATCAATTAAATATATTCCAAATTACTTTTAATACTGATATTAGAATTTAAAGCAGAGACATTTGATCATTATCAGATAGCTGAAATCAAACTGCTGTGTGAGTGCATGATTTTCCTAACTGCTGAAAGTAAGGTCCATTCTATTGTACCGACTGGTTAAATGAAAAAGGTTGATGTTGAAAAATGACTAACCTTCAATAACTAATCCGTAGTAAATCATGAAAAGCAAATTGTTCAAAGGAGAAGATGTCAATTGTTCAATCAGAACCTGAAAAAAAAATTAAACAACGAAAGACTTCTTTAAAAATGGCAATTTATTTCTCATGTTCTTCTATCTTGTTGTGTAATTTGAGTATATAAAAAAATTAATAAAAGAAAGACTTCAATTATAAATAAGGTCTTGTGTAAAATGTGTTTGGACTTTTGAATGATATTAGATTAAAGAATTCAATTCATTTTCACATTTTTAGTTTCATATTCATATATCACATTTTGCTAACCCATGATTTGTAAGTATATATTTCCAAACAGTTCTTGAGTTTACTGATTATTCATGCTATAAAAACTACCAAAATCACATATTGATAACATGCAGGACCGTCTTTGAGGACGCGCAAGGTGGACTACAACACAGAGCTTCAAATTTGTCCAGTAAAAATGTGAATAAATAGGGTCTCATAATAAATTTGACACAGCTAAACCATGGCTAAATAGGATCCCTAGTTGTTTTGTCAAGGTTGAACTATGGATAACCTACATAGGGCCTCTAAAAACTTAAGACGGTTCTGATAACATGATAGATGCAATTAATAAGAACAAAAGGCTTTGCAATATCACCTTCTTTGCCACAGTTTTTGAATCTTTCTTTCCTTTGAAAATCTTTTCCAATATTATGTGAAAGTAGTGTCCAAAGGGTCCAAGATAAGCCGCTCCAAGAAACTGCATGCAATAAAATATTTATAAATAAGACTCCTATAGTGATATATAAAGTATATAACAACAGAAGACAAAAGACAATCAAAACTGCAATAGCAAAATGGGAAAGGATTATAAAGAAAGATAAATGTTATGGTAAATAAGATAAATCAATAAGAAATTTACAATAGTTGTAAAAGAAATGGTGTGGAAAAGTCAAAGCTCAAAAGAGCAGCAACATTGTAGAATAGACCCTTACAAAAAAGATTCCCTATATTTTCTTTCCGTAAAACCAGATAAGAAATAGACCCAATTTTCGGTGTTTTAAAGAACAGGTTTGATCATAGAGGCCCAAAATTTTTATTAAACTCAAGTTCATCCTCAATACTCTATCTAGTATCATTTTATCCACATGAATATTGGAGATTCAATGGAAGATAATTGCACCAACTAACTTAGTACGTGTTTTGTTTGATGTACCGTTGTCAAGATCGCTCCGAGTCATTGCAATTTTGGCGAAAGCTACACTTCTGAGCTTCAACAAAATCACAGTACCACTTTCATTTTACCATACTCAGAGTCAATCAAAATAAACAAGTACTTACTAATAAGATGAAATTCTCAGTAAAAAGTCCACAAATATCAGAAAATCTGGGTAATATGAGTGTTCTAAAATATAGTTTCTTGTATAAGTTTGGAATTGGATTTTTGGATCTCTCAACAAGTTCCCTCCTACGGAGACAACACAGGACTTCACTCTTTCTCCCAAGGACAATTTTTTACATAGATTGAATAAGGAATCTTCCACATAAGAGTTTCCTTGTCCACATTCTTTAGCCTACAGACCAATTGATTGAATAAGGAATCTTCCACTTAAGAGTATCCTTGTCCACATTTTTTAGCCTACAGACCAATTTTTGACATGGATTGAATAAGGAATCTTCCACTTAAGAGTATCCTTGTCCATATTCTTTAGCCTACAGACCAATTTTTGACATAAATTGAATAAGGAATCTTCCACTTAAGAGTATCCTTGTCACCGGAGAAGCAAACACACGCGTAGACACATGTAGTTATATTGAATCACTCAAACTTTCTTAAATAATTACTACTTCATGTCAGTATCATATCCAATGTAAGTGTTTCATAATTCACACTACATAGTCAAAACCCTTTGGATAAGTTGAAATTGGGTTTCAGATGTACTTTGTTTACATCAACATCTAACATACTCATATTTCAAAAATCAAGGACTACAAATTTATTTTAATTAAAAACTGTCATAAACTATGGTCGAGTCGAAAAAGATTGAAAAACAAAATGGAATAGATGCTAACTAACCACTTTGAGAAAAAGTCGTTTGAATTGAAGTTTCTGAATCCCAGTAAGCTTCTGAGACACTATATCACTGATCCCCGACAACACCCCTGCAGTAATTACCTATTTAACCTCCCAATAAAACATAGCAAAATTAGGGAAAAGTTGATGATTAAATTGAATAAAACTAAACAAAACAACAATATGAAATTAACAAGATAAACCTTGGTTCTCAAAGGATGTTCCTGAAGCTGTTTGACGTAATTGTTGAGTCCATTCTTTGCTACAGAACCCATCTTCCTCGCTTGGTTTGACTGGAAAAGTAGGTACAGGCACTGCGTTTGTGTTTGTTTGGTGAAACCAGAGAACGAAACAAAGACAGAAAAGTCAACAAAGATGAAGAAACATGACACTCTAGTCTTCACACGTGGTTTGAAACAGAAAATAGTAAAAGTCTTACACGTGCCATTGCACGTGAGAGACAAATAATAAAGAGTAATAATTTGTGGAATAGGAAGATCCGTAATGACAATGACATCGTAAGAGATTTTCTAACGGTAACAATAAAATAGTAGACATTCGGTTTTTTTTTAATTAGAAGATATTCTAAAAAATTGCATTTTATTTATAAAAAAAATTGCATTCTATCATTTAATATCATTTTTTAAATTTAAATTTAAATTTCTAAAAAAAAAACATTTTTTCACCATTAGTATTGAACTTATTGGATTGTCTAATTTTATTCTAGGTCAATTATAACATAAATATTATCCTCCGTATTAAATTCAACGTCAATCACAACTGAATTAATTAGATGAAATTTTCTAATGAATTACTATTCAACCAACCTAAAAAATATTTATGTTTTTTTTTCAAATATAAGAGATGTGTTAACTAGTCAATATATGTTTTAATTGTTTTAGGGTGTAGCAAAATTATTAGTACTTTTATAAAATAATTATTTATTAATAATATAAAAAAATATAAAATATGCGTAATTTTATAAAACTATTTTTTGATTAATTATTAATAAAAAATAAAAAAAATTTTAAAAGTAATATTTTGTTTTTAATTATAAGACTTGTTTAAATTTTTTATAACTAATAGGATACTCGCTACGCGGAGATCACGACATTTGTATTATTGTTTTTGTAATAATCTATTTATATTATTTTAGTTTATTGTTATATGTTTTATGAACATATTCTAAATAAATAATGTTTATATGAATATTGTAGATTTGACTAATTTTTATAAAATTATATTAAAAATAATAAAAATTATGTCATAATTTATTAAATATAAGTAAGAGATATTGTGTTTATCAATGAAATTATTTTCATTTAATAATTTTCTCTTCAATTTGGCTAAAAATATGTTCTCTTTAATTATTTTCTAAAATTTATGTATTAATTTTAAAGATAAATGGAAATATCGACCAAATAAGAAATATTGTTTGTAAAATAACCTATAGGTATAATAGTTATTTTTTATAGAAAGATTTTATATGATTTGTTTATTTAAGTAGTATCTTTTAATAGTTGATGTATAAATGAAAAAAAATTATTATATAGTAGACATATAAGAAAATGGAAACTAAAATTATTATGAGAAAAAAATTCAATTGTATTTTATTTAAATTACTTTACTGTATTTATAAAAAAAATCATCTATTGTATTTTATGGTGAATATTATAAATGAAATATTATACTCAATGGCAAAAATGTAAATAATAAATAGGGTTAAACAAGTTTTTGGTCCCTCTAAATATTGCAGATTTCGTTTTTAGTCCCTCCAAAAAGTTTCTTCAAGAATGTGTTCCTGCAACAAATTGCGTTTGAACAATTGATCTCTAACGTCAAATACAACTAACGACTGCTTATATGGCGAGATAGTTGGATTAAATAGCTTTTTTTTTTACTGAGATGGATTTCGTTTACTTAGGTGGCATGACTGTTCTTGATAAAAAGCTATAATCAGAATGAAATCCCTAATTCACGAAGACACGTTACGAAGCTTGTGGTCCCTTTCTCCAAAACCTCATTGGTATTTCATAAGTTTGTGGTCCAAACATTGACGAAGGTTGCATTGCTTGTTGCGGTCCCAACAACGTTAAGGTTAGTCCCACTTCCTATTGTTTATTGCTTTCGATTATTGCTTGTATGTTTTGTGCCCCGGTTGTTTTGAAAACCATGCTTTTTTTGTGTTGACTGAAAACATCTAGGTTTTTGCTTTGACTTTGATGGTAATATCTAATTTACCCTTGTTTATTCTTGTAATGTGTAGGATATGAGATTATTTAAGGGTGTGTTTTATACCAAATTGTCATTTGTAAAGGATGTAAGGTTAAGATATGAAGCAGGGATGTTTATGTTATAAGTGGGCAATACTCTGATTTTCGGGCATACTTTAAAGCATGTGACTTAATTAAGGGGATGACCTCTTCGTTTAAAATTGAAGATGTGAACATGTGGTGGAAGGTTGAACATGGTTGTCTTGAAAAGGTTATAAAACCCTTTGTTAAAGATGATGATGCAACAATGTTAGCTCTGTGTGATGAGAAGAGTAAGTATGATGTTGATATATATACAGAGCCAAGTTTATCAATTAGTGAGAAGACTTATATGGAGAGGTTAATAGAGAAACAAAAAGGCCAAGAATTTGTTGAGGAAAATGAAGATGCTGAGGACAGTGAATCATTTGAAGACTCTTTGGATGGTATACACTTTGAAGATAGTGGAGAAGAGAGAATGCACGATTTTGATGAAGACACGAGTGAAAGGTTAAACAACGGCGTGAATAATGGTGCTTCTTCAAAGCCTGTTGTTGGTGCTGATACAGGTCAAAGGATACATAAAGGTTTGACTACAGTTGAGATGAATAGGGAACATAAGGGTTTGACTACAGGTACATAAAGGTTTGACTACAGGTACATAAAGGTTTGACTACAGGTACAACTGAGATACATAAAGTTTGACTACCTCTCGTTGATGAACAATTCAGGTATGAAATTGAAAAAAGTTGTAGAAAATGTAAGACTGAGGTTTGCTACAAAAATAATAGGATGCAGGACTTTCAAAGCAAGGCAACTAGCTAGAAAGGTTGTTGAATGGGACTCAGCCATGCAATATAGTGTGTTATGGTCATATGGAACTGAATTAAGGAGGGAATCAAAAGGAAACATTGAAGGTTTGAAAGGTTCTACATGTGTTTTGATGGTACAAAGAAAACATTAAAGGTTTGATGTAATCCATTCATCTCTGTTTTCGGAGATGCATCTCTGAATTCAATTTTTTTTCAAAATCAAGGGTGTTTCAGATATGCATCTCCGAATAAACCTATTTTTATAATTTTGGGTTTTTCGGAGATGCATCTCCGAATTAGGATATATAATGTAACTCACGACATAACCCCCTCATTTTGTCTCTTTCCAAACTTAAAACACCCCAAAACCTTAAACTCCTAAAAACCCTTAGATATCTACCATTCCAAACTTCATTTTAAATCATTTCCACGAATTATTTTCACTCATTGCAACACATTGCAACTCATTTCAACACATTTCAACATATTTCAACATATTTTCACACATTGAGTAAGTTTTTTAAAAATTCTTTTTCTATTTCCATGTGTATACAGATATGTTTATGATCCTTTAAAGTTAGTAGGTATTGTAAAATATTGCTTGTTTGAAGTTTAAAATGTGTGAAAATTACATTTTTGAGTGATTGAGGTTGAAGCTCTAAAAATGGATGTCGCATGTGGTTTCAGAAGTGCATTTCCGAAAATACCTCTTAGGGGTTTCGGATATGCATCTCCGAAATAATGACGAAGTTGTTATTTTTTTTAATTTTTCATACCATTGTGATTATTCTTATTCGAAGAAAAATGCTCGACAACCCGAACAGAGTTAGACTTGGCAGGCCAACCCAAACTGCTTCTACTCGGTGTGAAAGAGCTGGGTAGGCTGCGAGGGGTCGAAAACTCGTTCGAGTACCGCAGAAGGAATTGGAGGGACCATCCACTTTTGCTCCCAAGAGTCTTCTATCCCATGCGTCTTCATCTAATGAGGAGGCACCGGGGGATGTTCACGTTCCTGCACCCGAGGAGGCACCGAAGAAGGTTCGTGTTCTAGCACCCGTGTATGTTACCCCGACTTACCCAGGAGGGCCCTCTGACAGCTCCCTCCTGATATATTACTCCAATCATGTCGCCCAACATGTTTCTAATGGAGAGGATGCCATTATTGGTTCAAGGATGCAATTATTGTCTCTGGACTTTTAGGACTATGTTGTCTCCGGTTACAACACCATTAGCCACGGAATGCATGAGGCATTCGTAGAGATAAGGCACAAGGAGACACCGTCTTTCCACTTTTCTATTAGAGATATGACGATTACTCTGGATGACGTCGCTTGCCTGCTACACCTTCCTATTCGAGGGAGGCTCATTAAACACTCCTGCATCACTCATGATGTTACCATTGAGTGAATGATTGATTATATGGGTGTTCAGCTGGAAATGGCAGTGGAGCAGTGTTCCTCAATTAATGGGGCACATGAAAAGTTCTCGTTCTTGAAGGATCTTTATCACGACCATCTCATTGCGGCAGCTGATTCCCAGAATGAGGACGATGACTTCTTTATTCACTATCACCCTCAGTGTGCTTTGAGGTGTTACTTCATGTACTTGGTTTACTATTAATAATTTTTTCTTACATGTCTCTTATTCTTTTTTCAGGGATGGATCATTTCCCACTTCCACCGCATTCATGGATATGCTCTTGATCTTGACTATATAGAGGTGATGTTGAGGGCTGCCATGTATCTCACCCACATAGGGAATTAGGCTATGTTGTTGTTCCGGATGTATCTCAATCCGACTGTTCATGATGACATCCTATGAACGCCATTTGAGGATCACAGAGAAATTATCTTATTCGACTCCATCTCTTTGTACTCCAGGTGACTAGCATATGGGAATGGTACTATGGTTAGGTATTTGCCGGAGCGATACATATGGTAGTTTGGCTATGTTCAAATGATACCAAATCTCCATCTCAGGCTGCTCCCGACACCATTGTCCATCGAGACCTCGATGATATCTTTAAGGATTGGGACCATCATATGGTGGCATAGGACTATCAGTTGATGCAGGCATCCAACAGTTGGCATTTTGTAGAGGGATACGTGACATGGTTCTACACAGTGTCACACCCTATCATGACACCTGATGCTCCTGGACGTCCACCTAGGCTAACTCATGAGGAGATTTTGGAGAACTAGTAGGCCTAGGATGACCATGTGTTCACTATAGAAAATGGTAAACAACCACTAGTCCTCCCAGAGCCTACAAACTAAGGATTACTTGCAGAATCGACTAGTTGATCTTAAGACACGTGCTAATGTAACTAAGGTTTGGCTTGTTGATAAGTGCCAAAATGTAGTTATTTGGTGTATGTAAATAGTGACACTTATCGATACTTTTTGTTTATACCATTTGAATAATTATCCGTTTTCATGTAATTTTGTATACATTGCGAATTTATGTAAATATGTTTACTTTTATACCGTTTGATAGTTTGTGTATCTTTTTTTAGGTATTTTTGCGTATTCGGAGCTTCGAGGAATAAAGTATCGAAGACACAAATGCAAACGCGTTTTGAAGAAATAAAGTTTGCTGTTCTGGTGTAGCGCGCTAAGCGCGGTCTGGGAGATGAAGAGCTTGGTTTGGAAGAAGTTACCGCGCGACGCGAGGCCCGGAGGGCGTGACACGCTCTAGGGCAATTTAAGTTTTTAGTTAAGGCGCGCTACGCGCGCCGGACCGCGCTAAGCGCGCTCTGTGTATTTTTGTTTTTCTATTTATAAACAACTTTGTTATTTTAGGGTTTTAACATCTCTTCTTTGACAAAGTTGAGCTCTGATCCATTCTTTGTAGTTTAGAGGTTTAAGCAACACTGTTGGGTGGTTCATCATTTCGATTGAACGCGAGTGGTCTCCGATTGTGTCGACAATCCGAGAAGTTTCCATTTGTTCTTCTTCTTCCCTGTGACCCATTTCAATGATGGTTTTGTTTGTATATTTTTCCTCTCTTGTATGTATATTTGTTGATCTTGGGATTGTTTATATATTTTCTTTACAAATCTTTATTGTTGTTGTTCTTGATCTTTTTGCTTAAATGCTCTGGATTTGTGCTATTGTAGAAATAGACATCATAGATCTTGATTAGGAATGATAACTATTAGTTTCTAAATTGTAGAAATAGATTAGGGGCTAATAATCGTAATGGGTATCAAGTTTAATGCCTCCGTGTTGTTTGTGTCGGTGGAGAAATCGTCGATGTGAATGATACGGTTGAGTTTTTGTCGGTGTTGCAGAAATAGACACTGATGTGGCATCTCGAATGATGCCTGATGATTTTGATGCGTATTGTGAGTGTTGAGTAGGGATGGTAAGCAGACCCAAACCCGCAGGGTCCATCCGCACCCGAACCCGAAATCACACCCGCTTATATATATATATATATATATATATATATATATATATATATATATATATATATATATATATATATATATATATATATATATATATATATGAGGAGGGATATATTTACTTCAGGAGTAAGTTATTATAACTTACTCCACATCTTGACCATTAATTCTTTTCAATCTAATGGTTAAAAATAATAAGTAATTAAATATGGAGAGAAAAACTATTACTTATTATTTTTAACCATTAGATTGAGAAGAATCAATGGTCCAGTTTTGGAGTAAGTTATAATAACTTACTCCTGGAAAGAACCCGAAACCCAACGGGTGTGGGCGTGAGTGTTATTTTGCCATCAGAACAACATTTGGTTTTGGGTTTGGGTTCGGGTGCCGATTTCGGGTGCGGATTTGGGCGGTGCGGATTTGTTTATTTATTTTTATTTACTTTTCCCGCATTTTATATTCTGCAACCCAATCATGAAACATAGAACGTGAGATAGTTGAACGACCGTTTTTCTCTACCAATCTCCGTGGACTACAATACGATATAACCTATATCACCCAGTAATGAATATAGCTATTACTTTTTACTTGCCGCTTTACCGCTTCAACACTTGTACAGTTCGACACAATACTTGACTATAAGAGAAGCGACTTCCTGCATAGAGTTTGAACAGACAAGGTTTTCCAGAAAAAGGTGCTAATGTTATCAACTGAGGGTGACTCGTGACCGACATAACACTATAACATTCAGAAAAGATACACAATGAATGTATCTATGGTGAATTCTATTATCGTAACAGAACAATTGTCGACAACATAGACGATGACATTAAAAGATAGTTCAAATGTAAATGAAATCAAACAAAGTGTTCAAAAGGAATGATTGATAAATAGGGAAATTGCATTGAAGTAAAAATGGTGATTCACGTATATTAGCACTCTTGAAAACTTTTTGTTTCCTCGCGTTGGGAATGTGAAGTTTTTTACAAGTGAACACCTGGAGCCCTTTGTTGGATCTCCTATTTATAATGACATAAAGTAACCGTCTACAAGCTAGAGTAACTGCAAGATAACTGTCTACAGGCTGAATGACTGGCTACAAAATTTAAACAACTGCTCCCCACGTTTTTGGCGCTCGTTCTGGGAGCTACTCTTTTGCTAACCGCTGGCATTTGAATTTCAAATTTATCCCCCTCAAGTCTTCTCTTTGACGCTACCCTTTAGCGTGTAATGAAACCAAAACTTTCATAACTCTCAGCTTTTAATATGGTCGACAGAGGAGTTCGACCAATTTTGCAGATTGCGTCGACTTTTCCTTTTTTGCCAGTCTATCACTTCTTGGGCTTTTCTCCATCTTCGACCCAACTTCTCTTACAAATAAGGCCCAATCCTTTAATCTATAGGGCTCTTCTATTAATTACACCATCACCATTTTTCTAATAATTTTCTACAGTAACACCATGCCACTGGTGTTTTGCCGATCTATCAGCGGATACATGTGATTGGGCAGGAGGATTTGGACTTAGGGATCGTTGAGAGGGGCGAACCTGAGGTGGTGACCATCATGGAGAAGGTGGTTAGCGAGGCAGCGATTGCTGTGGAATACAAGAGGCAGAGGAGGGGTTAGGGGGTGAGGATTAGGCATACGCAGTAAGTTATGCTTTTTTTATTCCTGAACAATTTATGTATAATATTTTACTATTTTCAAAACAATTTTTTGTGCTTATTATTTATTATTATTTGATATTGCTTATTATCGTTTGTCGTTATTATCGTTTAACATTTTTATTCCGTTCGCGTCTTTATTATCATTTTAATCTAATTCATTTCGTATCAAAATTTTGATGAATTTCTAAAAAAAAAATATTGTCACGGGTTATTTCGAAGATGGATCTCCGAAAAATCTTTCAAACGCACAAATAATAGTTTCGAAAATACATATCCAAAATCACATCTTTTGTGATGCGTTCGACGATGCATCTCTTAAGAGCATTTTGAGATTTTTAGAGATGTTTTTCATCCCTACAAAATGGAAAAAGAAATTCACTTTAAATTTTAGATTCATCATCGAATCCATCAACTCCAATATAAATTTTTCTCTAGTTTGTTTATAAATGTCTTATCATCAATAAAATTGAACTACGTGAAGGGTGAGTAGAGATAGGTACGTATATAGTTAACTAGTGTCTTACCCGTGCGTTCGCACGGGTACCCGTCGTTTTCGCGCATTATGATTGAGGAAAATAAAAGATGATAGGGAAAATGTTATTTTGTTCCATATAGATATTATTGTAGAAGTAAATGTCCTAAAAACAAATGTGTAAAATATAGAAATTTCTTTTCAATAGGTTGGGCCAAAGTTTGGGATATATTGATTAATAAACATTATTTTCCCCTTAATATTCAATATTCCGATCAGTAACTTCATGTTCCCTTTAATATTCAATATTTCGATCAGTAACTCATGTTTTCGTTAATATTGAGTATTTTATTCAGTAACTTCATGTTCCCGTTAATAGTCAATATTTTGATCAGTAACTTCATGTTCCCGTTAATAGTCAATATTTTGATCAGTAAATTCATGTTCCCGATAATATTCATTATTTTGATCAGTAACTCTGTATTCCCGTTAATATTTTGAATTTGTTCCAGTTAATATTTAATATTTTGACCAGTAACTCCATGTTCGCGTTAATATTCATTATTTTAATCAGTAAGTCTGTGTTCTCGTTAATATTAATTATTTTGATCAATAACTTCGTGTTCCCGTTAATATTTCAAATTTGTTCCCGTTAATATTCAAAAAAATTATCAGTAAAAGGTATTAGTAGAAGATTAAATTTGGGTTAAAATTGAAAAAGTTATAAAAATACTAATATTAAAAAAATTGAATATTGAAAATAAAATGTAATTAAGAAAATAAAGTTTATATGTTGTTTTATTAGTATGCAATAAAAATTGGAAAGATCAGTTATTTGACTTAAATTATTAATGTTTTACCAATAAATTATTAATATTTCAAATTTGTTCCCGTTAATATTCAATATTTTGATCAGTAACTTCATATTCCCGTTAATATTTATTATTTTCATCAGTAACTCCTTGTTTCCGTTAATATTCATTATTTTGATCAATAATTTCGTGTTCTCGTTAATATTCCAAATTTGTTCTCGTTAATGTTCAAAAAATTTATCAGTAACTTAATGTTTCTGCTAATATTTAAAAAAATTATCAATAACTTCGTGTTCTCTTTAATATTCAATATTTTTTCAATAACTCCGTGTTCCCGTTAATATTTATTATCTTGATCAATAACTTCGTGTTTCCTTTAATATTCAAAATTTGTTTCCGTTAATATTCAATATTTTGATCAATAACTTCATGTTCCCGTTAATATTCAATATTTTGATCAGTAATTCATGTTCTCATTAATATTCAATATTTTATTCGGTAACTTTATGTTCCCGTTAATATTCAATGTTTTGATTAGTAATTTCATGTTCTCGCTAATATTCATTATTTTGATCAGTAATTGCGGATTCTTGTTAATATTTCAAATTTGTTCTCGTTAATATTCAATATTTTGATCAGTAACTTCTTGTTCCCGTTAATATTTATTATTTTGATCAGTAACTTTGTGTTCCTCTTACTATTCATTATTTTGATCAATAAATTGGTATTCTCGTT
This sequence comes from Vicia villosa, assembly GCF_029867415.1. Classification (NCBI taxonomy): domain Eukaryota; kingdom Viridiplantae; phylum Streptophyta; class Magnoliopsida; order Fabales; family Fabaceae; genus Vicia; species Vicia villosa. The sequence goes on from NC_081183.1 coordinate 147,259,300, forward strand.
AATATTCCAAAGTTGTTCTTGTTAATTTTCAAAACATTTATCACTAACTTAATGTTTCTGTTAATATTTAAAAACATTATCAGTAATTTCGCGTTCTCTTTAATATTCAACATTTTGTCGATAACTCTGTGGTCCCGCTAATAATTATTATCTAATAAAATGTAGACAATAAGAGTTATGTAATGCATGTTAAAAATAAAAAGTTATTTAACGTTATTGAATAAATTATTATTTTGAATATTTTTTATTAATAAAAATATTATTTTAAAATAAAGATTACTTTAAATACATCAATTAATTTATTTTACATAAATTAAAAAAGTAAGTATCACTAAATAAATTTATTATATTTATATTATTTATTGATATTTTAAAATATAAATAGTTTATTAAAATGGATATATTAATTTTTTTATATTTTAAGAATAAATTAATAGTATTAAAAATGTAAAATTGAGAATTTGTTTTCATTGTTATGTATAAAGTAACATAAATTATATTTAAATTAATTTTTTTAATCAATGTTACAAATTATACTTTGTAATGTTATTTCTTGGTTCAACCATTCCATCGCGGAAAATAGATCCCTATGCGATCAAATCAATCCAAATGCACTCCACCATAAATGTAATTAATGTAAAATGCATTTAGTATATCATAAATGACGATGTTGTAAGTATAAGAGTGCGCCTAAGAGGGGGGGGGGTGAATTAGGTTTTCAAAAATTTAATCGGTTTTATGAGAATACTTCTAATAATTTTTGGTTAAGTGTTTGAAGGTTTTTGTAAGGTTCTTTTCTTTTCTTTGGTAATGGTGATGAAAGCGATAAAGTGCGGAAAAGTAAAGAACGCAACGATATATACTGGTTCCCCTCACAATCCGAGAGTACTCCAGTCCCCTTTCAAACACGAAAGAGATTTCACTATAGTTAGAATTATTGTACAAGCCTATGCCTACTATCTAACCTATAGGGTGATCAAAGGTTCTTAACACCTTTAAGATCAATCAACACTAATGTGAATGAAGAACAATCCTCTTCAAACACACCACTTACTTCCAACAATCCTGGATAGTAAGGAGATAATTTTCTTTGAATTTTTTACAAGAGATTTAGATGAAGTTTGTATAGCACTATCAATCTTGTATTGATCTTCTTCTTCAAATAAACAATTCTCAAAATGTATATAAGTGTTCACAATGTATGCATGAAACTTTAAATGAATTCTCAATGAAAATGTGTGTAGAAAGTTTCATATAAAAATTCTGGTTTGTGGACACTTGAAAATAATGAAATTTATGAGTATGAATTGTTAATGAAGAAGGTGAATAATGATTTTGAAATATGTAGTATTTATAATGTGTCAAACACCTCTTTGAATGGTTATTTTTCCATGAAACAATGCAATGATCAAGTGGTAAGAAAATGGATTCGTTTGAATAAGATCATGCAATGAAAAAACACACTGGTTCAGTAGGAACCGGTTCCTACCTGGGACAACCCGGTTCCTGCTGAACGTTACAACAGAAATTTCAAATTTTGAACTGAGGAACCGGTTCCCACCTAGGGACAACCCGGTTCCCCATAGTAAAACACAAAGAACTGAAAACTTAGAATGCTGGGAACCGGTTCCCCCATAGGGACAACCCGGTTCCTAAAACCTTTATTTTGAATTTTAACTTTGAAAAAGGTTTTAAATGAACTTTTGAAGGATGACACTTTGTAGTATGTTTATGATATGCATGGAAATATATTTGTGAACAATTATATGTCAAAGTGAGTATTGTTTATACCTTTGATACTTTAGCTTGATTCTTGAATCTTCACAATTTCTTCAAGACTTTGAAATGATGTATTTTTGCTTGATACTTGAAATTCTTTTTGCACATCCTTTATAAAAGCTTGATGTCCATATTGTCTTCATCAAAACACACTATGCTTGAGAAGCTTGCATTTACATTCTCCCCTTTTTTGATGATGACAACCAAGTCTTGAAAATGTTTTGAAAAAATTGTTTTGTGCTTTTGAAATTATGTTGAACAATGCAAGGCTCCCCTTATGTTAGAGACTCCCCCTAAATCCATGATTCCTTGATTTATGGTGATGAGTTTCATTTGATAATTTTAACAATGGCCTGCATTTTTCTTTGAAACAAAACAACAACAAAAACACATGCATATTCTTCTCCCCCTTTGTTATTATAAAAAAGGATGGGGAAAAAGAGAAAAAATATATGAAATATAACACAATGTAAAATACCACAAAGATAACACAAAAATGAAATACTACAAACATAACATGATTTAAACGATACGAAACGTAGTTTTTTACGATTACAACACAAACATAAATAGTCCTAAACATCACGAACATAAATGGAACATTGTCTAGAAAACATAAGTAAAAACTAATAATAGAAAGAAAACATTACATAGAAATTAAAGCACATAATTTAGTCACTTTCATCCATATGTTCTTCATCATCATCCTCTTGTTCATCTTCTTCTTCACTTCCTTCCTCTCCCTCATAATGAGCCAAGATACGCCTTTGAGTCCGTTGAATTTCCCGCATTTGTCTTCTCATAAGGTTATGCTCATAGTTATTCTCCCTCTTGTTGTTATCAATGGATGTTTGAATAGAACAAAGCTTGGCAAACATCATATCCATTGTGTATCCACCTTCGGGAGGTTGAGGATCTTGTGGCACGGCTGGCTCAAAATCAACTTTGTAAACGAATCTACCTTCACGATCCATAACTATTCCTGTATTTTTAAGAGTGGTAGCGGTGGTGATAGCACACTCTTGTTCATCCATATTTTTCTTTGGTTCCCGTTGGAGGAGAACACCAGCATTCCGAACAATATGAGAGATGGCCCTTGCATAAGGTAAGCCTCCTTTAAGGGAAGCCATAAGCTGCATGTGGCGCATGATTGAAAGCGCCCAATTGACTTCAATGCCACGCCTTAGAGCAAGCAAAACCATCAACTCGAACTCATTGACCCTGGAATGGTTAGAATTCTTTGGAAATAAAACATAAGCAATGATAAGATGGAGCATCCTATCACTCACCGATAAGCTTGAACCGAACATATTAAACTTGATAGCAAGCTGTTGGCGAACTGTGTCGCGTTGAGTTGGTCGGCACATATCCACAAAAACATCAATTTTACTATACGGTTGCCAATCCTCCGGTATGTTACCTTGAAGGAGCACTAAGCCTTGAGATGGAATTCCTAACACTCTTCCAAATTCCTCAACATCTAAGCATATATCTTTATTTGAAACTTTTGACAATAATGTGAAATCATCAAATTCATCGGTTACTATCCTAAGATTATGATAAAACTCTCTAACCAAATCCGGATAATAATCACCATGGTCAAGCACAAAATTAGCGACCCCTGCAGTAGCTAGTCTAGCCGGAAAATTGAAGCTGTGATTAGGGAAATCGGGGAGTTTACCGTATTTTGCCGCAAGGAGTTTTCGACTCCGAATGTTGAATGTGAGTCTCCGACTTTTGACCGTTGGTTGGATCTCTTGAGGATCTTCACTTGTCTCTCCAATTTTGTTCTTTCCCTTTGCACTTCTTGAAACTTTGGGTGCCATTGTTGAAAGGAGTTGAAAGTTAGGGTTTAAGTTGGGATTTTAGGATTTGGTGAGTGGAGAAGGATTTGAGTGAATTGTGTGAAAGAGTGGAGGATTATATAGTGTTTAGAGGTAGTGGGTAATTTAATTTGGAGAGTTATGGTGAGATAATGGAGCTTTTAATATTGTTGACAATGGAGGTGGAAGGTTTGAAGAAGATGAAGATGAATGTTGAATGAGAGTGAATGTGAGTAAGTGAGTGGTTGTGAGTGAATGAATGTGTATATTAAAGATAGAAAGCATTTAAGAGATGTAACAAATAAAATTAAAAAAAAACATAAAATAGACAAGTTTAAGTTACAGCAAAAGAGAGGAAAAGAAAATCTGGAAAAAATGTTCGTGGGAACCGGTTCGTCCATACATGGGAACCGGTTCCTGAAGCACACAAAAACCATGCCTCTGGAAATTAGTATGGGGAACCGGTTCGTCCCACATGGGAACCGGTTCCTAGGCTGAAAATTTCCAAAAACTTTAATTTTATGAAATATAAAACATACATATCATACATAATTACCAAGTCATAATGAATGAACATTTATAAAGCATTTTTTAACTTAAAAATTTTAGAAACGTGTACCTTTGATGTATGAAAATGACGAATAAATTTTAAACATCACCTTCGTCTAAAATTCCAAGCTCTCGTCGAATTTTGTAAAACGATTCTTTTGGGAGAGGCTTGGTGAAGATATCCGCAAGTTGATTATGAGTATCTACAAAAGTGACTTCAACATCTCCTTTAAGCACATGATCGCGAAGAAAATGATGTCGAATGTCTATGTGTTTGGTTCTTGAATGCATAACCGGATTCTTTGTAATATTTATAGCACTTGTATTGTCGCATCGAAGAGGGATACATCCGAGATCAAGTCCGTAGTCACGAAGTTGTTGCTTAAGCCAAAGAATTTGTGCACAACAACTACCCGCTGCTATGTATTCTGCTTCGGCCGTACTAAGAGCAACACATGCTTGCTTTTTACAAGCCCATGATACTAATGCATTTCCAAGAATGTGACAAGTACCACTTGTGCTTTTACGATCAGTTTTACATCCTGCATAATCCGCGTCAGAATAACCAATTAAATTGCAAACACTACCTTTAGGATACCATAAGCCAACGTTGGTTGTTCCTTTGAGATACTTCATGATCCTTTTAACTGCCATAAGATGTGATTTCTTTGGATTTGCTTGAAAGCGAGCACAAAGACAAACACTAAACATTATGTCAGGACGGCTTGCCGTCAAATATAATAAAGAACCAATCATACCTTGATACTTAGTAATATCAATTGAAGTACCGGATTCATCTTGATCAACATATGTACCGGAGCCCATTGGAGTATTCATTGCTTTACAGTTATCCATATCAAACTTCTTCAATAATTCTTTACAATATTTGGATTGATTGATAAAGATTCCATCTTTGAGTTGCTTAATTTGTAGTCCAAGAAAGTAGTTCATCTTTCCCATCATAGACATCTCGAATTCTCCTTGCATCATCAATGAGAATTCCTCACACATTTCTTTGTTAGTCGATCCAAAAATGATATCATCAACATAGACTTGAACCAATAAAGTGTTACTCTTGATTTTCTTAATGAACAAAGTTTTATCAACCTTACCCTTTTCGAAACCCTTTTCACACAAAAAATTGCTAAGTCTATCATACCATGCTCTAGGTGCTTGCTTTAATCCATAAAGAGCCTTTCTCAACTTAAAGACATATGAAGGATTCTTGAAGTCTTCAAATCCGGGGGGTTGTTTGACATAGACTTCTTCATTGATGTAGCCATTCAAGAATGCGCTCTTGACGTCCATTTGATAAAGCTGAAAATTTAATGAACATGCATAAGCAAGTAAAAGACGAATAGCTTCTAACCTTGCAACCGGAGCAAATGTTTCTTCAAAGTCGATTCCTTCTTCTTGATTGTAACCTTGGGCCACCAATCTTGCTTTGTTTCGAACAATTATACCATTCTCATCAAGTTTGTTCTTAAACACCCATCGAGTACCTATGATGTGTTTGTTACTTGGTCTAGGAACAAGTTCCCAGACTTGATTTCTCTCGAATTGGTTTAATTCTTCTTGCATTGCATTTATCCATTGATCGTCTCCTAAGGCTTCATCAACTTTGGAAGGTTCAATTTGAGAAACAAAAGCCATGTGTAAGCAAGCATCTTTGAGATTTAATCTTGTTGCAACTCCTTGACTAATATCACCAATAACTTTATCAATAGGATGATCTCTATGAGTTCTCCATTCTTTTGGTAGATCATTGGTGTTTGATTCTTGTTGTACACTTTCTTGTTGAACACTTTCTTGTTGTACTTCCGGTGCCTTCACAATTATATCATTTGAAAGTTCTTCCGGTGCCTTCACAATTGTATCATTTGAGGGTTCTTCCGGGGGTAAATCTAAAGGATCATCATCATCACAAACAACTATTTCCTCTTTGGAAGAGTTAGTCTCATCAAAAGATACATGCATAGATTCTTCAATAGTTAAAGTTCTTTTATTATAAATTCTATATGCTTTACTAGAAAGAGAATAACCAAGAAATATACCTTCGTCGGATTTCTCATCAAACTTACCAAGATTGTCTTTGTCATTGTTTAGAACAAAGCACTTGCATCCAAAAATGTGAAAGTGAGCAATGTTTGGCTTTCTTCCTTTGAAGAGTTCATATGGAGTCTTCTTTAAGATAGGTCTAATGATTACTCGATTTCCAACATAACATGCCGTACTAACCGCATCCGCCCAAAAATATTTAGGAAGATTTGCATCACTAAGCATTGTTCTTGCAAGTTCCACTAGAAACCTATTTTTCCTTTCAACTACTCCATTTTGTTGTGGAGTTCTTGGTGCTGAAAAATTATGAGAGATACCATGTTCTTCACAAAATTCTTCAAATGATGCATTTTGAAACTCTCCACCATGATCACTTCTTATGGATACAATCTTTAATGATTTTTCATTTTGGATTTGTTTTGCATACTTCTTAAAGGCTCTAAAAGCATCACTTTTCTGCACAAGAAACAAAGTCCAAGAATATCTAGAATAATCATCAACAATAACTAAAGCGTATACATTACCTCCGAAGCTTCTTGTCCTTGATGGACCAAATAAATCCATATGCAACAATTGAAGTGGTCTTGTTGTAGTCACCACATTCTTTGGTTTGAAAGATGATTTGGTTTGCTTTCCCTTTTGACAAGCATCACATAGTTTATCTTTGACAAACTTTATCTTAGGTAAGCCAATAACAAGATCATGTTTGGTTAACTTATTTAAATGATCCATATGAATATGGGCTGCTCTTTTATGCCATAACCATGATTCATTATTGTTTACCAAAAGACATTTTACTTTCAAAGATAAATCATTTAAAGAAATCATAAAAATGTTATTAATTCTTGTACCTTTGAGTTTTACCTCATTGGTGACTTCATCGATGATCAAGCATTCTTCCTTAGTGAATTTGATCTTGAAGCCTTTGTCACAAAGTTGGCTAATGCTTAGAAGATTATGCTTTAGTCCTTCAACATAAAGAACATCTTCAATGGATGTGAAAGGTGGTGCACCAACTTTGCCTTTGCCAAGAATTCTTCCCTTATTGTTGTCTCCATAAGTGACAAAACCCTTGGCCTTTAACTTTAGATCTGAAAATTGGTTTAAGTCACCCGTCATATGCTTTGAACAACCACTATCTAGATACCATAGGTTTGAAGTGGTCTTCAAGCATACCTACAAAACAAATTAAGTTTTGTTAGGTACCCAAATGGCTTTGGGTCCATCATAGTTAGTTCCTTTCTTCACCCATACATAATGTCCACTAGGAACACTAAAGTTCCTTACATAACAAGCATTGGGTGTGTGACCAATAATACCACAATAAAAACAAGTAGGTTCAAAGTTACTTCTATATCTAGGAGGATAAGATTTCTTCTTAACAAAGTTCTTCCTTTTAGGATAATGTTGCATTACTTTAGGCTTGATCACTTTCTCTTGAATTGGTTGGTTACTAGCCTTGACAAAGATAGTCTTGTTGGATGTTGGTTTATCAAATTTAGAGAAACCAAGTCCGCTCTTATCATTGGAGTATCTTTGTGTGCTAAGAACATTTTCCAATCCAATTTGCCTCATTTCATATCTTTCTAAAACACGTTTTAATTGGACAATTTGGAAGGAAAGTGATTCACAATTCTTGCATGCAACATTATCTTCTTGAACACTAATCATTTTTTCTTTGTCATCTTTATGTTCTACTTCAATTATCTTAACCTTCTCTTCTAACGATGATATTATTTTCTTTTGAGATGAGATAGTTTTATAGAGAATTTTGCATTCTTTTAATAATTCTTCTATTGCACCTTGCGCACCATTATCAAAAAGAGAATCATCATAACTAACCTCGCCTTCTTCATCGTCGGAGTGGTGTGATGCCATTAGTGCTAGGTTTGCACTTTCGTCACTATCGGAGTCCGATGAGGAACTTACTTCATTATCTTCCCATGCTATGTAGGCCTTTTTATTTTTGAACTCCCTTTTGCCTTTGAATCCATTCTTCTTCGAAAGCTTTGGACATTCCAGCTTTATGTGTCCTTGTTTCCCACATTCATAGCATGTAACTTCTTGTGATGAAGTGGATGCTTCTTTATCTTTATGCTTTGAGAATTTCTTTCTTTTGACATAGTTAGTATTATCAATATTATTTTTATTACCAAAAAATTTGCCTAACCTTTTTACAAGAAGCAAGAAGTTTTCATCTTCATCCGATGCATCTTTCATTTTGCTTTCTATTGAATCTACTTTTAATGCAATGCCTTTGGATTTCTTCTCTAAGTTCTCATGCTTTTCCAATCTTCCAAGTTCTGTCTCATATTCTTGAAGTTTTCCAAATAGTGTTGCGGAAGTAAGTTTTGATAAATTCTTCTTTTCGGATATCGCCGTCACTTTTGGTTGCCATTCCCTTGTCAAAGATCTGAGCACTTTAAGATTAAGTTCTTCGGTAGTAAGAGTCTTACCAAGTGCCTTCAAGTGATTTGTCAAATGTACGAATCGTTTTTGCAAATCGAGAATAGTTTCTCCGGGCTTCATTCTAAACAGTTCGTACTCTTGGCTTAAAGTATTCAACCTTGATCTTTTAACTTCAGCGGTACCTTCATGAGTTTCTACAAGAGTATCCCAAATTTCCTTTGATGTTGTACATGTTGATACTCGGAAGAATTCATCCATACTAAGAGCACCATGAAGAAGACTGATCGCCTTTTTGTCAGCAAGAACCCTTTTTCTATCATTATCATCCCATGACGCTTTAGGTTTCTCCGATCCAACACCATTAATGACGGTTGTAGGAACATGAGGACCTTGTAGGACAGCCTCCCAAACTTCTTCTCCTTGTGCTTCTAGATGAGCCTTCATTTGGATTTTCCAAAAGTCAAAATATTCACCACAAAACAATGGAGGCTTGTTGTTAGAACCACCATCTTTGAAAACCGGTCTTTGATTTGCGGAAGCCATTCTGGATCTTTAGGAACAAGTTACCTATAACTTGCTCTGATGCCAAATGTAAGTATAAGAGTGCGCCTAAGAGGGGGGGGGGGGGTGAATTAGGTTTTCAAAATTTTAATCGGTTTTATGAGAATACTTCTAATAATTTTTGGTTAAGTGTTTGAAGGTTTTTGTAAGGTTCTTTTCTTTTCTTTGGTAATGGTGATGAAAGCGATAAAGTGCGGAAAAGTAAAGAACGCAACGATATATACTGGTTCCCCTCACAATCCGAGAGTACTCCAGTCCCCTTTCAAACACGAAAGAGATTTCACTATAGTTAGAATTATTGTACAAGCCTATGCCTACTATCTAACCTATAGGGTGATCAAAGGTTCTTAACACCTTTAAGATCAATCAACACTAATGTGAATGAAGAACAATCCTCTTCAAACACACCACTTACTTCCAACAATCCTGGATAGTAAGGAGATAATTTTCTTTGAATTTTTTACAAGAGATTTAGATGAAGTTTGTATAGCACTATCAATCTTGTATTGATCTTCTTCTTCAAATAAACAATTCTCAAAATGTATATAAGTGTTCACAATGTATGCATGAAACTTTAAATGAATTCTCAATGAAAATGTGTGTAGAAAGTTTCATATAAAAATTCTGGTTTGTGGACACTTGAAAATAATGAAATTTATGAGTATGAATTGTTAATGAAGAAGGTGAATAATGATTTTGAAATATGTAGTATTTATAATGTGTCAAACACCTCTTTGAATGGTTATTTTTCCATGAAACAATGCAATGATCAAGTGGTAAGAAAATGGATTCGTTTGAATAAGATCATGCAATGAAAAAACACACTGGTTCAGTAGGAACCGGTTCCTACCTGGGACAACCCGGTTCCTGCTGAACGTTACAGCAGAAATTTCAAATTTTGAACTGAGGAACCGGTTCCCACCTAGGGACAACCCGGTTCCCCATAGTAAAACACAGAGAACTGAAAACTTAGAATGCTGGGAACCGGTTCCCCCATAGGGACAACCCGGTTCCTAAAACCTTTATTTTGAATTTTAACTTTGAAAAAGGTTTTAAGTGAACTTTTGAAGGATGACACTTTGTAGTATGTTTATGATATGCATGGAAATATATTTGTGAACAATTATATGTCAAAGTGAGTATTGTTTATACCTTTGATACTTTTGCTTGATTCTTGAATCTTCACAATTTCTTCAAGACTTTGAAATGATGTATTTTTGCTTGATACTTGAAATTCTTTTTGCACATCCTTTATAAAAGCTTGATGTCCATATTGTCTTCATCAAAACACACTATGTTTGAGAAGCTTGCATTTATAGATGTCCTCTATAAATTTAATCCAACGGTCAATTTAGTTATTTTTAATGAATTTCAATATAATATTATTTGTTTTTTATTTTATAAATATAATATAAATTATTCTCTTACAAAAATTATAAAGTCTCATATTCAATATTTTTTATTATTTAGATTGACCATTCATGAACAATTTAAATATAATTCAATGATGTAATAATTTGGTGATTCATAATTAACAATAATGTAAAAATCTTTTCAATGAATTGAATATATACTTAAACTGTTTCCAAAATTAAAATCTCTTAAAAATATATAAAATCATCTTAATTTAATAATTATCAATATAAATAAATTATTACTTTTAATATTTTTTATTAATAAAACTATTATTTTAAAATAAAGATGACTTTAAATACATCAATTAATTTATTTACATGATTTAAAAAAGTAAGTGTCAATAAATAAATTTATTATATTTATATTATTTATTGATATTTTAAAATATAAATAGTTTATTAAAATGTATATATTAAATTTTTTATATTTTAAGAATAAATTAATAGTATTAAAAATGTAAAATTGAGAATTTGTCTGTACTATACATGTCATAAAGTAACATAAATTATATTTAAATTAATTTTTTTTAATTAATGTTCAAAATTATACTGTTGTAATGTTATTTCATGGTTCAACCATTCCATCGCAGAAAATATAAGACCCCTATGCGATCAAATCAATCCAAATACACTCACCATAAATGTAATTAATGTAAAATGCATTTAGTACATCATAAATGAGGATGTCCTCTATAAATTTAATCCAACGGCAATTTAGTTATTTTTAATCAATTTCAATATAATATTATTTGTTTTTTATTTTATAAATATACTATAAATTATTCTCTTACAAAAATTATAAAGTTTCATATTCAATTTTTTTATTATTTGTTTTTTATTTTATAAAATATGAAATAAATACTACGATAAAATTATAGAATTGAAAGTTCGTGTTATTGTTACGCATATATGGTATTAAGTATTCATTTCTAAAAACAAAAAAGTCAATGAAAATAAAGAATTGGAATTGGATTTGTACATAAATATTGAATGAAATAAGATCGAAAAAATTTAACCTAATAACAATTAATTATTTTTTCACAAAAGTATCTCTTTAAAATAAATAACTGTGATTTATTTTAAATTTTTTTAAAACTTTGTCATCTAAAAAAAATAGGAGGTTAAATTTTTTTTTACGTACACTATGTAATATACAAAATTATAATAAATAATAACAAAATAAATATACAAATTTTTTTTTACGTACACTATAAAATTGATTAAATAATCATGAAAATTCAATGGATTAATTTTTTTAATAAAATTATAAATGATAATGAAATATTAAATAAATTTTACAATAAATAATAGAATTGGGTTAATTGGAATTTATGATTCATTTATTATTAATAAATAGGCTGAGTTATGAAAAAAAAATAGAGAATTCTACCATAAAAATAGAATTAGGAGGTTGATATTATTGTTAAGCATATATCTAGCATTCATTTTTAAATACAAAATGAAGACAATGAAAATAAAGAAATGAATTTATATCTAAATATTGAATCAGATTCAATCATAATAAATTAGATATATTTTTAGATTTTTTGCAAAATTATTTTTATAAATACATTATTATATTATTACATAAGTTATATTACTGCACGAGTATTATTTATTTATTTTATATATTGTTTGCTATGTATTAGTGGTGCTTAGCTTGAGTAATAATAATGAGGTTGCATTTTAAAAAGAAAAAACATTTTTAAATTTTTTTAGGCTACGATTGTTTAAAATATAATTGAATTTAAAATAATTGATTAAATTTTGAATAAAGAAATATTGAATTACTCATTAATAAATATGAACTAAAAAAATATATAATAAATAAAATAGTAAATAGTTAGTGTGATAGAGTGATGGATAATAGTGTGCATGAAAAATAATAATAAATTAGAATTGTTACAAAATAAATATGTAACATCCCTAATTGTCTAAGCATAATTGGGTATACATGTGGATTTATTAAGAAAAGTTAGTGGATTAGTTAGAATCCAACTAAGTGGCATCTTGGTAATTACCACTTAGTTGGAGGGTATTATGGACTATGAGTAACACTTGCATGGACTTAAGACATGTTTGGTAGAGGCACATCATTCCAAACTTAGATTTTTGTGAAAGAGAAATGGAAAGAGAAGTAGAAGAAGCCTTGCATCTCCATTCAAGTTCCATTTTTGTACTCCAATGGCAGCCTCCACTAAATCAGGTATAACTCTCTGCTCGTAACTCCGATTGTAACGATTCTGATCTCGTTGGAAAGCTAATGAAATTCTCTTCGATTTGCATATATGGTTCGCGTTCATAGCTTCTGTTTTGAAGGAGAAAACCGAGCTTGAAGTTGTGTCAGTAATGCTGAAAGTGTGAAGAGAGGGATTACGGGTTTGTTCTGGTTAAAGAGGAAGTTTTGATCAAGAAGGAAGCTTAATGCTAGCAAGAACACCATCTTAACCTCCATTTGATCCAAGGTGAGTCCTTAGATAGTGGCTTGCGAAAATTGCATGCAAGGGTTAGATTTGGGGTTAGGGATTGTGAGATATACTTCATAAATCCATGATGATAAAGCCTGTTTATATGATAATTGCTGGTTGTTTGTGATGCCTATTGTCAATACATGTCGTAAATTGCTGCATGCAGGTGAATTCTAGGGGTTAGAATACCCCCATAGCGGAACTGGTGTATTCTGCATTTTCCTGATTCTGCTATGGTCCGTTAAGCGGGCTAAGGCCGCTTAGCGGATGCTGAACATTTTTCCAGAAATTCGCGATCCCGCTAAGCGGACCAAGGTCGCTAAGCGGATGCTGTTGGTGAAAAATGAATTATCATGATTCCGCTAAGCGGATCCAGGCCGCTAAGCGGATATTGCTGATAGCAGAATTTTGTTTCTTTCCCCTGAGTGCAGTTTGGCTTCATGTTTGGAACCGAGCTCCTCTCCGACTAATAGTATGCTTCTGTTTGACTCTTGCGTGGTGCTTTACAACGCATACTATTGTCTTTTCCATTCGATTACTTATGTTGCATGTTATGCATAATATTAAGTATGTTTATTCAATAACTCTTGTCTATTCCTTTGTGAATGATTATGAATACTATGATGAGACAAGATATGAAAATGTGCTGATGTCCAATGTTTCGGTTAAACATTTGGATTTGTTTGTCTTATATGACCTTGCACTTGTTATGCGTATGTATGCTTGAATCGATGCGGGCCAGGGGCTAGGTTGATTTATGACTCGGGCTTTGTGATCGATGAGTCGTCCCGGGCTTTGTGATCAATGGGACAGCCCCGATCGTGTGATCTTGGGCTCACACCTGAGCTACCGTTGTAGTGTGCTTGTGAGGGTCTGGAGGCTTTCCCACTTGGTGTTAACACACTTGCATGCTCGGTATGGTGGGGTTATGTGGCCATGTAGGCTAATACATAATCGGTAACCCACCTCTAGTGAAGTCAAGTAGACTAAGCACTAGGCTTTCGCCCGATGGGCTCATGTGTCAAGATGGCGGTTCGGTACTTGGTGTGAACACATGTGCGTAAGGTGGTTACAGGGACAATGACGCCATTTCGGCTGATGTCATCTCGCGGCCAAATAGGCTTGTGCGAACCCGCTTAACTACTCTTGCAGTGTGCTTGTACGAGTCTCTTGGTGTTATACCCCAAAATTTGCCCATATATTTTTCAAGAAAACTCCAATCTGAAAATTAAGGGTCTCATATAATCATGGATTTTTATTTCAACAAATATCCTGACATATGAAACACTTAGTTTTTAGAATTTTTCTTATACAGTAATTTGGCTTGCAGTTGAATTTATTCTTACGCAAACGCCAAATACTGTTTATTACTTCACACATGCTATTTATTTATTTACAGATAAATAGTACTGACACAATTGGTACAAAGTTAAATCTTTTTGCAGGCGCAGAATCAGGAAACTCAGACTGTACTGGTAACAAGTAGATTATTATTATCTTTTGTTTCCCACTAATTTTGGTACTATATTCCATTATTTGCAAAAATCTTTTCAAATCTCTTTTTCAAAAATCAAATCTCTCTTTTTTCCAACACTATCATACACTTTCTTTCAAATCTTACTTCCACTCAAATTTTCCTTTTTGTACGGAATCACATCATTCCCCAACGTCTCTTTCCTTCTTTCCATTCTATAAATACTTCTCATTCTTCCATAAAATCTCACATCAAATTCCAACTCATCTTTCAAATTCCTACCTCATATCTATTTTCTCTTCTTCCCTAACAAGAATGGCAAAGTGGATAGAGACACTGTTCCTTACAGTCATCACCATTGCTACGGTGATCATGACTTTCTTCTGCCTGCATAGTCCTGAAGAGTGTGGACCTGCAATGGTTGCACTCCCAATCATCTACATGTTATTGTTCATAGCATGGGTCAATAATCGTCATTCTTAAAATTTGCAGTATTTCTTATTTCTTAAATGTACCGTTTATTCGTCGTACTGTTCAATATAGTATGTAATATTTGTACTGTCAGTATTAAATGTTGTACTATTTGTCATAATATTGCTTAATTACTAAGATAATATTTTGTGTGTTTTCTGCCAGTCAAATATTTCTATTTCTGTGCATTAAATGATTTTCAGGGTTATTATCGGTAATTTTGCCCGCGTACCGTAAATATTAGTTATTTATTATGTCTTTGTTTTTCTAACAAGTCATGTAGATAAACTTTCATTTTTTTTACATAAAACAAAAAAAACAACAAAAAAGAAAATTAACTTTGACTGTTGATTTTTCACTCTAACTGCTACATCAATACCTGAACAGTCAGTTGACAGCCAAACTGCTGGCAGTACAATTCACAGTGTTTTGTACCATCAATCAAATCAATCTTTCACAATTCAAATTTCCAAGATTTTTGTGTTAGAAGTCTTCTGAATATCACGCGATTAGCAGAAACTCAGCACTGCACAAAAATCAGGTACGCTTAACTGTCTCCTACACAAACAGTCCCTAATCAGGGTTTTTCTTGTTTTTACAGGAGCAACAAGTTTTTGAGAGCTCAAATGGATTTCATACACATCCATATATCTCAAAGTACCATCATACAAATTTTCAAACTTCAATTCACTCAGACGCACCGTCAGCAGCTCAAACAGTCAACAGACGACCCGTTTGACCAAAAAAGTCAACAGACAGTCAAAAATGAGATTTTTTGTCAAAGTCCATATTTTGTCAAAGGATTCATCATTTGATCATTGGATGATCATAATTCATCAAGGAAAGATCAAAAATCAACAAAACCCTAAGATTCAAAATTAGGGTTTTTACCTGAAAAGTCAACTCAACTTTGACTGATCATAACTCTCTCATCCTTCATCCAAAAAATTCAAACCAAAGCTTGTTTTGAAGGAAATTCAATTATCTTTCAAATGCCATTGATCCCATGGTCATTGGATTCACCATTTGAAAAATATGATCAAAGACATTACATGTCATTTTCAAAGTCAACAAAAAGACACTTTTTTCAAAAGGACACACAAGGAGCTTCAAAAATCATTTTGACATGAGACCAAAGACATTGGTTAGAGGACTCTTTGAGGTTTCCAAAAAGTGCAAGATCTCCTTCATATGACAAAAATTGAAGGATTTACACCTTGTTGAAGTTGGCTAAATTTTGGAAAAATACATGAAATCAACATTGTTCAAAATTGCATTTTTTCCAAATGGGGCCAAGTTTTCAGCATTCAAACATCCTTGCCATGTTATTATGGGCCTCCCACGACCAAGACTAAGCCCATAACATTTTTCATCCATGTTTGCTTGATTTTTTCTTATTTTAAGATTAAATTAAAAAAGAAATGCATGGATAAATGATAGCTTGCATTCCAAGCATGACTCATCAATGTGACTCATTCAACTCTGTCCCAAAGCAAAGTACAGCAGAGGAGAAGAGGAAAATCAAGCCATGGTGGCTTAAAGACAAAGCTACCAATGTTGAAAAAGTCAAGATTCCAAAAAACTCATCAATGCTCTTGGCTTAGTTTCTAAGCACTCTAAATGCTTATAAATAGGCTATAGCACTTCAGTAACAAGAAGAGGCAAGACCAGAAGCATAGCATAGCATATAACACTTGTAATCACTTCAAAAAATTCAAAGAAAAACTCAAATTCGAATTTGTAATTTCAGTCCATTTCAATACAAACTAAGCATTCATATACCTTCCTTAGACATCACTGAAACTATCTCAATCGATTACAAGCCTTGAAGCTCACTGAATCGAGCTACACAGGTCAAATTTTGTTCAAACTAAAATCAATTCGTATCTGGTTATTCACACATGTTTAACAAGATGTAGACATACTATTGAGTTTGGTTTGAGGTGTAGATCATTTCTGGAAACTTAATTGAAGTTTGGACATGTATAAACGAAACTACCATTTTAGGGTTCATAGCTTCAAATTTAGGGCTTTCCAAATTAGGCAAAATTAGAAGTTCTGATTAGCACCATTAGATTCGCATGAACAAGACGAAACGAATGGGACCATCGCGCCAAAAATCTTTGCATGTTTACCCCTATTCGCTATTTTGCAGGTTGGAGGTTCACTTACTATAGCGTTTTTTCATAAAAACGCTGTAAAAAGCCCTGGCGAGAGGTTGAAGATGATGAGGTGTCCCCACCTCATTGGTTCAGACGCGCGCGTTTTTTTTAAATTGTCCTCTGATTCTGTGCTTTGCAGGTGTAGCTTTTACCACGTGCCTCACCATCTGGACCACCTGATCTCATTTAATGAATCATCCAATGATCCAGATCACGCATGCACACCATGCTCCCTCACACACAACCACACAGGATCAGTATCCTTTATTTCTATTTTATTTTCTATTTTTATTTTAATTTCTTTGTTAAATTAATTAAAAATAGTTTTAAAAATCCAAAAAATACACAAAAAATATTTTTAGACTTCTAAAATAATATACTATTTTCTGAAATAAAAATATTTTATTTTTCTTCAAAATTTCAATATTTTGCATAATTAATTAGTATATATTTATATTTTTGCTTTTTAATTATTCTAACCAATCAAAAAATCATAAAAAATTTTGTTCTTTGTGTTAAATATTGTTTATATATTATAAACTAATTTTGTACATATTTTGAATAATTTTCTTTTTAAGTTTTAATTATTTGTATAATTATTTGCATAATTATGTTTTAATTAACTTAAATCAATTTCAAATCAATTCCAAAAATTCCAAAAAAATTAGTTTTGTTTTAAAATTAATTAACAAATATTTTGTTCATATTTTAAACTTAATTTCTAGGTTTAAATCCATTTTCATCTTTTTTCTTCATTTTAATTTAATTAATCTTGCATTAATTATAATTAAAATAAATCATAAAAAGTCCAAAAACATGCCTTTTATTTTTCTTGCAATTTAAATTCCTAGATAAATGTATAGGATGTCAAATTCATGTAAATAGGCTAGTTTACATTTCCTGCACAATCGATGTAATAGCGTAGATTTACTTTCCGCACTTTACATTTCCGCATTTTAATTTCCAGCACATATAAACTGCGTGTATGTCAAAGATAAAATTGAACCGTTAGATCACTAACTTCAAAGATAAATATCTGAATCCAATCACAATCACACTTGCACCTCTCCAGGTAATCCCTTTTACAATCTTTCAAAATCAAAGTCAAATTCAACTGTTTCGAGTACAAAATCGAACCTTGCTTTTATATCCGGTAAAAGGATAGATTTTTAAAGGAAATAGGATAAAGACCTTACAACTCAGGGTAGACCTCCTAGTTTGCTTGCTCAAAATCAAAACAAACAAAATTCTCATACACTGTTGTTTTTCAAAACAAAACTTTCAAAAAAGACAATACTTTGTATACATCCAAACACGGATCATTACAAAGTTAACGTTCTTTTCAAAACATCTTTCGAAAGATAAACAAGCATTTTGTATACATCCACACACGGATCATTACAAAATTCAATTTACAAAGGTATTTGAAACCACATATGAGCAATTTCAGAGCAATTGAAAAGTGATCGAAAAACAAGTGAGCTAAGCAAACTTAAGAGCCCATGGATAACCATGGATACAAAGGGTGCTAACACCTTCCCTTTGTATAACCTACCCCCTTACCCAGAATTTCTTAAAGGTCTTTTTTCTGTTTCTTTTATAAACCTTTCCTTAATTGGATAAAATAAAAGGTCGGTGGCGACTCTGTGATATTTTCAAAAATGCGAAAGCATTAAGCGACAAAAAAGAGTCAGTTCACGTATCTCTACAGATCAGAGGTATGGCCCGGTATTAAAAAAAATCGGAGGTCCACACTTGGCAATAGGCATGGGTGTAACTCATCGAGGGTATGTATTTTATAACCTAGTCGAGGCATTAACGCGCTTCTGGATTCCCCGTACATGGGTATGGGTCTGCATACGTGTTTATTGTACTATTTGTGTATTTGTGATATGGTGACTCCTATGGTGGATGATTAATGTGTTTGCTCCGTTTGTGTACTGGATGTGAGGATAAACCCCAAATCAATGGTGGATTCGTTTTGTGATGCATGTACCTTGTAGATCCGAGTGGACCCATAGGATAGGCGGACTCACTGAGATTTAGTAATCTCACCCCAATCAACTTATTTTTTTCAGGTGCAGTTTAGTAGTTTTTGATAGATAGTAGGTTCAGATTGATGGCTTGAAGTGGTGTTGGCTCGAAGACCTCGTTGGTTTTGACATTCCGCTGTGTAAGATCCATTAAAGACTCATGTATTGTGCTACTTAGTAGAATTTCATGTTGTATTTTATATTGATCAAATATTGTTTGTATACTTGTGTATGTACTCAATATCAATTTTAACGTTTCATGCATAATATACTAGTCAGTTATGTATGAGGTGTTACAAAATACTATTAAGTGCAAATTAATATTGTATCAACAAAAATAATGAATAATAAATTACATAATTACAAATTGAATGAGTCAATTAATTTTATATATTAATAATTTGTTTTAAATTTAAAATAAATATGAAACATATAAACAATATGATTTAGGTAAAAAAACCTGAAATTCAAAACATAAACAAAATCAAAATACTACAAAGAACTGATCAATCTGCATAATCTCAGATAAATACTAATCATAATAACCAAAACAAATTGTTGGTATATCGTAAATAGCGGGATACCCTTTCAGAATGAGCCTCCATTAAGATCTTCACTATATCTACAACAAAGAAAGCAAAAATTACTGTAAACAAACACTCTGAGTCAACTTAAAAGCACAGAAAACATAGCTGTAATTCCAATGGAAAGTCACATACGCATCACAAAAGCACAGAAAACTCACCAGCATAACTTGACGTGCTTGTGATAGCCATTCATTTTGAACAAAAATAATTTTTGCACTATTTTGGCATTTAGAGTAAGCCCTCAGTAAATCCCTGCAATGGTTAACATACTTCATATGATGCTGGCAAGTGATAAGAATGATATATTCGTTTCCAAAAAAGATACAAATTTATATTTAAGTAGTAGTGTCGTAATTAGTACTAACATAGTCACTGTAGCATTAATATAATACACAGGAAGTAGGCTGACCATCTCTACCAGCTCGTTCACATTCCTGAAAGGAAAAATATTGAAGTACATGTAAGCCGAAAGAAAGTTTGAAATATAGGGAAGGCTTTGTAATCTAAATCGACTTTTTCATTTGGATGACTACCGTTCATCTGCGTAGCACATAAAAAACACAAGATGCTTACACACATGATCGGGAAGGCTTTGTAATCTGAATCGACTTTTTATTTTGGATGACTACTGCTCATCTGCATAGCACATAAAAAACACAAGATGCTTACACAGATGATCGATATCATACTTATTAACAAAATCAAACAGTACATAAGAGAAACAATTCACATGTCATAACAGTTCACAATGAATGATATTGTGATGGTTCATAAACAAACAACAGCAGACAAACAATACTCACCCTTGGAATTTCCCTATTATTTATCCATGCAGCCCTGACATCATCCATCAATTTTCGACTGTCGAAATTCACAACAACAAACAAATGACCAATTTTATAAAATTACAGAACAACTCATTTTAAAGAGAGAAGCAAAAATTCACTAAACAAACTTTAAGGGCATCTAAGATTTCTCAAGTAGGACAAAATTGGACATTATCATGAAAACACCATAACCATCCCATGCTAATCTTTGAAAAGAAGTTTGAAAAAAAGGAAAAATAGTGATAAAAAAGTTAACCTCATATTTAATTTTGGAAATGCCAGGAAAAAACTCCCCTTCTCAATCATCTGAATCCCCGCATTTACCAACATTAGTAGCAGGACAAGTCTCAGGTACAACAATATGATATCCATTAACAAAAACAAATCTAAAAAATTGAACAATAACATACACACAAATACATAGTGGAAAAAATGTATCGGTACAGTACCACTGCATAACACAAAACACTGAAACTAATCAACAGTGATATTTTCCCAAATTTTATCGTCATAGATTTACGAAACTCCTACAAAATCGAGAGTAACGAAATCGATCATCAATTAGCACAGTAACATCACAAAACACATCAGAAAAAATTGGAAGGAAAATAAGCGGTGAAGAGAATTGAAAGGAGGAACCGTTTTTGGATTTGGGGATGATTGAGAGGGGTGGTTTATGAAGATGAAGGTGGAACGATTTCAATTTCGTAACCGACGTTGGTAGTGGAAGGGTTGTATCTTAACCACCCATGATGAAAGAAGGAAACGAAAAGAGAATTTGAAAGAGAAGCTGGTGTGGATTTTTGAGGGAACAAATGCTGATGTGGATGGCATGAGGATTGAGGAAAAGGGAGACTTTTCTTATATGATAGATTTGTTCTTAAATTTTTATTGGCCAAATCTTTAAATTTTCTACATTATGTTTAGAATGGAATAAACCCGATTCTTTCTCTCACGTTACATATATTTTTATAAAACAAAATTAGAAGGGACAAAATGAAATGTTTAGTTGAGATACCTATAAATCAACAACTTTTTAAGGAAAAAAAACCTATTCTTTAATACAAATTATGAGAAATTATCACATCGCTGAAATTATCGTTATATAAATAGAGTTTAAAAGTAGTGCATTGACAATGTAAATTAACTTTACACATACAACCAATCAAAATCCTTACATTTGTCATGTCATATTAGTTTTTTAAAATTAAAATTGTATTTTAATTAGATACATGGTTGTGATTGGTTAACAGTGTAAAAATATTTTACACTGTCAGTGCATATCCCTTTTTATCATATAAATAATACCAATCACATATTCTTTAATACAAATTATGAGAAAAGAAGTCATGCACTGACAGTGTAAAATAGTTTTACACTGTCAATCAATCACAACCATGCATTCAATTACACCCCACTTTTATTTTAAAAACTTTTAATGACATGGCATTTTGTTGAGTTTTTATTGGTTGAATGTGTAAAATAATTTTACACTGACAGTGTATGAATATTATTCTCACAAATTATTTAATGTGTTATTTTTTATTATTAAAAGTTATAAACTTTTACTTAGAGATCTGTGCTGTCGCCCGAGTGCATTATTTGTGGTGTAGTATTTTATAAACGATATGAAAAATGTGAAGTAAAGAAGTTTGACCAAATTGTATTTATAAAATGGAAATTAACCATTTAATTTTTTTTACTAATAAGATATTATTAGTATGAAAATTAGGTTCTAAGTTAAAATAATGATCCACAAAAAAAAAGATTCTAAGTTAAAATATTCACAAATTTTTTTTACTAGTAAGATATTAGTAGTATGAAAATTAGATTCCAAGTTAAAATAATTTCACATGTGAATATTTCAAAAAGACATGATAATCTACTTTATTCATTCAGAAAAGAAATCATTTTCCAATGGTAAAAATATTTTATTCAATTGTGCACTAATTTCTCAGACTGTATTCATCAAAAAAGAAGATACCCGTGCGTCCGCACGGGTGAATTTATTTTAATTTTGACGTAATAATTATTTTAGATATACATATGAAAAACTTATTTTTATTGCGAAAGTACAATGAAAAATTATGAAATCAAAATATTACAACAAATAATATGATTATACAAAATATAATGATAAACTTGATACTTGATATATTGAAATACACATGTTAACTTAAATAGAATGACATAATTGTAAAATAAACAATTACTATATAAACTCAATTGTATTAAATAATAATAAAAAAACTTGTGACATGGAGAAAGAAAACAATTGACATTTGAAAATAAGAATTTTATTTTCAAATAAAGGTAATAACTTTATAGTGACCCATAAGATAAAAAGTTAGTTGTTTGAATGACTATGTAGTATTATTCAATTTGATAAAATACATTTTTAATGATAATAAACAAAAAATATGATAAAAAATATTGAATTATTATATTTTAAAATAATGTAAGAGAGAGAATAGGGGGATGTGTTGATGTGCATAAGGTATATCCTTATGCACGGTGCATAAATACTCAAATATTATTTATATTACTCAAAGTATTATATTTATTACTCAAAATAATGTACAGATTATTTAAAATAGTATAAATATTACGCAGAACAATGAATATATTACTCAAAATAGTTAAAATTCGATATTACTCAGAATGATGTAAATATTACTCAGAATAGTGTACTCATTACTCAAAATTAATAATTACTCATAATTAATAGATGTGTACAAATAATGCATATATTATTCATCCGTTTCTAACTAAAATGTTACTTGGAACAATTTAAATATTAGTCGTACAAAACTTATGCACCGTGCATAAGGATATACCTTATGCACATCAACCTAACCCGAGAATAGGGAAAGAGTGGGAATATAATGAAGTAAGAGAGAGAATATAGAAAAGTGAGAATGAATGGTAGAAGTTTCAGTTGTGTCAAATGTTTAATACTGATTGGAAAATAGAAAAGTGGTAGGGTGATTTTATTAGTTACCATTTAGTTCAATTTGTAGTGCAAATTTTTTTAGAAAAGGGCAATAATGAAAGTTTGGTCAAATTTCTAGTAAATGATAGATAGTAGATGTGAAACTCTAAGTCATTTAATAAATTATATGAATTTATCAAGTACATGCCTAGGAAGTTAGTGAAGAGAAAATTTGTGTGTTATTTTCCAGCAATGTTGTCAGGAGTGTGAAGTTGAGGTTAAAGAAAATGTCTAAGTTTTGTGAAACTCGAGAACTAGGAAAATATTTTGGAGTGCTCTTGAGTGGCAAATCTTTGAGAAGAAGAGACTATCATTATATCTAGGAGTATCTAACGACAAAGTTAACATGCTAGAAAACTAATCAACTTTCTTTTGCAGGTCGCATTATGCTGTTTTGAAGAATAAGTATAGTATGTCAAATTTTCTTGAATGGAATTCACGTAAGTTAAACAACTAATACTTATATATTTATTTTAGATTTATAATTTATAAAAAAAATAAGTTTGAGGCCCCTATTTTATGAAGGTCCCGAGCTGTGGGCCTGATTGTCCGGGCCCAAGGTCAGGTATGGATAGATTATGGGTTAATTATTCAGGACATTAATCAGTAGGTTGGTGAAGACGATGATTGGAATTGGAACGTGTAGAAGTAGTGAATGCCAACGTTGATTTTACAGAAGATCAAATCGCTTCTTCCACCTAATTCTAAAAATTGAAGAGATGAAGTCGCAATCATAGAACTAAAATTAGTGGGGTATCAGTGGAAGCCATGTATGACCGACTATTTAATTTGGACGAAGCAGAAAATGATGATGTTTGGAGAACTATCTGAACTCGTATGATTCAAGACAATATTAAAAGCTTTATGTGGTTACTAAGGCGTGATAAATTGCAAACCAATCATCAAAAGAGTTTGAAAGGTTTGGATGGGACAGATTGAAAACTTTGTGAAAATGTTTATGAAACTACATTGCATATCTTTAGAGATTGTCAAAAAGCTATGCATCTTTGGAATAATAGCGTTCCTAGAAATATTAAGATGGAATTCTTTAATATGGAGCTCAATGATTGGATCAATTTAAATTTAAGACAAATAAGGAGTAGAGTTGGGTCGGTAGGTTGTCATAGCCTATGGTGGTGGCGTAACAAGGAGCTTCACGATGATCATTATGATAGATCCTATTGTTAAGGGAGCTTTGTGCAAAGAGAGAATTAAGGAGTATGATTATGCCTTAACTAGTAAATATTTTGGTGGGATGGAAAGCTCTAGAGGATGGCTGGATTAAGCTTAATACAAATGGAGTGAGTAATGTTAGTAAAGGAGTGGGGTGTGGTGGTATCATTGAGATAAGAGGGAAAATGTTTAGGTGGATTCTATAAAAGCGTTGGGAAATATAGTGCTTTTCGAGCAGAGCTTTGGGGAGTTTTAGAAGTATTACGGTTAACTAAAAGGCTTGGTTTTTTTTGAAAATTGAGCTTTGTGTTAACTAGAACACGGTTGCTTAAGTTATCGAGACAGGAATAAGGAAAGACATGGAAGGGTATGCACTGATTAAGCAAATTCAAAATTGTATGAAGTTGCGTGAGGAAGTGAAAGTGGTCCATTCGTATAAAGAAGCGAATTCTTGAGCCGATGCCTTAGAAAAAACAGGTATTGATAGCCTGCATGATAAGATATTTCGTCAAAATGCTCCGAATTTTATCAAGACTTTGACAGATAGAATTGCTAATGGGACGGTTTTTCTAGAGATTAGTTGTATAGTTTTTTTTTCCTTTTTAAGTTTAAACACACTCTCTGATAAAAATTAGATTATATAAATTTTACTCAATAAAAAGATATATAGTAAAAAATATTATTATCCTTCTCTTTATGAAAAGTTCTCATCACCAATACGTATTCCATTTAAAAAGAAATATATTGTGTCTTTTTCAGTCCTAAAATATTGTCACGCTCATCCATATATGACTAGGAATATTATGGGCCTGTTTGTTTCAGTTTTAAAAAATAGATTTTTTAAAGTATTTTGAAAATAGACTTTCTAAAACGGTTTTCAAAATATTACAAGTTTTTTAATATTTGTTTTTTTTAAAATAAAACACTAATTTTGACTTCATAGAACATAAACATAGATTATTGAAGACCAAAACTTAGTCAAAATCACAATTTTTTCAAAAAGTTATATTTCAAAAATGAGTTTTTATGAAAATCTATTTGAAATAGCTTCAAAATTAAATAAATTTTTAAAAATTTAATATTAATTTTTTTTCATAAATAGATAATATACCTAAAATTACATTTTAAGAATAATTATTCAAACAAATTTTTTATTTGAAGTTTTTATAAAAAGTTTCTTTGTAAAGTTTTTTTTTCACAAAATTTTATAACCCTATAAAAATCATTAAAAAAAAAAAAAAGGCAAAACAAACGGTCTAATGGTCTGAAAAATGGATTATGACAGGTGGGAATATAATACGAGAATATGAAAAAAATACTACAATGTGGACCAGATCGTAAGTTATTATGCGAAAAAATATTTATGTGGCAGGAGTAGTTGGTTGGCATTACTCCTTAGTGGTCCCTGTTGGTCGTTGAAATATATTAAGACTAGTACAAAGAAAAGTCAATAACAAGGCCAAGTCTAATCTTACGGTTAGTTATGACTCCTTCCCATCTATTCTCACTTTGATCCATTCTCTTCATTTCTTCTATGCTATGGTCTCTCTCAATATATATACCATCCACATCTATTCCATTTTTCATAACTCTCATCTACCATTCAACAAAACATTCTTAACCCTCCTCACATTTCTCATCTACAAACAAATTTCAAGAAACAGAAACTTCCAACTAAATTATCCAGCCCATGGTTTCACTACAAATATTTTCAGCAGCTAATTTATCTTCTTCTTTGAAGACAGTTAATGCTGCTATTCATCTCCCTAAACTCCCTCGTGTATTCTCAATCCCACAACTACCAAAAACAAAGCCTCTTATTGAGGACTTTAATGTATCCATTCATCATATTAATACAAATCAATTTCAAAACAATAATATTGTCCTCACCTCACAATCACACGACAGGAATACAGATGATATTATTATTAAACTTTATGCAGTCTTGGAAGCTGTTTCCGACAGAGTTGAAATGCATCACAATATTGCCCAACAACGTAACAATTGGAACAATCTTTTATTAAATTCCATCAACATGATTACTCTTACTGCTACAACTTTGGCTGCTGTTGCTTCTGCTGCTGCAACCACTTGCTCTGATTCTTCACTTTTGGCTTTGAAACTATCTTCTGCTCTTTTATTCTCTGCTGCAACCGGAATCTTACTTATCATGAACAAAATTAACCCTTCTCAACTCACAGAGGAACAAAGAAATGCTACAAGATTGTTTAGACAGCTTCAGACACAAATCCAAACCACTATTGCAATAGGAAATCCTAGTGAGGAAGATGTCAAAGATGCAATGGAGAAGGTTTTGGCACTTGACAAAGCTTACCCACTTCCCTTATTAGGAGCAATGCTTGAAAAATATCCTGCAAAATTTGAGCCTGCTGTTTGGTGGCCTTCTAAAAAAGGAAAATCACAAAGAAAGAAAATTGGGAAAATGAATAATGGATGGAGTGAAGAATTAGAAATGGAAATGAGGGAGGTTGTTGAAGTGATAAAGAAAAAAGATGCTGAAGATTATAACAGACTGGGAAATATAGCTTTGAAGATAAACAAGAGCTTGGCAATTGCTGGGCCATTACTCACAGGAATTGCAGCTATTGGATCTACTTTTATAGGTAATGGTAATTCTTTGGCTGCTTTTGTTCCTCTCTTGGCTGGTTCATTGGCTTCTGCGATTAATACTTTTGAACATGGTGGCCAAGTTGGCATGGTTTTTGAAATGTATAGAGGCTCTGCTGGATTCTTCAACTTATTAGAAACCTCAATTGAATCAAATTTAAGTGAGAAAGATTTAGAGAGAAGAGAAAATGGAGTATTGTTTGAAATGAAGATGGCTTTGAAGTTGGGAAGAAGTATATCAAATCTGAGGGAACTTGCATCAAAATCAGCTTCATATAGAATGGAAGGTGTTGGTGACATGGATGAATTTGCCAGCAAGCTTTTCTAAGATAATCTTTACACAGAACACATGTTTTTGCTCCTTAATGTGTAGATATCACATTCTTTTATTCTTTTATGTATATACATTGTTAGTCATCTGACATAGAAAACAAATGTAAATATAGACTACAGATATCTTATTTTGATCTGCAAATACTGATATAGAATACAACTTCTAACTAAAAAATTACTTTAGCTGAATTATTCTTTCAATTCTTCCTAGTGAAATAAACACTTTTTTATTTGAATTTCTACAGCTTTGCATTTTATCACCTGAACAAATAGATGTAATACTAAGTGATTTGGAGAGATGTGTTATTTGTTCTTTCAAATTGTCAATTTTAAGTTTTAGACTAGGACAGATATCACACTTAACTAAATTTATCTTTTTTCCTTATAGTGTTAAAGATACGCCATTGTGAGAGAGTAAAGCAAGTTTATCTTTTAAGGATTCTATAATTTTTAAAACTTCTCTCAACTTTTAAAATCGTTTTCTTTCTATGACAATTTTTCTTGAAATATTTAAGGCTTCAACATGCATTTCATGAAAAATTTTAGACAACTCAATGTAAGAGAGTAAAGCTATTTTCCTTGTGATGCACCATCAAACAAAGATTTGCTATTTCTTTTTCACCCGAATTTATGCTGGAAAAGAAAAAAGCTTCATTTTCTTTCCAACTAATGTATGTTCTACGACCTTTAGCTTTATGTCCATTCGTCTTTTAGAACGATTGCTTGCTTTTATACTTTGTTAAACTTGGACAATAAATATTGTAGTGTTTGAATTTACAACATTCGTAACAGGTCACTTGCATTTCTTTTTCTTTTTATCTTTTCATTTTTTGGTAGGTTACATTTTCAAAACTTCACTAAGTTTTAATTTGAATGTTTTAGACCATTTTTCTTTTGGTATTTGTTGTACCACCTGATAAACAAACCCATCTCTTTTTCTTTCGATTAGTCCTCATTAGTACTATATTCATCATCCTTTACATTTGTCTTGGAAATAGAGGCCTTCAAGAAGATGATTCTTTTTTCTCCTCTAGCCTTTCTTTCTTTTTCATATTTGCTTCACTTGCTTCGAGTCTTTTAAGCTCATGTTCACATTCTTAAGCTTTCCGAAAAGAGAACATATGCCTAGTGTTTTCAAATCTTAGGACTCTTTTACGGAAGTCACCTTCGCTAATCATTCCCTATAGATACACCGTAATATTTTGTTGACACATTCCTGATTAGATAAAGTCTTTCTCAAAATTACTAAATTGTTGATTATATAAGAAAACATCATCTAAATGGGAGCCACATGCTCAGTGGGTTCTATACGCAGAAGCTCAAACACCTTAGTTAAAGTGTTAACTTTAGACTGCTTTACATCTTTAGTACCCTCATCGATTACATGAGGTGCATGTCACATTGTTTGAGATGTTTTACAATGCGAAATCCAAAAATATAGATCAGTACTAAAGGCGGATATCATTATATTCCTCGCGCTTTGATCATACAACTATTTTTAATTTCATCATTAGTTTAGCCTTTAATTTAGGGGATTTCTTAACCGAAACACCATCGACGATAATTTTTCGAACAAATGGATTATCCTTGATAGAAATCTAAAGCATTTTACCTACTGACATTAAATGCAAACACATGCATTCTTTCCAATACACATAATTTTCTCCCTTGAATATGAGAGCTCTACAATACTCATTCTTCGAATCGTCATTACTCATATTAACACTTGAAGTCGCGAGACTTGATCAAAAAACTAGATCTTAGGCTTTTCGTTTGTTTGAATATGGATGTAGAATGATCTACAAATAGGTTAAATAGATCTTTCCTTAGAAAACTAAATATTTTAAAAGAGATCACTGGATCGAATTAATGTACAAAGGAAAACAATGATAACAAGATTCAAATAAATACATTTGAATAAAATCTGATTAATTGATACAAAATCTAGAATTATATATATATATATATATATATATATATATATATATATATATATATATATATATATATATATATATATATATATATATATATATATATATATATATAAATAATCACCAAATACATTCTTTTATTCTTTTATGTGTATACATTGTTAGTCATCTGACATAAAAAACAAATGTAAACATAGACTACAAAGATAATTTGATATGCAAATACTGACATATAACTTCTAATTTCATCAGATAACTGAGTAGGAAAGTTCATGATACATATCTTCTTTTCCTTACTTTCTTCGATTTCCAAATGATACATTTTCCTTTATTTCTAGGTTCTAATAGAGATTTGTAAATACATCAATTGGTTATTCTAGACACAAAATGAAAGACAATTCTACACGTGGTGGTTGGCTTAAAAACCAATTTGGGATTTTGAGTGGATAAGAGAGTTGTCGACTTCTACCTTATTGTAGATCAATTTGATCAAACTGGATGACCAAATCATGTGTGTTCTCATCTTTCATTTTTTTCTACTTCTTCTAATTTGTTTTCATAGGTTGACAAATTAATTTTATTTGAAGCCCATTTTTTAGTTGTCATTGTTACTTGTTCCACACATCAACAATCTTAGTGTGTTTGAACTTTGAAATATTTCAATTTTCACAACAAGTGTCGTCCACCATGGTGCAAAGGGGGTTAAGCTTTCAGGTGAGCATCATGAGTTATAAATATGACACTAAGAAAATTTCTAGAAATAACTATTTTATATCAGGGAAAGTGAAAATATAAACAATCTTAATGCAACAAAAGTGTGCAAAAGTATTGAAGGGTGATACAATGACGCTTGCAAGCCTAAAACAAGCCTATAAAACTGAGATGGTGAATATGTTTAGAAGTTTCATTATCTTATGCCTCAGAAATAAAATTTGAAGTGAAATCTCTAAAGAGAAGATCTCAACTAAGACGTGGTTCAAGCTTGAATCATTATATATGATCAAGTCGTTGGATCTCTAATTTTGTAAAAAAACAACAACTCCATTAATTCTCTATGTTATAGAATGAGTTCATTGTGGAGTAGTTCACAAAATTTCACAAGAACATTGATGTCTTGAAAAATATGGGGGTAAATATTTAGGATAAGGACAATACTCATTCTTGTTAAGCTCATTATTCAAATTCTTTGAGCACTTCATGGATTCCCTTCTTTATGATAATGAATGTATAATCACCTTGAATGAAGTCCGAACGACTTCATGGTCCAAGGAGATATCAAAGATGAAATATTTCAACCAAACTCAATAATCTCCACCTTGATTGAAAATAATACATCAATTTTCATTGTATTCACTGACAAGTCATACTTTACCATAAAAAGTGTAGTTACTTGAAGCTGCACTACTCTAAGAATTTTCACATTGCCTTTACCGACAATCATAGTTTTAAAAACTATCATACACTCTCATGAGTCATGAAGAATATATTTCACTTGAAGATAAACCACTTCAAGAATTTCAGGTTGTCTTCACCGAAAATCGTTTTCTTTATCATGAAGAATAAATTTCATTTGAAGTTAAACCACTCCAAGAATTTCACATGTCAAAAAATAGGTTGAAAACCTATGGTGTAACTTCCTTATTGACAAGAAGCTCTCCAACCACCGACATAATCCTTCACCTTATGTAATCTTGATTGTATCAACACATCTTTGACTTGAACTTTCCACAAGTCAAAAACAATTCCTCCATCAATTTTCGCTAGCCCAAACTGCACAATAAAACTTGTGATTGCAACTCAACAACTCTTTATAACACTACCCTTCTTTTCTGATTTGGAAAAACAAAATTTGATTTAAATTTAATATAAACGAAAATATTAAATTTTTTTGTACAAATCAAAACAATGAAATATCAAAAAGTAATAAATATTGATATAAAATTAATAAAAACATATATATATATATATATATATATATATATATATATATATATATATATATATATATATATATATATATATATATATATATATATATATATATATATATATATATATATATATATATGAGAATGGATAAATTATATGAGAATGTGAGAATAAATCTGAACCATTAGATTTTAAAATAAATGGTGGAAATTATATGTCATTCTTTTTTTCTCTCTCCTAAAGTCAAATACAAGCTTAAAGTGTTTTTTACTGGTACATCTTGTAAAGAAAAACTTGAATCCTATATATAGCCTTGAATTCCCACTTCCATCACTAAATTAAGTGATGTGACATTTAGAAGAACTTTAATCCTATATATAGTCTTTGACTCCTTATTCGCTCACAAAACTAAGCAATGTGGGACTTCTTTAAAATGTATATTTTCAACCAATCCCAACATTCACCTCCTTGATTGAAATAACACATTAACTTTCATTGTCTTCACCGACAATCATACTACATCATAAAGAGTATCAACATGTATATTTTCAACCAAACTCAACAATCTCCACCTTGATTGAATATATTACATCAATTTTCATTGTCTTCACTGACATTCATATTCTACCGTAAAGAGTATAGTTACTTGAAGCTGCACCACTATAAGAATTTCCACATTGTATTTACCGATAATCATAGTTTTAAAAACTATCGTACCCTCTCATAAAGAATATATTTTACTTTAAGATAAGCCACTTCAAAGATTTCACATTGTGATCATCGACAATCATATACTTTATCATGAAGAATAAATTCGACTTGAAGTTAAACCACTACAAGAATTTCACATGTCAAAAACAAGGTTAAAAACCTATGGTGTAACTTCCTTATTGGAAAGAAGCTCTTCAACCATCGACATATTCCTCCACCTTGTGAAATCTTGATTGTATCAACACATCTTTGACTTGAACTTTCCACAAGTCAAAAATAATTCTTCCATCGATTTTCTCTAGCTCAAATTGCACAACAGAACGTGTGACTGAAACTCAACAACTCTTTATAACACTACCCTTCTTTTCTAATTTGGAAGATCAAACAAATCTGCAACCACATAGCATACTAAGAACTCATATCCATGGATCAAAGCAAAGCTCTAATACTAGTTGTTGGGAAAATAACAAACATAGAGAAAAAGAGGAACAAAATAACAACAAAAAAGATTAGCGTAGAAACTCCAAAACCGGAGAAATAACCACGACCGTTGTCAAATGACAATTAGAGAATAACACTAAGTGAAATTTTTTTTACAACAGGCCTCCAATTCACCCACACCGTCCAAAACAAATATTTAGCTACATCTCACAACACTCTAATACAAGAACATAAGAGAACAAAGAAAGTCAAATATAAGTTTAAAGTGCTTTTGACTGGTACACCTTGTAAATTAAAACTTGAATCCTATATATAGCCTTGGATTTCCACTTCCATCACTAAATTAAGCGATGTGAGACTTAGAAGAACTTTAATCCTATATATAGTCTTGGGCTCCTTATTCCCTCACAAAACTAAGTGATGTGAGACTTCTTCAACATGTATATTTCCAACCAATACCAACATTCTCCTCATTGATTGAAAATAATACATTAACTTTTATTGTCTTCATCGACAATCATACTCCATCATAAAGAGTATCAACGTGTATATTTCCAATATAACTCAACACATTATCTAGTCAAGACTTTCATGAAAAACTAAGGTGGCATTTGAGATTAGGGCATGCCAGTAAAATGAGTTTGGTTGAGCTACCTAATCAAGATTTGATAGGAATTGATAAATTGAGTAAACTAGAATTTTGTGACCATTAAATACTAGGAAAACATCACAGGGTGAAGTTTGAGAGTGGTGTGTGTAATTTTAGAAGACTTTTTAAGTACATTCATTTGAATATGTGTGGTCTCACAAAGGTGTCAACTAACGGAGATGATTTCTATTTACTCATTACCATTGATGCTTTTCCTAGAAGAGTGTGAGTTTACATTTTAATAAGTAAAGTGAAACCTTTGAAAATCTTTGGGAATAACATACTCTTATAAGAAATCAGTTGGGAACTAAAATGAATGTGATGAGAAATGACAATGGAATCAATTTTTTTCCAGAGGAGTTTAATGAGTTTTTTCTTAAATAAGATATAAAGAGACATAAAACTGTTTTTGGAATACCTCAACAAAATGTCCTAGTAGAATGCATGAATATGACCATTTTTGAGACAATAAGATGAATGTTGCTGGGAGCAGAGTTACCAAAGAGTTTCTGAGGTGAAGTTGTTTATACAACAACTTACATTATCAAAATAATTTCATCCACAAAAATAGACTTCAAGAAACCTATTAAGATTTGGAGTGGAAGACTGATAGACTATTCAAATTTGAGGATTTTTGGATCTTTAACATTTGTGCATATCAATCAATGCAAGCTTGATGCTAAAGACGTGAAGTGTGTCTTTAGTGGTTATCCTAAAGGTGTGAAAGATTATAGGCCATGGAAGATGGATTCTGAAAGATCAAAATTTATCATAAGCAGGGATTTAACTTTTTATGAGACCCCTATGGGGATGAAGGGCAAATAATTGAAGGTTAAAGAATCATAAGCTATGATGGATAATACTTATTTTGAGATGGATGTACCTACTAGAGATACTAAATACGATGAGGTAGTTACACTCATGTTTCTATTTTTATTGAGGTGTAACCTATAAAGGCTCTTAATTATGAATTTGCACATGACAGATTTAGGAGGGATATTGTACCACCTTTAAAGGTATGACTATTTTGATATTATTTGTTATGCTTTGATTATAGATGAAGGGTTACAAGACTCAGAATAAAAGATCTTCATGGAAACATTCAAAAGCAAAAATAGTCATAGTTGGTTGATGGATGTGAATGATGATATGCACTCATTATTGAAGAATAATACTTGAAATTTTGTGAGACTACCTAAGAAACAAAGGATGGTTGGATTATAGAAGAAGAAAGATAATCCATGTGTTGAAGAACCAAGGTTTAAGGCATGACTTGTAACAAAGGGTTTTACTCAAGTGGAGGGAATTCGGTGAACACTCCGGTACCTTTTAATTTAGTTGGGTACCGGTACTTTTAACCAATCAAATAGGATAATTCAATGCCATGTCATTTTCTTATTTTTATTTATTTTAAAATAAAATAAAATTTAAAAATAACTTACACTAAAGGTTCCAGTTCCTAATTGCTTTTCACGGGTACCTAAGAATTTGCCTTTATTATAATGAAATTTTGTCACTTATGGTAAAATATGATTTTATAAGGGTATTACTGACAATTGTGAATCAACGTGATTTTGAGCGGAAACATATGGACATCAAAACAACTTTCTTACATGAAGAAACATGGATGCTTTGTATTGAACAAGTCTAAGGTAAGTTTATTGAAGAAAAAATTGGTGGGTAAAAAAATCTCAAGGCAGTGGTATCATCGATTTAATGAATTTTTTTATTAAGCATGATTTTTTGAGAAACAATTATGACATTTGTGTATACATATCCGAAAGGAGTGATAAAGTCATTCTATACCTTCTTCTATACTTTGATCATATATTGATGGGAAATTATAACAAAAAGAATATTAGTAAACTCAAAGTGACTTGAATAAAAAATTTAAGATGAAAGATCTTGGTGAAATTAAGAGGATCCTGAGATGGATACTATGAGAATCCTAATATACCATCAAAATAAAATTCTTCATCATAATCAATCTTAGCCTTTTGCAAATTTTCTTATATTGTATTTTTTATTCCCCTGATATTCTTCTTTTCCTTGCACTCTTTCTTGGTATCAGCAACCTTATGTTCTATCAAATGTGAGAAAAGTTCCCACATATCATTATTCTTGATGACTTTCATTTTGTTGTCCATTGCACCTCTCCATATCTTATCTTGTGCAACTTTTTCAAAGTTTTTTGATTCATAATATGAAGAAATACATAACTGTGTAGAATTAAAGATATCGTGAATACTTCTTGTATGTGTCAAGATCCTTTTACTTCTAATATCTTCAAAAGTTGAGAAATGACTACAATAAAATCTTTAAGGACCTCACTTTCTAACATAGTAAAGGGAATTCTAACCTTCAGGACCTCAATAACACAACCATAGAGATAGAAAGCCTCGACACATACCTTCTAAGGACGTGTCATAAAAAAATTCTCCCCATCTAAAACGAGATCCAAAATAAAATCCTATTCACAACCAACAAGCGAAACTTCTCAATTAAATCTAAACATTTATGGTATTATCATCAAGGTAGCACAAACTACAGTGGTAATCAGCAACAAAAACATCAACCATTCAGACAACACAATAGACAGGTCTGAATAACTCCCGAGAAAGACAAATGTCATGACTACTTTCAATGTACTCACCAGGAACACTAGAACTACTAGATGGACGACTAAAACCACCACATGTAGAATTGTATTTCATTCTCTCTATTGAAGTGTCTAGAACAATCTATTAAAGTATCCAAAACTCTCCCATGAAGCCTATTAATAGAGGAAAATTTATCATCTGTAAATCAAGAATATAAGGAAACGAAGATATATATCATGAATTTTCCTATTCCGCTATGTGATGAAGTTAGAAGTTGTATATCAATATTTGCATATCAAATTATATTTGTGGTCTATATTTACATTTGTTTTCTATGTCATATGCCTAACAATATATATACATAAAAGAATAAAAGAATGTGATATCTATACATTAAGAAGCAAAATAATGTGTTGTGTCTGAAGATTAACTTATAAGAGCTTGCTTGCAAATTCATCGATGAGATTGGAAGCTGATTTTAAGGCAAGTTCCCTTAGATTTGATATACTTCTTCCCAAATGTAAAGCCATCTTCATTTCAAACAACTCACCATTTTCTCTTTTCTCTAAATATTCCTCACTTAAAGTTGATTCAATTGAGGTTTCTAACTAGTTGAAGAAACCAACAAAGCCTCTGTAGATTTCAAAACCATGCCAACTTGGCCACCATGCTCAAAATTATTAATAACAGAAGCCAATGAACCAACCAAAAGAGGAACAAAAGTAGCCATGCACATGTCACTACTAGAAATTTGGCCTACGGCCACGCTAAAATTGTCCACAGCTCAAAAACTGTGGCCACATATATGATTTGGCAATGGTTATCAAAGCGTAGACGTATGTTATAGAATATTGAATCCGGAGTGTAAAACTGTGGCCTGTACTTCAATTGTCACGGTTATATAACGGTAGATATTTTAAGCCGCAATTAAAAAACCGAGGCCTATAATTTTCAGTTCAAACTGTGGCCAAAGCCCCAAAAAATTACCCCTCCAAAAGTTCCCTCCTATTTTTTTAGTTTCCCTCTATCTTTTAATATTTTCTTTTCTATTTTTTTTAATCAAAAAAAAAAAAAACTGCGACACAAAATCTCTTTCCATCAATTTCCATTTTTCAAACACCACGTCCAATGAGCAACACAAGTTTATTCTTAATTAAAATTCAATAATCAAAATAAATTAAAATCAAAACCAATTAAAAACAATAATAAATAAAAATAATAAAAAGAAAAAGAAAAAGGGAAATTAGGGTTCAAGTTGGTGCTTTCAATCACTCTGAACTCTCTCTTCTCACTTTTGCAAACGCAAACGACACACTCCCTCCTTCTCTTTATTTTCCTATCGCCGCTGTCACCAGAGAACAACAAATTTTCCTATCGCCCTACTCAGTTATCTCCCTGCTTCTATTCAGACTCCTTAACACAACCCCTTATCTTTCAATTTTATTCTGTTTCCGATTGGAATCCGCCGACCCAACATGTGTTGCTTCAAATCCCTAACCGTCAAAGCAACCACCACCACCACGAATCTGAACAGGTTTGTCTTCTCAAACCCTAGTCATTTTCTGTTCTTCACACTTTTTGTTTTAGTAGTAATGTTGAACTGAAAACAAATCCCGACATGAGATTCGCTAGATTCGATTCAAGAGTGTGTTTTTGAGATGGGTTTTTTCAGTACCATTTTTGAGATGGGTTTTTTTGACAGGCTGTGGAAGTGATTGATGAAGTGTATTGCCTGGTCTTGTTGGTTCCTGAAAATCAGGTGAGGCTTATCTATTATATAATCTTGTTTTGGTTCAGTTTATAGGTTTGGATGAAAAGGGGAAAAATGTCTTAATTTATAGGTTTTGATTTTATGGTCATGGCAAATATTTTTAGTGAGCATGCTAATTGTAATGGATTTTTCTGAATGTAGTAGGTTCTAACATCAAGAATATGACATGAATATGCATTGTTGAGTCACAAGGTAATACTTTTCAGGATCTTCTTGTTCTTTGGCTTAATGGTGAACCTGGTGGCTTTAGCTTTTATGTCTTTACTCATTCTTGTATTTATCTTTCATATATATATCCTTTCATTTGCTACACGTGAACTAGGCGTTCTGTTACTACACAAGACAAACATAGAGAAACGATCACAGAAGTTAGATTTCAACAAGATTCAAATCTGTTTGCAACCGCTTCTGTTGATACAACAGTAAAACTATGGAATGCAACAACTGTGAGTCTCTTTCTTTTCATATCCCTTTTATTATATTCATTCTTCTGTGCATTAATTGTGTAACTTGAGGATTGATTAATTCATTATGTTTTCATGTTTCATGATATAAAGTTGAGCTATGAGAAACATGAGAAAGGACTTAGACATAGAGGGACTGTAAGATCGTTGGACTTCCACCCATTACACGAAAATACTCTTTGCTCATCGGACGATACATTTTCTACTAGATTATCAATACATTTTCTTTATTCAATACATTTTCTTTATGAACTCATTACTATTGATGTCCACCTTGACCAAAAATTTTATGGATTATATTCCCTTGTATCTCTCATTTTCTTTCTCTGTTTTGGTTCTACCTCTACAATTTTGGATGTGCTCTTCTTATGTGGTAAAGGATGAGGATGGAGGTGCTTTGATGTATAGTATTTTTGTTTGTTTTTCAGAGCTAATTATCTATAAGCTTTGATTCAGGAATGTGAAAAACTGTGTATATAATATCTTTGATGAAGTATCTGACTCAAAATATCCTAGTTTTAAAAAGGTAAATCTATAGTTTCCTTTTTCTAATAAACTCTGTTGATTCCATTATCATTTTTCTTCTTCAGCTTTCACTGAACTTGTAACTTACGCAGGCTATATATAACAATGCTGCTAGTATATGGAAAGCAAAAGATATGCCAATGAATAATGATATTTGTTTGTTTGAATGAATGAATTAGTTACGCAGTGGAAGCTTCTAACCATTTCGATGCAGGCGGTGAATTCGTTGAACATGGAGGAGGATTGGTTTCGATTGGAATCAGAATGGGGAGGTACGTTAAAATGTTTCTTGGATTTGCATTTTTGTTTTTGTTATAGAGGCATGAGATGAATTATGATAATGTTTGACATTTGAAAGCTCTTTTTAGGTGCTATGAGATTGACTGGAGATCAAGGATTATAGCTGTGAAGGAATCATATGTAGTTTTGGATAAACCTGCTGGCACTTCAATATGTAATCAATCTTACACTATGTGCCTTTAAATAGTTCTTAAATATTTCAGGGTTGTAATTAGAATGCTAATAGATATTCTATATAAACGTATCAAATTTATAATGGGTCACATACTAGTACATTATAATTGTGATTATTTTTATTTATTGTATATTAATAATGTATTATAGCTAGCTTAGTTGGAAAACTTTTGATTGGTTACTAGAATATTTTATATATATAAATATATATATAATGACATCTTTGTGTAATGGCACAGAAATAAACCGTGACAAGATCGTGACAAGATTAATGGTTTAGAATGTACAAAATATAACTACGGTTTTAAATATGTGGTCATAACCAAACCGTGGCTATATCTTGAACCAAAACTGTATCGTAAACGTTAAATTAAAACCGTGGCTTTACCATATAGCCACAGTTCTGCAGTCATGGCAAATTCAAACCGCGGCCTTAATCAAGCTACCTAAACCGTGGCCTAAAAAAGCCACGGTTGTAAAAAATGCGTGGTCTATACCAAAAAACTGTG
This sequence comes from Vicia villosa, assembly GCF_029867415.1. Taxonomy (NCBI): domain Eukaryota; kingdom Viridiplantae; phylum Streptophyta; class Magnoliopsida; order Fabales; family Fabaceae; genus Vicia; species Vicia villosa. Next base: position 147,299,049 of record NC_081183.1, read on the forward strand.
GACTTTACTTTAGGCCACGGCCGTATACTCCACAATTGGATTTCCGTGGCCAAACCGTGGCCTAAGCGTTACGCCACGGTTATTTTGCATATAGCCTCGGTTTTCTGGGCGTGGCGGGAGACCTTTTTTCCTGTAGTGTGTGTTGATCTGAAAATCGTACGTGTCGACACATAAAAGTAATTTCTTTAGTATCTGTTGACCTAAAATATTTTATGTGTCGACGTATGCAAACAGAAGCTACAATATTTATTATTGTAGTACATATGTCGATCTATGAATGATATGTGTCAACACATACACTTGTGTTTTAACAAATTATTTTTCAAGCTTGCAACTGATTTTTAATGCTATGTAATTCATTTTTGATGCATGATGCCTTTTTCAAACATGTTCTAGGTGCACTATAAAATCCCAAATGCAAATGTGTAAATGATGACTCAGAGATACGTTCAATGTACAGAAATACTAAAGTTTTCTTAGTTTTGGCATCATTCAAAACACCTAATGAGCAAGCACACTCACATGAAGAACTAGAAGCATTATTGAGCCAAATTCTAACTCTTAAAGAGCGAGTGATGGATAATGAGTTTTAAGAAGCTTGGAAAACATTAAATAGCGTAAGTTTTTCCTACAAATTTAACTTAGTTTATCAAATTATTATTTTCTAAATCAATTTGAGAGGTTATATGTTCATTGAGGGGTTGCTGAAACACACATTTGACATAAGATATAATAAAACCAATTGTATATATATCACATCGGTTAAAAGCTACAATCGTGAAGAAATATAGTGATACGCGCCATTTTAAATTGCTAAAATATTGTCGCTAGATATCGAATCCATGACAATGTCACTTTTCACTATGTTGGATATTCAAACTATGCTGAAATGCGACACACTATCCAATTTTTTACCACGACTACTAGGCCTAAGTGAAAAGTAGGTCACTTACCATCACATCATTTATTATCGCAGACTTTCAACCTTGATAAAATTCTTCTCTCATAGTGGTGTAATGTTAACACTTAAATAAACTATTCATTTAAAATATATTTTTGTTTATAAATATCTCATCATCAATAACGTATAGCTAACACTTAGGATGAAGGGGTTTGTCAAAAAAAAAAAAAAACACTTAGGATGAAGGGGTGATGCGATTGGTACTTATATACTTAATTTGTTCCTAAACTTTGATTGGAGCAAATATTTAAAGTTTAAACATTAGTATTTTTTTTTAAGATTTGAATAAACATGATGCATCATCTCATGTCATATATTATTTTATAAAAAAATTAGAAAGGACAAAACTAGTCTTTAAATAGATTAATAATATATCTTTTAAATCTATACATCATCCTGTTGAGATACCTAAAACATATATTATTATTATTCTCCTCTCTATGAAAATTTCTCATCACCATTACGTATTCCATTATAAAAAAAGCAATACATTGTGCCTTTTCATCCCTAAAATATTGCCACGCTCATCCATTGAAGTATATGACTAGGAATATTATAAGAGGATAGGTAAAATATAACTGTCTGAAAATTGGATTATAACCTGTGGGAATATAATACGAGGATATGAAAAAAAAAAAAACTACAAATTAAAAATTGAAATATAGCATAGTGTGGACCAGATCCTAAGTTATGCAAAAAATAAATTCATGTGGGCAGGAGTAGTTGGCTGGCTTTACTGCTTAGTGGCCTCTGTTGGACGTTGAAATATAACAAAGAAAAGTCAATAACAAGGCCAAGTCTAATCTTACGGTTAGTTATGACTTCTTCCCATCTATCCTCATTTTGATCCATTCTTTCCTTTCTTCTAGTCTATGGTCTCTATATATATACCATCCACACCTATTCCATTTTTCATAACTCTGATCTACAATTCAACAAAAACATTCCTAAACCTCTCATTTCTTATCAACAAACAAGTTTCAAAGAAACAGACACCTTCAACTAAATTAATCAGCCCATGGTTTCTTTACAAATATTTTCAGCAGCCAGTTTATGTTCTTCTTCTTTGAAGACAGTTAATGCTGCTATCCATCTCCCTAAACTCCCACGTGTATTCTCAATCCCACAACTACCAAAAACAAAGCCCCTTCTTGATGACTTTATTAATGTATCCATAGATCATATTAATACAAATCAATTTGGAAACAATAATGTTGTCATCACCACAAAATCACATGACAGACACAAGAACAAGAATACAGATGATATTATTATTAAACTCTATGCAGTCTTGGAAGCTGTTTCCGACAGAGTTGAAATGCATCACAACATTGCCCAACAACGTAACAATTGGAACACTCTTTTATTAAACTCTATCAACATGATTACTCTTACTGCTACAACTTTGGCTGGTGTTGCTTCTGCCGCTGCAACCACTTGCTCTGATTCTTCACTTTTAGCTTTGAAATTATCTTCTGCTCTTTTATTCTCTGCCGCTACTGGGTTATTGCTTATCATGAACAAAATTAATCCTTCTCAACTCACAGAGGAACAAAGAAATGCTACAAGATTGTTTAAACAACTTCAAACACAAATCCAAACCACTATTGCAATAGGAAATCCTAGTGAGGAAGATGTCAAAGATGCAATAGAGAGGGTTTTGGCACTGGACAAAGCTTACCCACTTCCATTATTAGGAGCAATGCTTCAAAAATATCCTGCAAAATTTGAGCCTGCTGTTTGGTGGTCTTCCAATAAAGGAAAATCACAAAGCAAGAAAATTGGGAAAATGAATAATGGATGGAGTGAAGAATTAGAAATGGAAATGAGGGAGGTTGTTGAAGTGATAAAGAAAAAAGATGCTGAAGATTATAACAGACTTGGAAACATAGCATTGAAGATAAACAAGAGTTTAGCAGTTGCAGGGCCATTACTCACAGGAATTGCTGCAATTGGATCTACTTTTATAGGTAATAGTAGTCCTGTGGCTGCTTTTGTTCCTCTCTTGGCCGGTTCATTGGCTTCTGCAATTAATACTTTTGAGCATGGTGGCCAAGTTGGAATGGTTTTTGAAATGTATAGAGGCTCTGCTGGTTTCTTTAACTTGTTAGAAACCTCAGTTGAATCAACTTTAAGTGAGAAAGATTTAGAGAAAAGAGAAAATGGAGAGTTGTTTGAAATGAAGATGGCTTTGCAGTTGGGAAGAAGTGTATCAAATCTGAGGGAACTTGCCTCAAAATCAGCTTCCAGTCGCATAAATGAATTTGCCAGCAAGCTCTTCTAAGTTAATATTCAGACACAACACATTCTTTTGCTACTTAATGTATAGATTTCACATTCTTTTATTCTTTCATGCATATACATTGTTAGGCCTCTGACATAGAAAGCAAATGTAAATATTGACCACAGATTATTTGATCTGCAAATATTGATATACAACCTCTAACTTCAGCACATTGTTGAGTTTTCACGATATCTATCTACTTTTCCTTAGTTCTTTGATTTACAAATAATAAATTCTCCCCTATTTATGAGCTCCAAGGGAGAGTTCCTTGATTATTCTAGAAACTTCAACAAAGTGAACGAAAGACATATCTACATGTGGTCGTTGGCTTAAAAACCGATTTGAGATTTCGCGTGGATAAGAGAGTTGACCTCTGCTCATTGTAGATCAATTTGATGGAGTTTTATAAACAAGTTATGTGTGCTTTCGTCTTTTATTTTCTTTTTCTGAATGTGGTTTTTTTTCACTGTTTGACAGATTAATTTTGTCTGAAGCTCATTTTCTTTTTTTATTGTTCTTTATCCTACACATCAACATTTTTAGTGTGTTTAAACCTTGAACTAATTCAATTTTTACCACAAGTGCCATCCACCGTGGAGAAAAGGTGTTTAAATATATAAGTGAGCACCTTGGATTCTAAAAGTGATATCAGGAATTTTTCTTAGAGACATAATTTTAGGTTGTGGAAAGTGAAAATACAAACAATTTTAATCTAACGAAAGTGTGCAGAAGCATTGAAGGGTAAAACATTGATTTTTGCAAGCCTAAAACAAGTAGAGAAAACCGAGAACGTGGATAATGAAAGAAATACCATTATCTTGTGCTTTAGAGAATAATGGTCTAAAATGGCGGATTGTGTATTTTTGCTACTGCCATTGTTATTGCTCATGAATCATTAGCTATTCAAGACTTTTATGACAATACTAATAAAAATTTAAAACTAGGGTATGTCAATAATATGAGTTTGGTTGACCTAGCTAAACAAGGTTTGGTAGAAAGTGAGAAATTAAATAAATAAAAATTTAATTGAATACCAAGAAAATAGTATATGATGAAGATTGTGACTGGTGTGCAAAGTTCTAGTAGATTGTTTGAATATATTCACTCGAATCTACGAGGTCTGGTAAGGGTGTCAACTCATAGGAGTAGTTTTTTATTTTCTCGCAATTATTGAAGATTTTTCTAGAAGAGTATGAGTGTACATTTTAAAAATAAAAATGGCACCTTTGAAAAGTTCAAGGAATAACATACTCTTCTATGAAATCAATTAGTATGTTGAGAACTAAAAATGGTCTGAAGATGATTTTATAGTAGTTTAATGTGTTTTACAAGAAATATAATATAAAGAGGCATAGAAGCATTGATGGAACACCTCAACAAAATGGCTTAGAAGAATGCATGAATAAGACCATTTTGGAGAGGGTAGGATGTATGTTGTTGGGAGATCAGTCACCAAAAATTTATGGGGCGAATCCGTTTCTACAACAACCTACTTAATCAATAAGGTTTGAATGGGAAAACAAATAAACTAATCATTTTTGAAGGTTTTTGGAGCCTTGAACTTTGCGTACATCAAGTTAGACAAGCTTGATGCTAGGGATGTGAAGTGCTTCTATATTGGTTATCCTGAAAGTGTGAAAGGTTACAAGATTTGGAAGATGGATCCTAGAGGATAAAAAATTGTCAAAATAACTTTCTTACATGGAGACCTTGAAGAGATAATTTACACGGAGAAACCTGGATATTTTTTTCGACGATAAGTCTAAGGCATGTCTTTTTTGAAAGAGTATTTGTATAGGTCAAAATAAATCTCAAGGTACTAATATCATCAGTTTGATGAATTTCTTTTTAAGCATGTTTTATGAGAAAAAATTATGATAGCTATGTATACATATTCAAAAGCAATGAGAAATTCATTTTCTTCCTTATTTTGTAGTTGATGGTGTCTTGATGGCAAGCTCTAGCAAAAAAGAGATAGGAAATGCATTAGATACTTTGAATTTAGAATTTGAGATGAAAGATATTGGTGAAGCTAATATGACCCGGAGGATGGATATCTTGAGGAGATACAAGAAGAGTGAATTATTCTTATCTTAATTTAGTTGTTTGGAACAACTATAGGCTAGAAGGAATATCAATAATCATTGGTCATATTATCTTCCAATCTAGTGAAATATATTGCCCTTGTTAAAGGGTCAAAGAAGTTATATGGTTTAGAGGAATGATTGGGGAGTTAGGGATTATTCGAGAAAGTGCAAAGATAAATTGTGATAATTAAAGTTCCATTCTTTTGGCCAATCATAAAATGTATTATAAGAGGATAAAACATATTGACATTCATTTGCACTTCATATGAGGCACAATAGATTTGAAATATATTATGGTTCATAAAGTGGCTTTATAAGAGAATCTAACAGATACGTTCACTAAATTATTGCCCAAATCAAGGTTCAACATTTCTTGGATTTGTTCAAGTTATTTGAAGAGTGAGTCAAGCTTTGGAGAGAGTAACATGATGTTCAATGGGTAAATTGAAATCAACATCAATTTCAAAGCCACGGTGGAGAATTGTGGTGATTGACTTAAAAACCAATTTGTGATTTCGCATTAAGGCATCATGTTTGGCACAAATGCAGTGCATTCTAGGAACACAATACATCATGGGTGAACAAAATACGCTCATTCATTTCTTCATAAACACAATTTGTTTCATGGAAGCGAGCAACACCCCTCTTCAACATATCAAAGACAATCTTAGCCTTTTTTCGGTATCAAATTGAGTGTGGTAAAATTTTTGTGAGAGAAACTTTGAGAGACAAAAGGAGGGATTCTAGTGGTTTATTGTTCTAAGAATTAGAAGACCTTTAAGTATATCTAAAGGGACTAAGAAACACTTTTAGATACCTTAGATTTGTGTGATTCATATGTTAAGAGTTTGAGAGATTAAAAACCACTTGTGTAATGAAATTTGATTTGAAGACTATTGTTTTGTAACACATCTTGTAATATCTTATAATAATTTTTAAAGTATAATTAATAAGATATCCGCTCTTTCCAAGAGTAGATCAATTTGATAGAACTAGATAAACAAATTTTGTATTATCGTATTTTATCTTATTCTTCTTCTTATGGTTTGTGTAAGCTGTTTGACATATTAATATGAGTGATTATAACAAAATGCCTCATCATAATCAATCTTAGTCGTTTGATAATAATCTTGTATGTTTTATTCCCCCTTACGTTTTTATTTTCCTTGCACTATTTCTTGGTATCGACAGCCTTATGCTCTTTTAAATGTGAGAAAAGTTGTCACATATCATTATTCTTGATGACTTTTATTTTATCGTCCATTGCATCTCTACATATTTTATTTAGCACAACTTCTTTGAAGTTCTTTGATTCATAATTTGAAGACACTACAAAAAAAAGGTCTCCTGCCACGCCCAAGAAATCGAGGCTATATGTAAAATGATACTGAAACTATGAGTGGAAATAGGCCAGGCCAATAACAGGGGTCTACAGGCTAGCCTATATAGGCTCAGGCCAGACCACACATTATTTTTAAATAGAAAAGGCCTAGGCTTTTTTATAAGCCTATTTAGTTAAAAAGGCTAGGCCCCAGACTCTAAAAAAAGCCTTTTAAGCCTATCAGGCCGGCCTATTTAAATATGTATGAATAATTTTTAATTTCATTATGTTATGTTTTGTACTTTGAATTAAAATACATAAATAAAAATTGGTTATTTTGAAGAACTTCTGAAAATAAGATGAAAACACCGGATGAACATTGTTCTCATAAGTTCTTTTAGTTAGTTAGTCTATTTAAATATTATTTTAATTGCTTATTTATATATGTCTAAAATAAATAGGCTTTTATGTAGGCTAACAGGCTAACCAGGCCTTCGAAAAGGCCAGGCTCAGGCCTAAAAAATAAGCCTACGACAGGCTACAGGCCAGGCTTAGGCTTCAGTTTTTTTGACAGGCCAGACTTAGGCTTGGCAAAGCCTAGCTCGGCCCAGCCTATTTCCACCCCTAACTGAAATGTTCAAATCAGGCATTGCTTATTTCAAAAATTCTAATAGGGCAGTGAATGACGTATTTCTCCAGCCGTGGAGACATTTCAACAAGTAGAGTCGAATCGTGAATGATAACGAAGAGAAGTCTTTGCATCCAGGGTACAGTTCTTGTTCCGCCTCTTTAATCAAATTGTAAAACGTTCTATCCCCGTCATTGGGATCTTCATGAACTCCGTGTGCTTCTGCCCTATCTCCATATATATCATGCAATAAGCCAGGAATGTCATCATGTGATCCCTCATGATCTTCCATCCCATCACCAATTTCCATAGACCTTTGTAGGTTCTCCCCATGGTGCAACCAAACGTCATAACCTTTTAGAAAACCTTTGGCTATTAGGCGATCCTTAATAATATCCCTTGTTTTCCAATACAAATTTTTACACTTAGCACAAGGGCATAGAAGCTCATCTCCTTGAGGTCTTCCATTAGTGAAGGCAAAGTCTAAAAATCGAGTAACACCGTTGATATACACTTGACTAAACCACGGAAATTTAGTCCACTCTTTGTCCATCACTTGATAATCTAAATATTTGAAACACAACACATAACACATTCAAAACACATAAAACATTCAAAACTGAATTCATACAAAAAAAATGTACTAACAGTACCAAAACATGTGCTGCAATGACTTTAATTTCCAAAAACAGAACCAAAAAATATTACAAAAACATGTAATTGTTAACTGTCAGAAACAAAAACAAACTCACATATAAAATTTCATAAGACTAATGAGGTATGTCTCTTTATACCTCAATCAAACAATGTATGAACTATGAACTAAATCAAACAACATATCCAACAAGACTTTATTCAACAACAGGTTTTCCAGTACCACCCAATCCTAATTTTAACAATATAAATGGAATAAAACTATCACATTGGCCACAAGACAGGGACAAAATCTTTGCAAGAATTATTGTATATACATTATACCTAATTTACAACTAATTAGGTAAGAAAAGCACTAACATGATTACTGATTACTGTAGTATGCAGATAAACAATAGCAAGGAAAAAGTGCATCTATTTATTGCTTTAGGTGAAATGATTACAGTTTCAAAATCATCAACCAAAATTAGCCAAAAATAAAAGAGGAGTTAAAACCTGCTCAGAAAAATCAATCTTCTTGCCGTGTGATCCTTTGTCCAAGCCAATCTATGAAAGACAAAACAAACAATTCACTCATTTTTTATGTTAAGCACGCAATATTCTATACATGTGATGCATGGAAATTAGAGCAAAGCCAATTTCATTTAGAAATTTAGAAAAAGAAACTATTAACATGCATCTCAGCATGTACAATGTATTGAAGCCACCCACATAAGCTATGGCATCTTCTGTATCTAATAGTGAAAAACAGAACCAGTATGTATATTACAAGTTTGGTACCTGCCAATGTTCGAAAAATGAAAACAGAGCCTATAATGTTCCACACATGAAAACTTGCTATCTTGGTACTATGTACTGATAGAGCCATGTTCTTTTATCCTTTATTGCACTTTCAAGTTTCAAATTCAAAGGTTTAAAATTGAAGTCTCTAAGTGCAGTTGTGCCGCACTGTAATAATAAGTGTACTTGCGGCATCATTTGTCTACAATTTAAACATTGTCTTGTTTGTGATTTGAGTTTTCAGGTACCTTTGAAGTTTGATGGTTTACAAAGTCAATAGAAAGATAACGCCAATCACAATGAAATTCTACAATCAAGCTTGGAAAATCAGGATTTAACTTCTCTAGAGCGAACAATTCAATTCACTTTCGAGTATAAAGTAAGTGACAATCTTAACTGATGATAGGAAATGGGACTGTTGATAACATATCCAGACTGTTTTACAAGTCAACTCAGCCATTAACCAATGAATACAAATAAATATAAGACTAACCTTATGTCTATTTCTGTACGTATTGTGTTTGTACTATTTTATAAACATATTTCAATATGCATTCAATAGTAAAAATCAGAATCATTCTAAAATTTAAATTTAACAGAAAATTTTGTAACGCGAGATATTATAGTTGTTGAACAGTGCAAACAGATGAGAAGAACATGACCGATATTCTATCCATGGAATAAAAATACCTCTCCAACTGCAGCAGAGGGTGTAGAGTCAAAATATTCTTTCAACTTCTTAAACCAATTGGGGTTCCTCTCTGCAACATACCTGAAAATTACACGAGAACACATATGGTTATATTAAATCACTTCTATTTTCTGAAATTACTAATGGTGTTTGCATGTCAATTTCAGTGTTGTGTATGGTGTTTGTGCTTCACAAATCACAAGATACGAATTATTGAGAAACGTTATCTAAACTATCTGAACTTAACATCAATTTGTAAACACATAAACCCTAAACCAATAGAAGATTTGGGAGAAGGATGAAGGGATGAAGAGAGTTAGGGTTTCGATGAAATCTTGAAGAAGATTTGGGAAAAGGTGAAGGGATGAAGAGAGTTAGGGTTCGTATGAACAGATGATTGAGGTTAGTGAGATGAAGGTGAAGCAGAGAAGAAGTCTGAGATGAAGGGGAAGTATAGATGAAGGTGAAGCGGAGATGGAGGTGAAAGGAAGTTAACCTGTAAGCGGAGATGGAGGTGGCATCAGCGGCGCAGCGAGATGGAGATGGAGATGGAGTTAGGGTCTCGTCTTCTTCTTTGGAATTTACAATTCAGATCGTGGATGCATGTTTTTGTTCTTTCAATTTGTTTTTTTTAATTAAAAAAAATAAAAGAAAATAAAAAGATAGAGGGAAACTAAAAAAAAAGAGGGAACTTATGGAGGGGTTTTTTTTTGGGCTTTGGCCACAGTTTGAACTGAAAATTATAAGGCCGCGGTTTTTTGATTGCGGCTTAAAATATCTACCGTTACATAACCGTGACAACTGAGGTAAAAGCCACAGTTTTACACTCCGGATTCAATATTTTAAAACATATTTCTACGATTTGAAAACCATAGCAAAAGCGTGTATTTGGCAACAGTTCTAGAACTGTGGAAAAATTTAGTGTGGCCGTAGGCCAAAAATGTAGTAGTGTCCAATCATTTTTATGACTAACATTGCATGAACTTAAGAAAATTATCACACGAACCAATGTATTATGGAAAAACTGAATTAAACTAAAAATAACTCTAACCAAACAATTCTACATTGTTTTACATGGGAGAAGTTACAATGAAAAGAAATGGGGCAATAATGACATACAAGACATGAAGAAAAAAATAAAAATGAATATATCAACCAATCTACATGCGATCAAATGGATCATGGCGCGATACATGATGCCAACATTGGAATAAGCCCTTTGAAATATTATGTCTCAGTTATATTGGATTTAGATTGTGGCGCGATTTGTGAAGTTACTCAACTTCATATAAGGAATTGGCCGCAGCGTGAATGCATAATAAGAAACCCTAGTATATAAGCTAAACTTTTGACATATAGCAGGGGTTTTGATTTTGAAGTCAAAGAGCGGTATTTGCATCATGACTACCTAAATAATTTTTTTTTTGCGCGAGATGAGTTTTTAATCTTAGGGAATAACCTTGTACATTCGTATGCAATTTCCTTATTATTATCTAATATACATACTTAATTTTGTTATTTATTGGCCATCTGTAGATTTATTTACAATTTACTTTGTGAAACGTGAATTGAACTCTTAAACTCTTAAGGACGAATGACAACCTTATCCCCTTCGAAATCAAGATCCAAAATAACACCTCTTCACAACTGGTGGACGACACTTCTCGATTAAATCTAAACACACTTATGGTATCATCATCAAGGTAGCACAAACTACACACGTAATCTAAAATAGAAGAACAACTACTGAGACAAACACAACAAAAGGGTTTGTTTACTTCCACGCAAATATAATATCGTAATCACTATCATGAATACTTTCAATGTCCTCATTGGAAACACTAGAACTACTAGATAGATTGCTAAAACATAAAATCTTCCTAAAAAACTCATTCTAATTCATACTACCACCTTTCCCCTTAAAATGGGAATAACATATAGCGGAAAAATCTTTGTCACAAAAGGGGAGGGGGAGTAATGACCTCACCATTAATACCCTATTCGTAATGTGTCGTGCTTAGAGGGTTACTGGACTAGATTAAACCTAAGAGGGACATAAGTCTCAACTAAGTAAGGTTGAACATACATGGACCTTGAACCAATACTCAAGACCTAGAATGATATGCTAGGTAGAAGAATGGTGCAAGATTAACTGCCACCCCTAGCGGGCCCAAACCCCAATTCCAAGAGATCTATAACTCCAACCCAAGTATGAGCGATCACCATAACAAAAAAGAAAAGGCACCCAACTCCATGCCTGAACATGTCAGCGTATAGAAACAACCAAATACGAGGTTTTTCAAACACCTTGGATCATTATGGAGAAGTCGTTACCTAAACATTCTCATATGGACCAATGAAGAAAATTAATTCTGAAGGGTCTATAAATAGAGGGTTCAGGAAAGAACCCACGTGATCTCATTCTCATGCCCAAAAATACATCAAGGAGAATGAAGAGAGAAAAGAACAATCTGAATCAAGAACGCAAGAAACCGACATCCTGAATCTAGATACGATTTATTGTTTTTCATAAAAATTAAGAGTCAGTGAAAATCATAACATCAAATTATTGGGAAAATTACACATTCCAATTATAACTTCTTTGAGTTTAACAATAACCCATTGTTTTACTTAAGTTAAGTTTCAATCGGTTTGTAATTTTCTTTTTTGGCTTTCCGGTGTTGTATTTCGAACGTTTGGTTTTATATATAATTTCTTGATTTCAAAAAAAAAAAAAAACATCAAAATCCTAAACAATTTTCTAACAAGGATTGTGCGAGATCATCAAATTACATCAAGACTGCAGACGAAACACTATGACACTTTTCAAAGGAAAAGAAATTGTATATGCAGATCAAATAAGATATATGTTGTCTATATTTACATTTGCTTTCTATGTCAGATGCCTAACAATGTATATACATAAAAGAATAAAAGAATGTGATATCTATACATTAAGGAGCAAAAAAATGTGTTGTTTGTGAAAATTAACTTAGAAGAGCTTGCTGGCAAATTCATCTATGAGATTGGAAGCTGATTTTGAGGCAAGTTCCCTCAGATTTGATACACTTCTTCCCAACTGCAAAGCCATCTTCATTTCAAACAACTCTCCATTTTCTCTTTTCTCTAAATCTTTCTCTCCCAATGTTGATTCAATGGAGGTTTCTAACAAGTTGAAGAAACCAGCAGACCCTCTATACATTTCAAAAACCATGCCAACTTGTCCACCATGCTCAAAAGTATTAATTGCAGAAGCCAACGAACCAGCCAAGAGAGGAACAAAAGCAGCCACAGGACTACCATTACCTATAAAAGTAGATCCAATAGCTGCAATGCCTGTGAGTAATGGACCTGCAATTGCCAAACTCTTGTTTATCTTCAATGCTATGTTTCCGAGTCTGTCATAATCCTCAGCATCTTTTCTCTTTATGACTTCAACAACTTCCCTCATTTCCATTTCTAATTCTTTACTCCATCCATTATTCATTTTCCCTATTTTCTTGCTTTGTGATTTTCCTTTTTTAGAAGGCCACCAAACAGCAGGCTCAAATTTTGCAGGATATTTTTCAAGCATTGCTCCTAATAATGGAAGTGGGAAAGCTTTGTCAAGAGCCAAAACCTTCTCCATTGCATCTTTGACATCATCCTCACACGGATTTCCTATTGCAATAGTGGTTTGGATTTGTGTTTGAAGCTGTTTAAACAATCTGGTAGCATTTCTTTGTTCCTCTGTGAGTTGAGAAGGATTAATTTTGTTCATGATAAGCAATAAACCAGTAGCAGCAGAGAATAAAAGAGCAGAAGATAATTTCAAAGCCAAAAGTGAAGAATCAGAGCAAGTGGTTGCAGCAGCAGAAGCAACACCAGCCAAAGTTGTAGCAGCAAGAGTAATCATGTTGATGGAATTTAATAAAAGATTGTTCCAATTGTTGCGTTGTTCGGCAATGTTGTGATGCATTTCAACTCTGTCGGAAACCGCTTCCAAGACTGCATAGAGTTTAATAATAATATCATCTGTATTCTTCTTGTTGTGTCTGTCGTGTGATTGTTTGGTGAGGACAACATGATTCTTTTCAAGTTGAATTGTATGATCTATGGATACATTAAATTCTTCAATCAGTTTTGTTGTTTTTGGTAATTGTGGATTAATGGAGAAATTAGGGAGACGTGGGAGTTTAGGGAGATGGATAGCAGCATTAACTGTCTTCAAAGAAGAAGAAGATAAACTAGCTGCTGAAAATATTTGTAAAGAAACCATGTGCTGATTAATTTAGTTGAAGTTGTCTGTCTCTTGAAAGTTGTTTGTTAATGAGAACTGTGAGCTTTAAGAATATTGTTGTGTTAAATTGTATGAAAAATGGAATATGTTGTTGGTGTTATATATAGAGAGAGCATAGAGCAACGGAAGAGAATGGATCAAAATAAGAATAGTCATAACTAACTTGGTCTTTTTATTGACTTTCTTGTTATTAATAAATTTCAAGAGGTGCTAGGAATTAGTAAAGCCAACCAACTACTCATGTCCACTTGGTTTCCTTTATTCCTCATAGTTGAATTTTGTTTATAGAATATTGGTTGGACTCATGCATGCCTACGATATCTTAATTTGTTAAAAGATATATTATATTATTTTTAGATAGTTTTAATTATGGTTTTGCGTTGTCCGCAAGGCTTAAGACGAAAAGTCCAATGATACATTAGATGTAGTAGAACACACAAAATTAGTAGTGTCATATTCTAATTTTTATCCCATCCATTTCATTTATTTAGATATGTCGTGTGCATTCATCGTTCAATTATAGCATTTTGTATATTTTGAAAAAAATTTAACTTTTATTAAACTCAACAAAATTAACTTTTATTTGCATTGTTGTATATTCTTATTCGGGTTAAAAAAATTTATCCGACTTTTTCATTCCTAGAAATAATAGATATTTATTTTCATATTATCATTTCAAAAATATAAAAAACAATGAGTTTTATTTTTAGTTTAATTCTTTTTTTAATAATTAAGTTAGTTTTTTTATTTATTTCAATTCAATAGAAAAAAGATACTTTAGATTCATTTCTTTTAAAATTTACAAAAAAAAAAAGAAGAAAGAAAGAGAGATATGGGCTTTTAAATTGGATTCTATTATTTGCATCCGTTGGAGCTTTACTGTCAGTCCAAATCAATCTAATGGATGACCGCGATCCAGACCTTACTCCACACTTTTTGTTGTTAACAATTTCTCCTATTTAAGAGGAAATATGTACCATTTCATAGGTATTAAAATTACATTCTCAATCTTAAATCACTTTTCATTCTCTTACTAACTTGGGTGTCGAATTCCTAACCTTACAGATACGCCCCATCTCCATCGTAGCAGAAGTTCAAGTCCACCGTAACAGACACTACTCCATCAATCAATTGAAAAGTTCCAGTTTTTGAACAAAATAGTGATGTTGTATGTGGGAATGCACTCAAATGCCCACATACTTCTATGATCATATCTCTAACAATCTAAAGATCCACATCTCCACTCTTTAAAGTGCATATCTATGTTTCTTGATCTTTTTCCTCAAATCTCAACTTCCTTTCAACAGATCCTCCATCAAAGCTATCAACAATGGTGGCATGCAAAGCCACCCGCTCCCTCATTCAACGACAAGTCAATGCTACAAAAACCGAAGTTGTTAAGATCTGCTTCCTCCTCCTCAAGTAGAAAACGATTCAGTCTTGGTAAGTTCCCATCCAATCATTCACTCCACGATCTTGTACTACCAAGATTCAGTCATGGAGAGTTCGATGCGCTTTCATTCTCCAAATATGCACAATAATTTCATCAAGAACCCTAACACATACCTCCACCATAATTTTTATCCATGGTATTATCATATTTTGTTTACTAACCATATGCATGAGATATTTATCCATCCATCATCCATCATATTTCATTCATACATGAAATGATTCCAAGGTACAAACACCCTTTTATCCATTATCATTTGAGTTTGCATTGATCTCTTTGTTATACTCACTTGTTTACTTTTGTGACACATGTTATCACACACACACACACACACACACACACACACTTGAGGCATTTTTAAATGAATGCTTAAGTTGTTGTTGAAATATCCAAAGGAATGGGAATGATATTGACTAAAATTGTCAAGGTACTCAATCTCTTTTATCTTTGTGCTTAGTATCGTTAAAGCTTTGCACCCCAATTGTTTTGAAAATGGTTTTGTATTGTTAAAGCTCAAACTTTGTAAATCAACCCTTGGTTTTGTATTGTTAAAGCTCAACCAACCTCTTTTAAACCTTTGCCTTGTATTGTTAAAGCTTGGCTCCTTTTATTAAAACTTGTTAAGTATTGTTAAAGCCTAACATTTTAAAAACCCGTTGAGTATTGTTAAAGCTCAATACCTAAAAAGATTTTACCACTTGCCTCTTTTATTTTCCTTTTAAGAGGAACTACAAAAGCTCTGACTTACCTACTGCACTTAAGGGGTATGTAGGCCTAAGATGCGGTATCTTACCGAGCTCACTTTTTAAACCTTCTTCTCTCATCCCCCACCCTATTTAAACAAAACCCATAAACACAAAAACAATTTTAATAACAAAAACAATATTTTCAAAGAAGTTCCTATGGAGTACCATAGATGTGAGGGGTGCTTAAAATCTCCCCCTTGCATAACAAACCCCCTTACCCAAATCTCTGTTTATTTTATTAGTTTTGATTTTTAAAAACTTCTGTGGGTTTTATTTGCTCTTTCTCCCATTTCCTTTGGAAACAATAAAGCGCGGTGGCAACTCTGTTTAATTAAAACATATGAGCTAAGTCAATATATGGCTTTAGTCTCACAAATTTCACCGCTTCAGTAGTCCCTCACCGATTTTTACAGACCTTTGCAGATGTTAAAAAGGCTGTTTGTTGACATCTTTCTATAGTGACATGCTACAAACTGGTGTACTAGCTTCTTTACCCGTTCTTGATAGTTGTTAACAGAGGAACAAGGGAGGCCCATGTACCATATGAGGGTGGCCTCCCTAAGGATGCATGAATACAACTTACATATTAGAGAGTCTGATGCTCATATGATGGTCATCTGCATGTTGATTGAGGCGACGTGTTCGTAGGGATCGGTGCATTCGCCAAACTCGGCCAAGTATGGAGGTTTGAACCTTTCAGGGACAAGGGTTCCCTATATTTCGTCCAAGAGTGGATGGGGATCCAACAAATCCACCTCTTCTGAGGGTTGACCTCCTGTTGGCATTGTCTGATGTTTTGGACGTGGTCTTCTAACGTCCAATTGTGGTTTCGTAAGTTTTCCATGGCGACTCGCATCTCTGCCATGGCGTCAACATTTCCTGTACCGTTGGTACCCTCGGAAGTAAGGGGTGGAACTCTTTTGTTCACCATGTCCAACAATGCTTAGATGTGGGAGTTAAGGGTACGATATAAAAATGTGATGGTTGTTAACAAGAGGTGTGGCCCAGATTAGTTTTACCAAACTCCATAGTAGGCGCCACTGTACTGTCCATAAAATACAGGTGTGTGCATGTTTCCCCTATATGACCAGAGAGACTCAAAACTCTAGTAAGTATATTATAAGTTTGAGGTGAGAGCTAACTCATAGGAACGAGTAATCATGTATGTTGATTTTTGAAGCTGTTTGAAGTATGGCACCAAAGAGAAACGAATGAAATTAAGAATAAGAGTTGTTGTAGCCGGTAAAGCATTATAAAAAATGACACATCAGAAAATGAATGTTATGGGACACAAAACTAATGAGATATTAATAAAATAGTTTAAACATAGGTTTTAATAAATTATTGTTAAAATTAATGTGTTGTAACCACCACTATGAGTAAGCATTATGAAAGAAGTGCAAAAGAGTTGTAACCATCATAATATAATTACTGTCTTTATTTAGAGTTATGTTAGAATTGTATCATTAAGATTGAGAGAACCAAAGAGTCCTCATCTTAATTAGCATCTTATTGTCTTCTAAGTCAGTTTTGATTCAAGCCTATATAAAGGCTTTGTAATGTTAAGAAAGATATATCAGTTGGTGGTGAATTCAGTAAAATAGCATATTCAAAGCATATCTTCCACCAGTGGAAGTATAGTGAAAAAAGTGTCCAGTGCAGTTTTAAAGCATATCTTCCACCAGTGGAAGTATAGTGCAAAAAGTGTCAAAAACCAGTTTTCCTCTGCAGAATTCTGTAACACTATAATTTATAACATACCACCTCTAGAATACCACCAACAATTATAAATAGATGATCAGAACTCAATTCTCTTTAACTTTTCTTTTATAAATGAATATTCAACGGCCAAAGCTGAATTTGGTAGTTTTTTTATTTGACAAAAAAGTATGAATTTTATGATAGTTGCTTTATATTTAGATTACTATTCTCTTTGGATTTTTTTCAGTTGACATGGTTGTTTCCATTCGAAAACATTTATTTTTTATTCAGTCCACTTAAATAATAAGTTATTTTTCGGATCCTCTAAACATTAATGCCATAGAAATTAAGGAGATAAAATCCACGTGAAGAGATATAATAACGAATTCAAAATTCAAAATTCTAATATTCAAATGTTGAAACATTTGAAGACTTAGTTGGTATGGCCAAACCCAAAGAGACTTTAAAATCAAAGACATTTCTAAATTGGAGCACGAGCCATTGCATATATTTGACAAGAGTAAAAAAAAAAAAACAAATCAGTGAATGAATAGAAAAAGTCCATACCCTTTCTTGCATGCAACGTAGTGTTGTGTAGCCATAATTTTACTACGTCGCATGTTGAGATTTGAGAACAAACAAAGAACAAACATAAGCTTGAAATTTTGAACAGAGACTATGTCAATTAATTAAACTGGTCAACCAGGGTTTCATTTATTTGATTTTGACTCTTTCCTTACCTATTCCATTGGTTCTTACTATAAATATTCATATTTAATACCACCTTATACAAATAAACATTCATTTCAAACATTACAAATAAACCAAAGCAAACACACGTTACCAAGAATTATCTTAGAATTATAATCCATATATTTCATGGCTTCAATATTACAATCTTCAGTTATAACTTCTTGTTCTTTACCATCTTCAAGGAGGGTCATTAAAGCAGCAATTCATCTTCCAAAACTACAAAATATTTCATTGCCAAAGATACAAACCAGCAGAAAACAACAACTTGATCATCAACTATTAATACTTGAAAATGACACCAACACCAGCAGTACAAAAATATTACACGATCAACAACAACAACAACAATGTTCTACACACTCTAAAGCCATTGTTCAACTATATGCCGTCTTAGAAGCTGTATCCGACAGAGTTGAGATGCATCAAAACATTGGCGAACAACGTAACAACTGGAACAACCTTCTATTAAACTCAATCAACATGATTACTCTAACTGCTACAACCATGTCTGGTGTTGCTGCTGTCACAAGTGGGGAAGGTGCACCACTTTTGGCTCTGAAGTTATCTTCTGCTCTTTTATTCTCAGCTGCAACTGGATTATTACTTATCATGAACAAAATCCAACCCTCTCAACTCACAGAGGAACAAAGAAATGCTACAAGACTGTTCAAACAACTTCGGACACAAATCCAAACTACAATTGCTATTGGAAATCCTACTGAGGAAGATGTGAAGGGTACAATGGACAAAGTTTTGGCACTTGACAAAGCATATCCCCTTCCCTTATTAGGAGCAATGCTTGAAAAGTTCCCTGCAAAGTTTGAGCCTGCTGTTTGGTGGCCTTCCAACAAAGGAAAAACACAAAGCAAGAAAATGGGTAAAATGGATAATGGATGGAGTGAAGAACTAGAAATGGAAATGAGGGAGGTTGTTGAAGCGATAAAGAGAAAAGATGCTGAAGATTATAACAGACTTGGAAATATAGCATTAAAGATAAACAAGAGTTTGGCAATTGCAGGACCATTGCTCACAGGAATTGCAGCTATTGGATCTTCATTCATAGGAAATGGCAGTTCTTTGGCTGCTTTTGTTTCTCTTTTGGCAGGTTCATTGGCTGCTGCAGTTAACACTTTTGAGCATGGTGGACAAGTTGGGATGGTTTTTGAAATGTACAGAACTTCTGGTGGCTTCTTCAAGTTGTTAGAAACCTCAATTGAATCAACTTTAAGTGAGAAAGATTTAGAGAAAAGAGAAAATGGAGAGTTGTTTGAAATGAAAATGGCTTTACAGTTGGGAAGAAGTGTATCGGAGTTGAGGGCACTTGCTTCAAAATCAGCTTCCTTTCGAATGGAAGGTGTTGACATAGATGAATTCGCCAGCAAACTCTTCTAAGATAATCTTCATAAGAAAACACATTCTTTTGTTCGTTCATGTATACATGTCACATTCTTTTATTCTTTTAGGCAAATAGAAAGCAAATGTAAATGTAGACCATTGGAATCTGATTTGATCTGCATATAGAACTTCTAACTTCATTATGTAATTCAGTAGGAGAATCGATGACACATATCTTCTTTTCATTTGTTTGCTTGATTTAAGCTGTATTTAATTTGCATGGACTTTTATCATGAGCTTATCTCTGACTCTAAGCATAAATAAATAAATATAGAGTTGGTATGCAACTCTAGGTTAACTAGTAATAAAAACCGATATTATTAGGTTGAAGGCTATCAACAAAATTCGAATATAGCATGACACCTCCGATAATTTTTTACCGCATAACTGTATAACAAAATTCATCATTCACTGTTTGATTGAAAGCTAATATCATTTAGATCATGCCCATAAAATTTAATATCAATCGGAAATCATTTGATATATCAACAAGATGCACAAAAACGAACATCTTATAAAACTTCAACAAAACCGCTAATTTTGATCATTCTCCTTAACATATCAAATTATTTTTTATTGATGTTAAATTTTATGGACATGATCTATATAATATTAGTTCAATCTAATGGTAGATTTTGTTATACGAATATGCGATAAAGAGTTATCGGAGGTGTCGCACGTTACTAAGTTTGACACCTTAGTGTCATTTGACCTTATGGTTAAACCTCAAAATTAAGGAAAACATGCTCATTTAAAGGTTGAGAATTAAGTGGCTCAACTACGGAGATGTTAATAGTAGGTATTTTCATTCGGTAATGAAAGAGAGATTGAGAGGTAATCATATCGGGTCTATTTTAACGTAGAGGGGTATGGTGAGCTCGGTTAACGAGGTTAAGGGGGAGGTTCTAAATCATTTTGCTTCTAAATTTTTGGAGGGTGTTCCTAGAAGGCCTATCCTGGATCTTGGACGGAGATGTTTTCAAGAAATTGAGGGAGGAGGATAGGGATTTTCTCGAATCTCCATTCATGGAAGGTGAAATAAAAGAGGCTATATGGAATTGCGACGGATCAAAAAGTGCCGGTACCGATGGGTTTTCTTTTCTTTTTGTTAAGAGGTGGTGGTATTTTCTAAAGGAGGATTTCATGGCGTGTTTTAGAGACTTCTATTCGGGTGCAACTTTATCTAAATCTATTTCTTCAGGATTCTTGACTCTAATTCCAAAATCGAATAATCCTATTGATTTAGACGACTATAGGTCAATTTGTTTGGTATGGTGCATCTACAAAGTTATTACTAAATTGTTGGTAGAAAGACTTAAGAGAGTGATTGGAAGCATCGTTTCTCATAGCCAAAGTGCTTTCTTCCCGGGGAGACAACTTCTTGATGGGATTTTGGTGGCTAACTGTTGTGAAAAACAATGTCAAGAACAAAATATAATAGGAATTAGGGAAGATAAGAAGAACACAAGAATTGGTTATAACTGCTATTCTTTTACTTTCTCTTAAAACAAGATTACAAGTTTACAAGAATAACCAATAACCTCTCTCACCCTAAATTAGGATTTGCAGCTTACAATGATGAGAGACTAGTATGCTATTTATAATAAAACCTAACATACTAACTAATGGGCTTTTTCCACAAGGCCCATTACACAAGCCAACTAATTGAACAAGCTAACTTAACAAATTAGAGTTTAAACACTAAACCTAATTTAACATGCTAACAACCCTAGCATCTTCGACACAAGCATGTGAACAACCTTCGACTTCATGCTTAATCATGTCGAACCAAGAAGCTACCCTTCGATCATACTAGAGTTCGATCCAATATCTCACAAATCTCCACCTTGGACCTAACTCTACAACATTAAGGGAACAAACTAGTTATCTTCATGCAGCTTTATCAACTACATACAGTGGAAAAACTTGCAACTCGGCAATGTCTTTGTGATCATATCAGCAGCATTGTCCTCAGTCGAAACCTTCAACACTTGGACTTCTCCACGCTCGATTACTCCTCTGACGAAATGCAGCCTCACATCAATGTGCTTAGTTCGCTCATGATAGGCTGAATTCTTCGACATGTGTATTGCACTTTGACTATCACATTTAACAGTGATACCTCGACCTTAAAGTTTCAGCTCCTTCGCAAAACCTTCAAGCCACAATGCTTCTTTCACAGCTTCAGTTAGGGCAATACACTCCTCTTCAGTGTTTGATAGAGCAACAACCTTCTGAAGTGTTGCTTTCCAACTAATTGCTATGCCAAACATAGTGAAAACATATCCAGAAATAGATTTTCTAGAATCCATACAACCTGCATAATCAGAGTTGACATATCCTTCGATTGCTGCTTTACTATCTTCACCCAAGGATCCACCATAAATTAGGACCCTGTTCAGAGACCCATTTATGTATCTTAAAATCCACTTCAATGCTTGCCAGTGAGCCTTTCCAGGATTCGCCATGTACCTGCTTACAAGACTTACTGCATATGCTATATCGGGTCTAGTACAGACCATAGCATACATCAAAGAACCAACTATATTAGAATATGGGATGCTATTCATATAGGCTCTTTCAACATCAGTACTGGGACACTGATCAATACTCAGCTTGAATTGAAGGTTTGTCGGAGTCACAACTGGCTTCGAATTCGACATACCAAACCTTTCGAGAATCTTTCGTAGATACGCCTCTTGAGACAAGCATAACTTCGACTTCTTTCTATCTCTTTGAATGTCAATTCCAAGAATCCGGGAAGCGGCTCCTAGATCCTTCATATCGAACTCCTTATTGAGTTCAGCCTTCACCCTCATTACATCTTCGACATTGTTGCTTGCTATGAGAATATCATCCACATAAAGCAACAAAATAACAAATCAACTACCAGGTCGAAATCTGAAGTAAACACAGTGGTCAAACTGACTTCTAATGAAACTTATGCATTCCATGAACTTGTCGAATCTCCTATTCCACTGTCGAGGAGATTGTTTCAGTCCATATAAAGATCTCTTTAGCTTGCACATATAATCTTCCTTCCCCTTGTCGACATACCCTTCAGGTTGCCTCATCAGGATTGTTTCATCTAGATCATCATACAAGAACGCAGTCCTCACATCCATCTGTTCCAGTTCAAGGTCGAACTGTGCCACCATGGCAAGCAACATTCGAATGGATCTATGCTTCACAACAGGAGAAAACACATCATTGAAGTCGACACCTTCTTTCTGAGTGAAACCCCTTGCATTTAACCTTGCCTTGTATCTTTTCGACGTCACTCCTTTGATTCCTTCCTTAACCTTGAAAATCCATTTATAGCTGACTAACCTTGCCCCAGCAGGTTTCTTGATCAGTTTCCAGGTGTGATTATCATGAAGAGATTTCATCTCATCATCCATGGCCTTCAGCCATTTAGTCTTATTTTGACTCCTCATAACTTCCTTATAATCTCTAGGTTCATCATCAAGAACCTCACTAGCAGAGTTTAATGCATAAGCTATAAGATCTGCATACCCAAGTCTCTGAGGTGGCTTGATGACTCTTCTTCAACTTCATCAGGGATATGTAATTCAGCATCAACATGCTCCACCTCAACAGGAATCTCTACCTGTTCCAGCTCTTCTGCACTTCAACCATCATCAGCATCATCATTTTTCTTGAAAGCCATTTCAGCTTCATTGAAAACTACATCTCGACTGGTGATACACCTCCTGTGACCTGGCTTTAGGCACCATAGCCTATAAGCTTTGACTCCTTTAGGGTATCCCATGAACATGCATTTTAGAGCTCTAGGTTCGACCTTGTCTTGCCTAATGTGAGCATAGGCTACGCAGCCAAATACTCTCAGTTTGTCGAGATCTGGTGGATATCCTGACCAAACTTCTTCAGGTGTCTTCATATCTAACGTTGTTGAAGGACATCTATTTATCAGATATGTTGCTGTTGAAACAGCCTCAACCCAGAACACCTTCTTTAACCCCGCACTAGTCAACATGCATCTGACTCTCTCCAAAATAGTTCGATTAAACCTTTCAGCCAAACCATTTTGCTGTGGAGTACCTGCAGTAGTTCTGTGCCTTGCAATACCAGAGCCCGCACAAAAACTGTCGAACGCCTCATTGCAAAATTCAAGGCCATTATCAGTTCTCAACCTTTTGACCTTCCTGCCAGTCTGATTTTCTACCAGAGTCTTCCAACTTTTGAAATTCTCAAAAGTTTCATCCTTAGTCTTCAGGATGAATACCCATAACTTCCTGGAATAATCATCAACTATGGATAGAAAATACCTTGCTCCTGAATGTGATGGACACCTTGCAGGCCCCCAAAGATCAACATGGATATAATCAAGGGATCCATGTGTTCTTTATTTTCCTTTGTTAAACTTCACTCTGCAAGATTTTCCAAGTACACAGGGTTCACAAAACTTCAGCTTTTCGACTTTGTCTCCACCAAGCAGATTTTGTTTCCCTAATTTGACCAGACCCCTTTCACTGATATGACCCAATCTCATGTGCCATATTTCTGTCTTCGACAAAGGTTTCGTGGATGCAACATTTGTCGAACCACTTACAACTTCAGCCTCAAGGGTATACAAGCCTTGTTTCTTCACGCCTCTCAAGACTTTCTTCGACCCATTCATGACTCTTAGGACATTTTTCTCTCATTGGAAAACATATCTTTTCTTGTCGAATTCACCAAGAGAAAGTAGACTTCTCTTCAAATCAGGAACATACCTGACTTCAGTCAATAACCTTATGGACTCATCATGGAGCTTGAATCTCACAGATCCAACACCTGCAATTTTGCAAGCTTTATTGTTTCCCAGCAGTACTGATCCACCATCTTGATAACATAATTCCTCGAACAAGTCTTTGTTTGGAGTCATGTGCCAAATGCAACCTGAATCCATAATCCACTCCTTCCTAGAGTCACTGCTCGAAACCACAAGGACGTTAGATGATTCGAAAGCATCTTGAAAATGGCTGCATTACCATTATCCTTACCTCCATGATCTTTCAGGCGTTCAGGGCACACCTTTCTCGTGTGACCCTCCTTCTTACAATGATAGCATCGAATACCAGATGCTTCGCCACTATAAGACACCTTTCTCACCGCACCAATTTGTTGTAAAAAACGATGTCAAGAACAAAATATAATAGGAATTAGGGAAGATAAGAAGAACACAAGAATTGGTTATAACTGCTATTCTTTTACTTTCTCTTAAAACAAGATTACAAGTTTACAAGAATAACCAATAACCTCTCTTACCCTAAATTAGGATTTGCAGCTTACAATGATGAGAGACTAGTATGCTATTTATAATAAAACCTAACATACTAACTAATGGGCTTTTTCCTTAAGGCCCACTACACAAGCCAACTTAATAAACAAGCTAACTTAACAAATTAGAGTTTAAACATTAAACCTAATTTAACATGCTAACAACCCTAGCATCTTCGACACAAGCATGTGAACAACCTTCGACTTCATGCTTAATCCTGTCGAACCAAGAAGCTACCCTTCGACCATACTAGAGTTTGATCCAATATCTCACACTAACGAATTGGTGTATCATGGAAATAAGGAGGGGAAAGCATGCTTACCTTTCAAGGTGGATTTGAAAAGGCTTACAACAAAGTTAGTTGGTCTTTTCTTATAGGTATTTGTTTGATAAGATGGGGTTCGGTAGCTGTCATACCCCAAAATTTGCCCTCTCATTTTTAAAGATAAAAATCTTCAAGTTCGAAAATAATTGAAGAGGACATCCTAAGCTTCCCGACAAATTCAAAATTATTCCCAAATAATGAAAATTGAGAAAATTATGGCTGGTGAAAGTTGGGAAATTTTGAGTCGGTGCATAAAGTCCAAATTGAGCAAATTCATTATGGGCCATAGTTTCAATCCAATCACCTCTTAAATTATTTTTTTCAATTGTTTTGATTTATTCATTTAAATAATTCAAAATGAGGAAAATAAAATAAATTAAGCTCTTAGTGAGGTCCAAGCCCATTTTCCTTTTAACCTAATATTTTCTTATAAATAACTAACAACCCTTATTTTTAGCCATTCACCAACCATTCACCTCTACCAAATTCTCTGTTCCCATACACTAGCAATCAACAACTCTCATAATTTTACACCCATCCACAAAAAACCTTTACCGTCGTTTCTGACCGTTACGAATAATCTTCTGTCACTCTAATTTCAGTTGCAACAGAGTGATAAATTTTCCAGCCTATCAGCCGAATTCTGAAACTACTGTTTCGATTTGCTCCGAATTTTTTCCAGAAGTTCAGAAAAAAATCGAGGAACAATATTCCTTTAGAATAGAATTCTAAAGGATTTTGACGCTCAAAATCGCAAATTTCTCGTTTTTCTATTTTATTTGATTTAATTTCTATTTTTATATTTTTCAAAAAAAATCTCAAAAAATTTGTAGCTTCGTTATCTTATTTTATTTGATTTATAATTAGGTTTTTATATTTTTTTGATTTTATTTAGATCACTTTTATATTTTTCCATTTGTTTTCTTAATCGTAACATTACAATGGTTTATGAACAGTTTTTCTATGGATTGGCCAACTGGAAGGAGCTTTATCCCTTGACCTCAAGGAGTATCCAAGTTTTTTTTTGGCCAAAAACCTTTTTGGCTTTTGGCCAAATCAAGGTTATTCGTATTTGACCAAGAACCTTTTGGTTTTTGGCCAAATCAAGGTTATTCAAAAGGTTTTTCTGACAAATCAAGGTTATTAGTAATTTTGACCATAATTTAATTTTCTAAACCCCAATTCTTTTTTTTTATCTTATATTATTATTTTATTATTATTATTATTATTATTATTATTATTATACTATTAATAAATATTATTCGTATTATTAACATTATTATTACTACCTTTTTTTTGCAGGTACTTCCTTTGGCCATTAACCCTGTTTTGGCCAAACATTTTGTTGGCCACTTTCCCATAATGCATCCTCAAGAATTGCCACATCAAATCTCAGCCTCTTCCTTTTGGTTCTATTTTCTTCCTTTTTTCTTTTCCTTTAATTAACCATCTTTTATTATTAATATTTAATTACAAACCAAAACCTTAAATTTTCTCCCTTAGGTAGATGTTGTCCATTTTCATGAATTAGGGTTAGGAGTTTATCACATTAATTATTTTTAGGCTAATTAATTTATTTTTAGGCTAATAATTACTTTAGGCTAATTAATTTATTTTAAGGCTAATAATTATTTTTAGGCTAATTAATTTAAATTTAGATTAAACAATTTAGATTAATTAGCTTCATTTAATCAATTGACTTTCCCTTGCCATGTTATTTTAGTGCAGTTAGGCTTAGTAATTACTGGTAGGTGTTGCCCATTAACCATAGATTTAGGTTTTTTCCCATAATTCTTTTAAAACACTAATTTCCTTTATTTTGCCCTCTTATTTTACTTTATTATTTATAGTTTCGCCTTTATTTTTTACTTTACTATTGTTTACTTTACTATTATTATTGTAGTGTCTTGCAGGGTTATCATCTACTTAATTATTTCTTGTGGTTTTCCCGCAAGTTTTTGCCATATTATGTAACTGCTCAAAGGATGTAATAGTTTAATTAGGGTTTTTATTCCTGCCTTTATTTTTCTGCCCTACAGGTGTTTATTGTAATAGCGTAGGAACTTTTAATTCTACCTTTATTTTTCTGTTGTGGTTAGTAATCCTAAGGAGTACAAGCCTTGCTAAAATTAACCTAGTATCACTCTAATTACAAGATAAAATATCTGAATATTGATCACCTGATTGTGCCACACACACACCTTTAGGGTAACCTCTTTAGTTGCTTGTTGCCTTTGAATTTTAAAATAGTCAAGTCCCTCAAATACGGGGATACCTAAAGCAAATGTCGCTCTCGGTTCATAAATCATCATAAGATCATAGTCCCTTCGAAGTTGCCTAACAGAAAAATGATCTTGTCCCTCGATGTGGCCTCGGTAAATGATGATTGTCCCAATTGCTAAGGTATCCTCGCCGGTTGCCTAAGAAAGACTATTCTATCCTTCCCTAAAGACTACCTACCCTCTACATGGTAGGGACAGTTTTATGGCGAACGATATTTCCTCGATGACCCTTTACATCCAATGAAAGGACTTCCTACCCTCATATGGTATGGATAGCCCTTTCAAACTGAAAAGCTAAAAGAACAATTTTTCTAACTTAGGGTACGTGCTACTAATTTCTTACTCTACTCAAATTCAAAAACATTTTTTCCCACTTATTTTCAAATCTATTCAAAACAAGGCTACGCTTATTTACAAGTTAAAGTCCTTAAACAAAGTTTTTATTATTCACACACGACACTTCAAACATTTTGAAAACAAAAGTGAGCTAAGCAATTAAGAGCCCATGGATAACCATGGATACAAAGGGTGCTTACACCTTCCCTTTGTATAACTTACCCCCTGAACTCAAAGTCTTTTAAAAATGTTTTTTCCTGTTCTTTTAGCCTTTCTATAAATTGGATAAAATAAAAGTCGCTGGCGACTCTTGCTTAACCGCGACATTTCAAAAAAGTCAGTTCTCCCACCGTATTACATTAGCGTTTGGATGAAATGGATGGAAGCTTTGATTTTTTCAAGTAATTTGTCGGCTTTAGTTAATGGGAGTCCTACTAAGAAATTTTAGGTGGAGAGAGGGTTGAGACAAAGAGATCCAATTTCTTCTTTTCTCTTTGTTATCGTGGCGGAAGGTTTGAAGGCTTTAGTCAATAAAGCGGTGGAAAACGGAACTTGTGCGGGGTATCTTATGAATAGTAATTGTTTCATAGATATCCTTCAATTTGCGTATGTAACTCCCCGATTATTTAATTATTTATTTAATTAAATATTATTATTTTATTTTCGGAAAATTATCGGTTGAGAAGTATATTTTAGTGAATAAGTGGTTATGTCGGCAAATGGATTATCATATCGATAGAATATTATTAAAAGTGATGTATTGGTTATTTTGGGTTATTTATCTTAATGGACCTAAATTGTTTTGAGAAGAATAATAAAGAGGAAGTGTTAAAGACTAAGCCCAATTGGAATGATAAAATTAGGGTTTTAGAGAATGAGAAGGGTAGTGTTATCATTTTGGGGGAAAACAAGATGTGAAGAGAAGAAGGCAAGTCTTGGAGAAGAGGAACAAGCTTAGAGATTTACATCCATGGTGCCAAATCAGAAGTGCAATCGGAGACCCATCAAGTTGCTTCAAATTGAATAAGGTAAGAGTGGGGTTCTCTTCCTATAATGGGGCTCATAAAACCTTGTATGTTGGGGATTAGGGTATAGATTGGTCATTGGGTTGTGTTAATTTTGTTTCTATTACCGTTGAAATTAATGTTACTGTTCATTGAAAATTGGAATTGGGAATATTAATTATGTGCGTGCTGGAAACGATGAGGAAACAAAGGTGAGTCGTCCGACGGAGATGACCATGACAGTCGGAATTCATGCCACGACGGCCGACAGCTTGAGCCTTGACGGGCGGCCTCAGGTGTGTGAAGGGGGTGCCTATCGACACATCCCATTAAGCTACATTATCTTTTCGTTTTTATGCAATTTTCAATGTGTGTTGTATATTGTTTTCTTGTTGTTCCATACATGACCGTGTTGTTCTGTTTTCCATGTTGCTTGTCACTGTTACTTAAGATACATTTATATATTATGGTACAATATAAGTGAAACAGTAGGATTAAGGAATTGTGAAATATGTAGCATGAGTAGAACAAATGCCTAGTTAACAGCAGAACACTAAAAATTGGAAATGGAATAGGAATAGTAGTGAATTGAAAGTAATATAATAGGATTATTAATTGGTTGATTTAATTAATAGATGAATTAATTTCAATTAGTTTATTTAATTGGAAAATACTTGGACTTAGATAAATTTTTCGGTTTGTGGGTAAATAACGGTATCTTGAGAATTTGATCGTGATCATGCTTTGGGATTTAGTAAATAACATAGGAATATGGTATGACAGTAAGTAGTGAATTTAACCGAATGAATCGGATAATCGGTGAAGTAATTGAATTGTATCCGATTAACCGGTATCGAATTGTGATTATATCTTATGAATTGTTGTGGATATCTTTGTGATTATTTATTAATGGCATCGACCGTTGATTATGTGAATTATTGGAATTGCTCCGCTGTTTATATGAAGTTGTTGGAATATGTGTGAAGTGTTATTACCTTTAATAATCGGTAATAATTGTGATATAGGCGTATGCCTTGTGACGAATATTTTGTGAAGTAAAAATGATGATGATGATGATGATGATGTTGTCTGATGTCCGGTTCATCGAGTCGCATACATTTGCATATATATTGGGACGGCCTGAATTGGCAAAATTAGTGACGAAGGCTTATGCCTTGTGCCTCTGAATTGGGAAATTGGTGATGGGGGATGAAGCTCCGATTGGTACCACATGCATATGCACAAGTCGTGTCTCATGTTGTTTGGTGTGACTAGATGTGTGACTTATATGTGATGTTTTATGACTAGATGTGTGACTTATATGTGATGTTTTGTGACTAGAATTGTGACTTATACTTGTTATGTATCGTGACTTGACTTGCAAAGTAAATGAATGAGATATATACGTAATTGATGTGAATATGAAGTGTTGTGACTTGTGGTGCGATGAAAAGTATGTGAGATTTCTGAGTTAGTGAAAGTATGAAGTGCATGGAAATATTAATACTTGTGATGTGATAACCATATATGTATGAATCCTAATATAAAATTTATGATGCGCTCACTTATACGATTTGAAATCTCACCCTTTTTTCTTGTTCGCCGTTGCCTTTATATTGGTAACGTGCAGGTGTTCGAGTATGAAGATTTAGTTGTCGTTAATCGAGTCGGTTGTCGCTCTGATACGTAGCACTCGGGGGGATGATTTATGATGTTTATGATGTTGTTGTTTATTGTTTTATCTTAGCTGAATAAGATGTTATTGATTTAAATATTGAGGACTACGATTCTGCCATGTTCTAATAAAAGAAGTTACCCCGTTTTGAAAAGTATTATATGCTAAGTATTTGTTTAATTGATCAAAGAAAGTGCTATGTATCCGCTAAATGCGATTAAGTGATTTATTGCGAAATGAATATGTGACGCCTCATTTGTTTGTCGAGAAATTTTGAAACTCTGATTCTTGAATAATTTCCGGGTAGAAATGAGGTGTTACAGCGGACGACAGTCATTTGGTGGGAGATGGAAGTTGGAACCATTTATGGGCTATCAAGTCGGTTTTAAGGGGTTTTCAACTTATTTCGGGTCTTGGAATCAACTTTCACAAAAGAAAATTGATTAGTATCAATATTAACGCTCTTTTTAAAAATTGCTACTACTTTTCTTTCATGTAGGAGGGAGGAAAAAAGTTTTTGTTTTTCGGGATACCCATTGGTTCCAATCCAAGAAGATTATCTACGTGGAATCCTCTATTGTACAAACTCAAAAAGAAGTTGTCTAGTTGGAAAGGTAGTTCTCTTAGCCTCAGAGGAATAATTACCCTTATAAAGTCGTTTTTGGGGAGTCTTGCGATTTTTACTCTTTCCTTTTATAAAGCTCCTAAGAAAATTATGAAGGAGATTGATAAGATACAAAGTAATTTCTTAAGGGGTGGAATGAAGGAGAATCGTTGTATTCATTGGGTTAGTTGGAAGGAGGTTTTTCTTCCGGTAGAGAGAGGAGGGCTTAGCTTAAGAAGAATCAAATATTTTAATATCACTCTTTTGAGTAAGTGGAAGTGGAGAATTTTGGGGGAAAACAGAGAGTTGTGGTTTAAAGTCTTGAAGGCTTGGTATGGTTATATAAAGTTTCAGGTAGCGAACGGATGTAGTAAGGTTATAGAGAAGGTTTGTAAATCTTTTTGGTGGTTGGATATTACTTCTATGGATCATAAACATCGGGAGGATTCCTTTATTCGCGGCTGCCATTTTCGTGTAGGAAACGGTTTCTCAACCTCTTTTTGGCACACTAGGTGGTTGGAGGAGGGAATTCTTAAGGATCGTTTCCCTACCCTTTTTTCTATTTCTTTACTACAAGATGTTTCAATTGCAGCTATGAGAGGGTGGACCAATGGTGATTGGAGGTGGGGGGGACTTGGGGATTCCGCTGTCAAGCAGAATGCAGAACATAGATGTTGTATCTTTTGCGTAAATCTGCAACCTGCTGCACTATTTGGTTCTTACGGAAGGAGTTCCCGATTTTTAGGGTACAGATGGTTTTTTTTAGGGTAGCCACCTGTTGCAGAATGCTCTACCGGCGCCAAATTCCTTTTTGACCGATGGAAAGGTACGACTCTGCTTTGAATTAAATTAGGAAATTGGAGGTCCTCACAAAGTAAAGGCTTTTGGTTGGAAGTGTTTCATCAATAGATTACCGACATAGGACGTACTTGTGGCTAGAGGTATCAGCTCAATCTCTAACAGAACTTGTATGTTTTGTGGCATCAATTTCGATTCATCTTTGCACTCTTTATTGGATTGCTACTGTTCTGTTTTGGTATGGAAATACATTGCCGGGTGGATAGCTTTTTGAAGTGGTTATCTTTTTGCAAAGCCTATAAATTAAATAAAAAGGCAAGGAAGGTGTTATTTGGTTGGCCATATGTTGGAAACTGTGGACCGTAAGGAACTATATTGTTTTTAGAAGTGATACATGGAATATTCGCGACATTGGTTAGGGTATTAAAGTTTTAGTTTGGAAATGGGCGTATATGGGAAAAATTAACCAACTAAATTATTATTTTTATGATTTTAGCAAGAACTCTTAGTTTTATCTGTCATAAGTTTCAATTGATATGTAATTTTTCTTTCGGAGTTTTTTTCACCGTTGGCTGTATTTCTCTTTGAGAACTTCGATTCTATGTTTCAATATATCATATTTCTTATTAAAAAAACATGAATTCTTATTTTATTTTTTCTTAAAACTATCTTTATCACATAAATTCTTATTTTATTTTTAAAATTTTTCAAACCCACGTTTTTTATTCGAAGGTAAGTTAGCTACCCATTTTTTATACTTAATTAATTTTTTTAAAAATATGCCATATTAAATTCTTTTATAACATCTCTTTTAAAAAAATTTATGTAACACCATTTATTTGCATGACAACAAGTAGGATTGAGATCCCTTTAGGCAATAGCAACTTTTATGTTTGGCATACTATTCCTCTCTTATGTTTTAGGAGATAGAGATTTCCCGTCTTTTTTCTTGTAATAGGGTGGAGTACCGCTTATACTCCTTTTAGTGAATTCCATTGTCTATTAAAAAAAAAAATTCCTTTAGCTTGTATGTTTCCCATTTGCATATAATAAGACTAGAATCTCTTTTCTCAAGCAAAACATAAAACACATAAAAAGGTGAAACATTTTCAAAATAAAGGAGAGAAGATTCAAGTCTCTCTTATTTAAGAGAATCACTTGAGATTGTTCCCCTAACGAAAACACCAACCAATTGCAAGTTTTATAAGGACAGTTGTCCACTAAAAAAACATACAACAAACAAAAAACAGAAAATATTGGGAGAACTACGACGCTCTGACTTCTCCTTTGTACAATGGAGGTACGTAGGCATAGAGTTCATGATACTCTAGCGAGCATAATTATTAAAACCTGTTTATTCATGCATTGAATTCCACTTCAGCAAGTAAGTAGTATTCTAGACACACTCTTTGAGTAGAAACAACAAGAGTGAATCTTGTGGAGTACCCCTAGACGTGAGGGGTGCTAATACCTTTCCCTCGCGTAACTGACTTCCGTATCCATTTCTTTGTCGCGAGACCTTGTTCTTACTCATCTGAGGTTTGCTGGCATTTCCTTTCTCCTGATGGGATAAATATGTTTAGTGACAACTCTGTTATATTTTACGGTAGCAACAAACATGAAATTTGTTTCTATTCCTTGTTATTTTTAATCTTTGATATTTTCAAACAATTTGTTATGATAATAATCTTTGGCATCAAAAGTTGAATTTGATAGTTTTTATTTGACAAAAAAAATGATTTTGATGGTAGTTGCTTTAAATCTTATTAATTTGGTATTAACTTAAGGAAATTAAGTCCACCAAAGAGATATAATAACGAATTGAAACTTCACATTTTTAAAACTAAAATGTTGAACATTTTAAGACTTAGTTGGTACGGTCAAACCCAAAGACAAAAATTAGACATTTCTAAATCTAAAATGGAGCACTAGCCATATTGCATATATTTGACAAAAGTAAAAAGTAACTTAATATGAAAGACATTTCTAAAATTAGTGAATGAATAGAAAAAGTACATACCATTTGTTGTAGGCTAATTACCACATTGTTGTGCAGACATTATATCATGGTTTTAATTTTACTAAGTCGCTTGTTGAGATTTAAGACCCAACAAAGCACAAACTATAGCATTAAATTTTGAACAGAGAATATGTCAAATATTTAAACTGGTCAACCAGGGTTTCCTTCATTTCATTTTGACCCTTTCCTTACCTATCCCATTGGTGCATTGCTATATAAATATTCATATTTCATACCACCTTACACATATAAAACATTCATTTCAAACCTTATACATATACACTATCCTAAACAACCTTACCACCAAGAATCACCTTAGAATTATAATCCATATATTTTATGGCTTCAATGTTAAAAACTTCAGTTGTAACTTCTTGCTCTTTAACATCTTCAAAGAGAGTTATTAATGCAGCTATCCATCTTCCCAAACTCCCAAATATTTCATTGCCACCAACAAAGATTCAAACCAGCAGAAAACAACTACTTGATCATCAACAGTTAATACTAGAAAAATACAACAATAACAAAAACAACACACAGATATTACATGATCAACAACAAGAGAATTCTACAAATTCTAAAGTCATAGTTCAACTTTATGCTGTCTTAGAAGCTGTATCCGACAGAGTTGAAATGCATCAAAACATTGGTGAACAACGTAACAACTGGAACAACCTTCTATTAAACTCAATCAACATGATTACTCTAACTGCTACAACCATGTCTGGTGTTGCTGCTGTCACAAGTGGGGAAGGTGCACCACTTTTGGCTCTGAAGTTATCTTCTGCTCTTTTATTCTCAGCTGCAACTGGATTATTACTTATCATGAACAAAATCCAACCCTCTCAACTCACTGAGGAACAAAGAAATGCTACAAGACTGTTCAAACAACTTCAGACACAAATCCAAACTACAATTGCTATTGGAAATCCCACTGAGGATGATGTGAAGGGTGCAATGGAGAAGGTTTTGGCTCTTGACAAAGCCTATCCACTTCCCTTATTAGGAGCAATGCTTGAAAAGTTTCCTGCAAAGTATGAACCTGCAGTTTGGTGGCCTTCCAAAAAAGGAAAAACTCAAAGCAAGAAAATGGGTAAAATGGATAATGGATGGAGTGAAGAATTAGAAATGGAAATGAGGGAGGTTGTTGAAGTGATAAAGAGAAAAGATGCTGAAGATTATGACAGACTCGGAAACATAGCATTGAAGATAAACAAGAGTTTGGCAATTGCAGGGCCATTGCTCACGGGAATGGCAGCTATTGGATCTTCATTCATAGGAAATGGAAGTTCTTTGGCTGCTTTTGTACCTCTTTTGGCTGGTTCATTGGCTGCTGCAGTTAATACTTTTGAGCATGGTGGACAAGTTGGGATGGTTTTTGAAATGTACAGAACTTCTGGTGGCTTCTTTAAGATGTTAGAAACCTCTATTGAATCAACACTGGGAGAGAAAGATGTAGAGAAAAGAGAAAATGGAGAGTTGTTTGAAATGAAGATGGCTTTGCAGTTGGGAAGAAGTATATCAAATCTGAGAGAACTTGCATCAAAATCAGCTACTGGTGACATGGATGAATTTGCCAGCAAAATATTCTAAGACATATCAATTAAGTCATTTGTTTATATTTTTTTATTATTTCATTCTTTGTAGTTACTTATCTGACATAATTTAAAGAAAAGAAATTGTTATAGACGCATATGCATGTTACTGTTCTGTTTTTGTTTTTCTTGATTGGGTCTTGTATATTTGTTTTTCTTCATTCTTTATAAATTACAATGCATGCATGCAGATCAGGAGTTCTAGTATCCGTGGATTTGTATTAGTTAAGCACTTTATGAAAGAGTCTAAGCTTTTTTA
This sequence comes from Vicia villosa, assembly GCF_029867415.1. NCBI lineage: Eukaryota > Viridiplantae > Streptophyta > Magnoliopsida > Fabales > Fabaceae > Vicia > Vicia villosa. The sequence continues at coordinate 147,334,964 of NC_081183.1, forward strand.
TAAATTTTTCATGCTATCGTACACTCAAGAGATAATTGTTGTCGGAAAAAGAACACAAATGAAACAAAAAAAAAATGCGTCAAAATAAAAACCCATTTTTATCTCTGAGAAACCTGTTTAATAAGAATTATTTTATAGGCAGTGCATTTCCAAGCAAGCACCTAGCTGAAGAGGAAGATATTATGATAAAAGTAACTATCGGGGAATTTAACCCAAAATTTTATCGAGCACCCCTAAAAAATTTGTCTTTCCTATATTATTCTTGACTTAAATTTGAAAAAAATCCCAAATCATTAGCTAGATTTTAGAATTTTGAGAAAGCTTGTTCAATTAACTAGATATTTTTAGCATTCTACTGTATTTTTCAAGTTCGTTTTTATCTTCATTCTTTGAATTTAAATCGGATATTTAATGTTGTATATTGCATATTTACGAAAATTATGCATTTTTTTCGTCTTTTTGAATATTCGGTAAAAACCTATAATTACATGCATTTTTATGGGAGATTTTGAAAAATCCAGTTAAACCGCTTATATTTTTATCGATATTTCAACGATTCCGGTAGAAGAGGTAATGGTGATTGGATTTTTCAAAAAATCCGATAAGCCATGATTATCTCTAAAGTTTTTAAAAAATATGATAGTTCATATTTCTTTTTTTTTTTATAGTGGGAACTAGACGACGAGACGACATGATTGCTTATAGACGACTTGACAGAGCTGTAGAGAGCTCTCGTCGGGTAGGGGCAGATGATGGGAAAGATTCGCAACTCCGGACGGGTAGAGTAGTTTTCACTAGTTATCACAAGAGGAGGATGGCTGAGCAGTCATGCGCACCCAGTACTTTCCAGCGTATGGGGAGGTAGAATTGCACTGATAGAGATTTTGATGCAAAACTTGACGCTTAGGAGGATATAGAGACTCGAGTTGAGGCTCAAGTTGACACTGAGGTGGAGGCTCAAACTGAGTTAGAGGTGACGAAGGCACACACTAAGGTGGAGACTCAAGCTGACACTGAGATGGAGACCCATGTTGACAATGAGACGACGACTCAGGTTGGTGAGGATGTGAAGGCTCAAGCTGAGACGGGAGTGACTGCTCTGGCTAATATAGAGTCGATTGTACAAATATATGGGGGCTTCCCTAGAGAGTGTAGTGATAATTCCTTCCTCCGCATATATCAATCATGTGGCATTTAGACTATGGCAGGGAGAGGTATAACTATTTTATCTAAATATTTTTTATTATTATTTAATGGAGAATAACTGGTGGTTTATTATAAAACAATCTTCCATTGAATTTGAAGAATTTCTATGATCTGCTCCGGTGAAAGGATTCTGATAAAGTAATTGAAGTAACCCCGTTTTCATCTCGGAGTTTCTTCCATTGGCTTGGTCACGAGCAAATTGTGCATTGAGTCGAGGGCTATTAACACATGGTCCTCGAGGTGGAACATTTGGATCCGCAGCCATTTCTTCCTCAACTAAATTTTCAACCGGAGTTGAAGAAGAAGATGCTTCTTGTTGTTGTCTTCTTTCCCTAGCTAGTTGTCTCCTCCTACGAGTTTTGCTATTCTCTCTACGTGCAGTCCTCTCAATCTCAGGATCAAAAAGGAGTTGATCTGCAGGTGTACGTCCTCGCATAAACTGTAATCTGAAAAACTAACCAAGCAAATTAACAAAGGGATAAGAGCTAAGAAATAAGAGATTTAATTATAAGATTCAATACAAAACAAACTATTGCAATGCTTGCAATATCTAAACAACAATCCCCGGCAACGGCGCCATTTTGTTGAAAGAGTATTGTGGTACTTTTTGTTTATCGTTTCCATAGGGATTGAAGCGATATTACCGCCGTTCTATAGTTTATTTTGTCGTGAGTTAAAGTTAACATAGGGTTTGGTTTTGATTTGGCAACGTAGTTCTTCGATCTCATGCAAAAAGTGTTAAACTTGGTATGTGGTTTTAAAAGATGGTAAAAGAATGTCAAGATTAGATTTTTGATAATTTACTTCTAAGATATTTTCTTGATCAAATATGTGAACTCATGAATGATACAATAATCAGAATCCTCTCAATATGTTTCATGTCTAAACCACATTGTGAGATTTGCCATTTTGATCCTTAAATGATCTCTCAACCTAACTATCAAAATGACAACATTCAAAGCTTAATATAGGTGAATATCAACTCACAAGGCTATTTCTAAACTTTACTTGTTGATAGATAAAAAACCTAGGTCAAGACTTGAAAACATTTTCTCAAATAGAATACAAATCTCATAAATAAATTAACACAAGGTTTTTCACCATATATATATCATCACTTGTTCACATACAAAAGATCAAAAGAAATACAAACTAAAAGCAAATCATCTACCTCTAATCTTGACACCAAGAAGGTTTAGCCACCCAATTCCATGGTGACTTGAGCAACAAGCAAACTATCAAGCTTTATGAACATTGTCATACCCCAAATTTGTCCTACCCCTTGATTTCTAACTGGCTTTAGCTTCGCATTTCATCTGCATACCTCCATTAGGTCATTTAACACTGCATGCATCATTAACCAATAATTTAAAGCATGGGATAAGAGGTCCTCCAGTGGATTAGGGTTCTATTGGCTGGAGTTTCCTACTTGGGATAAACTTGATCCATCTGGTCGTTCTTCGAGCATTGGGATCACGAAATTAGGTTTTGATTCATGGAATCCTATTCGTCAAATTACAAGGTTCACCAAGGTAATTGGATCGGGTGGTAAGAGATCAGGTGCTTCAATCCTTACCTTTCCATCAAGAGAGTCCTCGGGGCGTTACGGTTGTGTTAAGGGCATCAATTAAGGAAGAACTTTGTCGTGGTACAAGATACGGAGTTGTGAATTCATTGTTGTTAAGGCATTTGTTCGTTGTTTTTATGCGAGTGGCTATTGGAAGTTGAATCAAGAATTGGATTCATTTGTGTGAAATATTCATTTCAAGTGATTATGTGGGGCTATGAGTTCTTAATGTACAAGTTTGATGGGATTAAAATGTGAACCGTAGTTCAAGTTGCAAAAGCGAAGCTTGCCATAGAATCTCATTCAAACATCCATTCAAAGTTCACTCAAGTTGATTAAAAAGGTTATACAAGCAAAATTACATCCACACTTAGTGTTCATCATTCATCATTAAGGTACATCATCAAGATACAAGAAGAATGTAAGTTCCATAACATAAAAAACTTCAGAATACATCTTCAACTTTGAAACTACAAGAACCTTTCAAGTTCTGTACCTAAACTTTGAAATGCATTTTCTCAAATGTTACAAGAAAGCTATACAAGTCATTACAAGTACCAGGACCATTTACATCATATACAAAACAGAGACACAAAATTTGGATGTTATTCTAAGCCATGTCTTTATTCAACTTCGCCGTGACTTCGTCTTCCGTGTTGTGACTCCATTTCTTTAGTGTTCTTCCGCAAGCTTTTGCGACATACCAGAGCAAACTCAAGCCAAATAAACCTGCAACATATCATTACAAAAATTCAGAAACTTTCACTTAACAATACCATTCAAAACTCCACGATTGTTCATTGTCAGGACTTAGGCTAAGTACAAAGAATCCTAAAGAGCTACTAAACTTCAGCATAATTCAAAAAAGATGGGCATACAAATTCAGGCTATTCATACATGTTCTAATTCACATCAGTTCAGATACCCACTAAAATCTACCTTCCATAAAACCACACTATGCCACCCATCAGCTACATAATCTGGTCTGCAACAAAGACTTCGTGCCGTCAAAAAGTTACATCCAAAGTCATCATGTCTACATAAACCATTCAGTCCCTGCCTTATCAAAAACCACAATCCCAGCTAACAGTTACAATCCAGAAACAGCCTGTACACAATCAAACCCTTCAAAGAGAAAAGCCCTGCATAAACCTTTCAAGCCATAAAAAAAAACCTACAGAAGCAACCACCAACTGTCCCATAACATAACAAGCATAACCTCTAACCGATTTCTAACCACATAACAGTTTTAACAAACTTTTAGCTAACTGTCCTAACAATTTCATCTTAACTACCTACCAGCTCCTAACAAACTTATAACTACTTTCAAAACACCCATAACAAACTTTCCAACCAATTCCTAACAACCTAACATTCAGTTAATTGAATCCTAACAGAAATAACAGAATCAGTAACAGAAAATCAGAGAGAAAACTGACCTGAGAAGATCTATATAACAGATGCTTCACCATTGCTCAGGGGTTCGATCATCTTCTTCAATTCCTCTTGCTCACCATTCTTGGCTTTCCACCATGGACACTCTCTGAACTCTGAATCGATTCACAACCTTCAATTTCACTCACCCTCTTCATTCATTCCTCACCATCTCCTTCACCATCTCCTTCATACAACCTCCATTTTCAAAACTTTCTCCAAATCATTCTTCAACCTCCAACAATTCCTAAGGCTCGATCTTCTTCAATCTTCATTGCTCCAATTAACACGGCACCATCATCAATCATTTCCTTCACATCGATTCTTCAAAGCCGCGAGCAACAGCACTGCGTTCATCATCGTCACCGATCCATCATCGAGTATCCCCTGCATCACCTTCAACCACCGTGTTCATTCATCATCATAATAGTCAACGCTTCGCAATAACGTCCATCGTCCATCAACAACAAACAACGACATCATCGGCTTCACATCCACGACGGCCTTTCATCGCAGACGAAGAGGAAGAGTGAAGGAAGATCGAGAGAGTGCAGGAGAGAGTATCGCCGGAAAGGGTGAGGTAATCGCCGTCGCGCAAGGAAGGATCCACCGCCGCGAATTTCGTTGAGGAAGAGAAGAAGAGTTTACTCGTGAATGAAGATGATTCGTCACAAGAGTAACAACCCTAATCCCCTCTTATTTTATTTTTTTCAATTAACGTATTAATTAACATATGGTTTAAATATTTGGCTAGTATATAGTTTAGTGTTAATTGGAATATAATGATGCTGTTAATTGAATTAATCTGAATTGGGATAATCAACAGTAATTTGATATTTGATTGATGTTAATTAGAGATTAGCATAAGATTTGAGTCAATTGGATCTATTAGAAAATCTGAATAGAAGAATGCACTGGGCCACGAATTGCTAATGCACACCCCCCTTGGCCCGTTCCATCATTTTTGGCACATGAGAGAAGTCTATAACAAAAACAATGCTGTTGGGCTATTCCCCATTGGACCCTGCGCCTTACTACTTTCTGACACTACCATTTTCAACTTTAAACCCCCTTTTCACATGTTTTTTTCTTGTTAGAATTTAGGAGTTTTTGACATAGTTTTGGTTCTAATCTTTTTAGATAATAAAAAACGTGTAAAATCATAATTTTCTCATTAGATTTTTAGGTAATAACAATAGTTAGAATCATAATTTTGGTTTGATTTTTAGGTAATAAAAATGACGTAGAAAACAATAAAATTGTTAGTTTTAGGGTTAATGGTTTTTAACATATTTAGACTTGAATTAGGAATCCCCATTAAAAACTCATAAAAATGGTAGTTTCTAGGTTAACTTTGACATTTAATTTCCTTCACAAAAATACCATAAAAATAGTAGTATTTTTAGTGTAATTTTGCATTAGTACTTGAATTGTTTTTGTGCTATTTCCATGTTATTTTTGTATGATGCTTCTGTGATTTTATCGCTTGTACTTTTGGCCTTATTTTAGGCCTATGTTGTTAATACCACTTGTATGCTTCTTTTAGGATTTAATCACCAAGTTAACAATAGGAATTAGAATAACTTAGATTAGAATTTAGGATTAGTCCCCTATTGCATTCTTTTTCTTTTTCAACTCTTTAAAACATTAATAAACGGAAGATGCGAATCACATTAAGCAAGTGATTGAGAAATGAGTGGGATTCATTCCCTAATCTATTTCTCAATCGCTTAGTGGCATAGAAACGAGTGGGATTCATTCCCTAATCTGTTTCTCGGTCACTACTTAATGGGAGAGAAATGAGTGGGATTCATTCCCTAATCTGTTTCTCAAACATTAATTAATGGGAGAGAAATGAGTGAGATTCATTCTCTAATCTGTTTCTCAAACATTACATAATGGGATGGAAGTGAGTGGGATTCATTCCCTAATCTGCTTCTCGATCATTATACATTTTATGTGATTCGAATCGCGAAGTAAATTCCCTTAAAAAACACACAAACAAAAACACTTTAAAACATCTAACAATGGTTCAGACTAAAACAAAGTAGAGAAAGTGGTGAGTGGCCCGGTATTGGGAACTGTTCATCACCCATCTACCCTAAAAGACACAAACCAATCATTTCTTTTTCTTTTGCCTCGTTGGCACCTAAGGGCAATGTCATTTCCGTTCGTACGCATCGTAGGTCTTCCCTTATGCAAGAACGTGAACGTTGACTCCGCCCAATTAAAAAACACAAAAACAAACAGAAAATCTTTAGCCGAGCTACTGTTGGAGCGGTAGAGCGGCAAGCAACAAAAGATTTGGAAGTATTCATCCGGGAATTATCGTGTCCACAGAGATCGGTGAGAAGAACTGCCGTTCGACTATCTCGTGTTCTAAGTTTCATGAATTGGGTGCGGAAAGGTAAATGCGGGAAAAGTAAATAAAAGCAGATAAACAATCTCAATAGTCCAAGAGAAATAGTTATGGAATTGCATTTCGTTCTACCCGTCGAATACTTAAATCTGAAGATCTATCGCTCGACACTCACAATACGCATCAACATCACCGGGCATCACTCGAGATGCCACATCGGTGCCCATGTCTGCAACACCGACGAAAGCTCAACCGTACTATTCACATCAGCGATTTCTCCACCAACACAAACAACACGAAGGCATTAAACTCGATACCCACTACGATTGTTAGTCCTAAATCCATGTCTGCAACCCAGAAACTAACAATTATCATTCCTAATCAAGATCTATGGTGTCCATGTCTGCAACAACACAAATCCAGAGCATTTAAGCAAAAAGATCAAGAACAACAACAATGATGATTTGTAAAGCGAATATATAAACGATCCCAAGATCCACAAATATACATACAATAAGAGTAGAAACATACATACAACACCCACCATTAGAATGAAACAAAGGGAAGAGAGAAGATGAACCGGAAAGATCTCACCGGTACAATGAAATCGAGTCAGATCCATGATCAATCCACATGACGTCGCACCCAATGGTGTTTCCTAAGCCTCTAAACTACCAAAAAAGGATCAGAGCTCAACTTGTCAAGAAGAGGTGATAAAAAACCTAAAAAATCTGTTATTAACTATTTATACAAAACTGAGTTTCGCAGTGGGCGCGACGCGCCCTATTTCAGTGCGACGCGCCCTATATAAATTTACCAAACCGCCCTAGAGCGCGAAGCGCCCTAACCCGGCGCGACGCGCCCTAACTTCTGCCAGACTATGTTCTTCAAACTCAAAGAGGGCGCGACGCGCCCTACAGCGCGCGAAGCGCCCTGCACCAGAACAGCAGAATTATTTTCTCTTTGCTCTCGCAGCCGTGTCTTCGACACTTTATTCCTCAAGGCTCCGAAAACGCAAGAATACCTACAAAAATACAACAAAACTATCAAACGGTATAAAAGTATATGAAAATACAAGTATTCGTAAAGTAAACGTAATTACACAAAAACGGGGGATTATTCAAACGGTATTAACAAAAAGCATTGATAAGTGCCACTATTTACATCCACAAAATAACTACAATTTGGCACTTAACAACTCTCCCCAACTAGAATCTGTTTGTCCTCAAACAGGGCCAAACACTCAAATCGCAAAAGTAAAAATCCAAAGAATCAAGAATCAACAAAGTTTAGAAAAACGAAACAGTTGTACGGTTCAAACAAAAACGTACGAACAAAGTAAACACTTACCACTATCCTACAACGACAACATGAAAATGAAACGATTCCTAAGTACAAAAATCATACAAAACATCCTAAAACAAAACAAGCTCAATAATGAATCACGCCTAGCAAAAACTCATCGGTAGATGAAAAACACCGAAAGGTGAGGACTTTGAACACACATCCAACAATCTTGCAAACAATAGACAAAATTATGCTTTCATCCAAATATAGTATCGAAAATGCAACGGCACGAATCACAAGGGCTTTCAAGGTTGTAATGTGGCTCGGTTAACAAACAAGTGATAAGTCCTAAAGCTAATCGAAACAAAAACTTGCCTAAACCTAAGGGAGTAATTACTTCCACAAAGTTTCAAACAATACAATTTCAATCCAACTTTTCTCTTCATCACAAATTTCACACCAAACACAAAACTTATTAGCACACTCTTATTCAAAACTCTTTTTGTTCTTTTCTTTTTCAAGCTTTTCTCTTTTTTTTCTTTCTTTTTCTTTTCTTTCTTTCTCACTTTTTTTTTTCTTTTTCTTTTTCTTTTCTTAACCTCACATCAATCACAACATAAAGAGGCAAACACCTTCTCCCCAACTTGAATTCAACCATAACATAAAGCGAATACTCCCTACTTTCTAAGGCAAGGTAAAAATCCATCTAAACATCATAGGTGCGGGTTCAAGAAAACAAAGAATCAAACATCCATACACATATGAAAACCAAACGCTCATAGACAAGCATTAAGCAAAAACAGTATGGAGATTGACAAAAAGGCTCAAAAGGGGTTACTAATGGTCACACACTCACAAGGTAAAATGACATTTGGCTTATGGTAGTTGTGCTCAAAATCAAACAAGTGCCTTGATCACTTTCGTGCATTCACAAAATCAATACAGACGAAAGATTAAACATAATAATATCCAGTTAAAACAAGAAATGTCGGTCACTCACATATATACACAATGGAAAGCCACCTCACATTTATGGTAAAAAGGAAAAACTAATTGTGATTCAAGTCATGAGCAAGTTATGCAAAAAAGAATGAATAGTATGAAAATTGTACAAATGAAAAGTCTCCAAAACATGCTATGCTATAGAAAGCGATAAATGAGTACCTTGCCACGTACAAATCTGAACAATCATTACCGCACAATTGGCATGTTGAATCAATCAAAATTGGAGAATTACCAAATGCTACTTCAAGCGATCGGGCCAAAATTTGAATCTAAACACAAACAAGAGAATTGAAAAATAAAGCTATAAAAACTATACCAGAAAGCCTTGGTGTAAGTGGGAAAAAGGGTAAGTCGAGTGACCCGTTAAAAAGAGGTCACTGGCCAAAAGCAGCCCAGCGCGCGACGCACCCATGAGCGCGCGACGCGCGCTACACCAGAAAAGCCAGACCAGTCTAAAAAGACAGATTTTCCAGTGAGCCACCACTTAACACCTACACAACTCAATTACAGAAAAACAGAAAAATAAAACCATTGGGGTGCCTCCCAACAAGCGCTCGTTTAACGTCGTTAGCTCGACGCCTTTATTGTTTCGCGAATGGTAAGAAACTTCCTCGCGGTACGCCAATGCTTTCGCCTCAAACGCAACCTAAAGAAAACGTCCTGCCCAAACACTTAACAAACGAATTAAAAGCAAAAGTAAATACAAGTATGAGTCTATACACAAAATATACGCTATGGACATATATACGAAACTTAAAACATAAAACCATCGCAATGCGATTAATCTCAACCAATCCCCGGCAACGGCGCCATTTTGTTGGAGCGGTAGAGCGGCAAGCAACAAAAGATTTGGAAGTATTCATCCGGGAATTATCGTGTCCACAGAGATCGGTGAGAAGAACTGCCGTTCGACTATCTCGTGTTCTAAGTTTCATGAATTGGGTGCGGAAAGGTAAATGCGGGAAAAGTAAATAAAAGCAGATAAACAATCTCAATAGTCCAAGAGAAATAGTTATGGAATTGCATTTCGTTCTACCCGTCGAATACTTAAATCTGAAGATCTATCGCTCGACACTCACAATACGCATCAACATCACCGGGCATCACTCGAGATGCCACATCGGTGCCCATGTCTGCAACACCGACGAAAGCTCAACCGTACTATTCACATCAGCGATTTCTCCACTAACACAAACAACACGGAGGCATTAAACTCGATACCCACTACGATTGTTAGTCCTAAATCCATGTCTGCAACCCAGAAACTAACAATTATCATTCCTAATCAAGATCTATGGTGTCCATGTCTGCAACAACACAAATCCAGAGCATTTAAGCAAAAAGATCAAGAACAACAACAATGATGATTTGTAAAGCGAATATATAAACGATCCCAAGATCCACAAATATACATACAATAAGAGTAGAAACATACATACAACACCCACCATTAGAATGAAACAAAGGGAAGAGAGAAGATGAACCGGAAAGATCTCACCGGTACAATGAAATCGAGTCAGATCCATGATCAATCCACATGACGTCGCACCCAATGGTGTTTCCTAAGCCTCTAAACTACCAAAAAAGGATCAGAGCTCAACTTGTCAAGAAGAGGTGATAAAAAACCTAAAAAATCTGTTATTAACTATTTATACAAAACTGAGTTTCGCAGTGGGCGCGACGCGCCCTATTTCAGTGCGACGCGCCCTATATAAATTTACCAAACCGCCCTAGAGCGCGAAGCGCCCTAACCCGGCGCGACGCGCCCTAACTTCTGCCAGACTATGTTCTTCAAACTCAAAGAGGGCGCGACGCGCCCTACAGCGCGCGAAGCGCCCTGCACCAGAACAGCAGAATTATTTTCTCTTTGCTCTCGCAGCCGTGTCTTCGACACTTTATTCCTCAAGGCTCCGAAAACGCAAGAATACCTACAAAAATACAACAAAACTATCAAACGGTATAAAAGTATATGAAAATACAAGTATTCGTAAAGTAAACGTAATTACACAAAAACGGGGGATTATTCAAACGGTATTAACAAAAAGCATTGATAAGTGCCACTATTTACATCCACAAAATAACTACAATTTGGCACTTAACAGCTACGGTAACTCTGATTCCTGAAAAGGATACGTAGGCAGCGGGGTAGGGCCCGTGCGAGTACAATTCTTTCTTTTCCCTACATTTTGCATTCATTTCGCATTTAGACATAGACATAGTATACACCCTTTAGATAGAAACAGACATAGGTGGATACCATCGAGTACGTTGGGCGTGAGGGGTGCTAGCACCTTCCCCTCGCGTAACCGACTCCCGTACCTAGATTCTCTGGTCGCAAGACCCTGTTCCTTCCTTTGTTAGGTTTCCTGATATTCCTTTCCCTTATGGGATAAATATATTGGTGGCGACTCTGTTCATTTTTCGCGAGCGTGCGACAGCTGGCGACTCTGCTGGGGATGTTGCTAGACCTGTTGCTGGTCCATCCTTAGTGAGTCGATCCTAGCCTATCCGTTTGTTTGTTTATTTACTGGGTGTGCTATGTTTTCTCTATACGTGCCTTTATTTATTTTATGTATTTATTTTATGTTTCGCATGTCCTGTTTATTTTCTGCTTGCATATCATGTTTATTTCTGCTTGCACATCATGCATATGGATTATATTTTGTGTTCCTTGGGGTCTTCTGTTCTGTTTTGCAGGATGGGTGGGATGTTCTATGAGGTAAAAGGCCCAATACCCAGGCCAGAGTGACACATAGGATACCTAGGACAGAGTGGATAGTCATGACGCCAACAGAATGTCAGGTTCTGTTGATTGCGATCATGAGACCCACGACCAGTCGAGGTTCAAATGAGATACCGTTGTTGGCATGTATTTGCGACAATGATGGTGTTTTAGGAGAACTGATAACGCTGGAAGCCATTGACCTACCTTGACCTAGATTCACCTGTGAGTGGGGTGGGATATACATGACAGGTACCGTTGGTGACTATTCTGTTCTGTTGGTGACTATTGGTTTTCCTGGTATTCAAAAAGGTCTCGGACCTTTGATCCTGTGACATTTGACCTGTATCAGTTATTCAGAAGTTTGTATGGTGGTTACTAAGATTATATGGACCTTGATCTCATGCCTTTGCATTGCATAACATCATTGCTTTATCCACTTCATTTATGATAGATCCTAAAGTCTATTTCCAAAAAAAGAAGGAGAAAAAGAAAAAGGAAATAGAAAAGTAAAAGGAAAGAAAAGATATTCTATACAAAAAAAAGGAAGCTTTAATTTCAAAAAAGGAAGAATGAAAGTGTGTGAAAAGACTTTAGGATCTCCCATAAATGAAACATGCATTCATACTATCATGCATTTCATGGTTCTATCAGAAGCTTGTGGGGGCCTTTTCTACTCAGACTTTGACATCAACAAGACGATTGGCTTCTTACCGCTATGTGCTCAAAAGTTAACATTGGAACAACTCTGTGGGGTTTTGACGGAGATGAGAACAGAAATGAGGACTAACATGAAACAATGTATGGAGGTTATTCAAGCCTTTTCTCTTTGACAAGAAGAATTGAGACAAGTTCCTCAGAGGCCAAATGCAATGTTAATCTCACCTCAAGAGAAGGTCTTATGAATCATAATGTTTGAAATGATGTTGAGATTCTTGTTCTTAGTAAGGAGAATTCACATCACTGAAGTCTTCAAGTTTTCGAGTATTGAAATTGACAAAAGGTTCACCTCTTGGAGATATGTTTGGAAGCCATAAAAAGTCGTGACTCTGATGATTTAGATATTGTTGGTTTGTGCCTGATGTCAAAAAGAAAACTGCAAGGGTCACTTACTCACTCCAGATGGTTTGGATATCGAAGCTAAGTTGGTAATCATCTCTTGTACATGTGTGGAAGTTGCTTGGGGCTCCCGCACGAGGGATAAGCAAGACGTACTCTTATCTTGAGCATTGCATCATTCGCATTGCTCGAATCCCTAAAAGCATTACAAATTCTTGGGTGACTTCGTCAGAATCTTCTTCCGTGTGATAATCAAGAGTGTTCTTCACAATGCTTCTCATTCTCAAGGCTCTACTTCATATATCAGTTACCTTTTCTCAGGATCTCCTTCTCAGTGGCCTTGCTAGTTAACAGAGACAAGAAGAATATGAGAAACAAATTGATGTGATTCTATTGCCTTGTGCTCATTCGTTTCCTTGTTTGTTGGAATCACAATTGGTTAGGATTCAAGTATTGGGTCTTCTTCACCACAAGTAGCTCTCTTGAGTTGATGATCATACAAGATTCTTCCCATTTATGATGGCGATTACTACTCTAGAAACTATGCTTGGGGCTCCCGCACGAGGGATAAGCAAGACGTACTCTTATCTTGAGCATTGCATCACTCGCATTGCTCGAATCCCTAAAGCAAGGCAAAAGTTTACAATTCATGGGTGACTTCGTTGGAGTTCTCTTTTGAAGTAATCTCAAGTATTTGGAAGGAACTGCAGAAAGTATCCAAGCTCAATAAGTCCAGACGGAGTCAAGTCTCCTCAACAACGACATTCATTTAGTTTCTTACTGCATTCTCATAGTAATTTTTCCTTTGTGTGTTTAAGCATCGATAGCATGTAAAAACTTGTTAATTTCTGAATGAAAATCATAATGCATTGTTTATGTTTGTCTTGAAGCAATCCATTCGTTTTCACTCATAAAAATGTTTTTGGCATTACGATACCAACTTTACTAATCACTTGCGTAGGCAAAAAGCTGAGGGAGAATGATGAAAAATAAAAATGCAAAATCTCCAATTGTGTACTTTTGAATAAAACCCTACTGAGGATGTACAGGCATTATTTCAAATCCCCAAACACCGGAGATATAAGGGAGATAGACCCTCGTCAACCCCTTTGAGCCTTGAAGTAGGAGTTTCTTTTCTAATCATAAAAAACCCTTATCTTAACCTTGGGGCAGGGTAGTGTTCATTTAACTTGATCGAGTGTTCAAAACTCACCAAAAGGTGCACATAAGGATACAACAATGGTTATCCTTCAAAAGGTTGAGGAATTTAAAACCGCAATGATTATCCTTATTCCATCAAGAGGTCAAAAGAGGACGACGCCACAATGGTTATCCCTCATCAATCAGAGAATGAGGCAGTCACAATACTTTCAACAAATCAGACGCAAGATCACACGACTTGTTCAAAAAAAAAGAGGCAAAAAAAAATATATAATAAGAAAAGGATGAAAAGAAAAATGGAAAAAGAAGCATGAAAAAAAAGATGATGAAATTGCCAAGCAAGAACAAAGTCGTGTGACAATGAATCAGAAGAATAAAAGTTGAGCGACCGCCATGTCCAAAGAACCTCATTGATTCCTCAACCATTTCAAATTCCTTGTGAGGGATGAACGCTCATGTTGAGTTAACTGAACATAGAACTGGAGAACATCACGAAGGGGGTGGGGAACGAATAATTTTGAGCCTAAAAATCCTTTGTTTCTGAAAACCGTGAACCCGACCACATTACAACCCTTAAAAGTCCTAATTGAAGTAGGGTTTATTTTGAAAGCACACTCCTATGAGATAGCGTTTAACTGACTCCTAATGAAGCGAGACTCATATCCATGTTGGTATCGTATGCCTGCTTTATCTTTCATGTGCGAAAATTCGAGGTTGTGTCAACTAGTGACCCATTCACGAGAGGTCGCAACCTCATTTCAATAAAAAAAAAGGGTTTCTTTAAACTTCAAGGCTAACCTAGGCTTTGCATTAGAATCATCATTCTTATAATTAACATTCTTTTGCATACAAAATATGTGCCTAACATCAAGGAAATTACCATGATGAGAATCAGTAAGTAACTCGACCATGTCAAAGTACAAGAGACTTGAGAACTCCGAGGAGGAAAAGCTAATCATCTCAAATGTTGACCATCAAGGGGCAAGTCATCCAAAGAACTCCGTTGGGCATGAACAGTTAATGCTTTCCCTGATTACCTTGAAGGGAAGAGTTTGAAGACTCCGTTGAGCGTGGTAAAGTTGTTTCCATGTTTGTTTAACTTCAAAACAAAGAAAGCTTGAGGATTCTAGTAAGACGTACCTAATCAGGGGCAATAGAATCGAGGTTTGACCTCTCAAATGTGCAATCTAGGGCAATCACGTCAATAAATATCTTCAAGCTTCCTCCAATCTGGGGCAATCACGTCGAGGAATCTCTCTTGAGTTCAACCAATCTGGGGCAGTTACGTCGAGATTCGACAAATCTCTCCAAGAATTCTTTAGGGCAAATTCCTCCATAAGTCACGAAGCTTGGGGCACAATTCTGAGTTTTTGTCGCTCCATGACCATAGGAGTTTATTTCTCCTAGAAATTTGGTCTCTCCCCAAGCATAGAAGTTTATTTCTCCTGAGAGTTGTTCCATTTCTCCAACCTAGTGCCCTTATTCGGATACTCCCCAACATGGTGAATTGAGGGAATCTCCTCAAGTTGAAAATCTTCCAAGCAGTGGCACATGGTGAGAAGTCCAAAGTTATTCTACACTCTACAAGCCAACAACCAGAAGGTGTATCTTCCAAATCAAAGTCCAATATCTATTGGCACCTCCACATGGTCCTTAACACTAAGGGGATTCTCCCTGGTGTTTACCTATCTAATGCCTTTATTTGGCACTTTTGCATATAGAATCCATTGCATACAGCATTGCATCCTCAAAGCGTAGCATATCCATTAAAATGGAGCATTACGCCATAGAAAAATTCAAACATGCATACAAAGCATAAGCCAGATAATACAAATCAACACTCAGTCAAGATGACGATACTTCCCCACATAAAAAAATGCCCTTACAAACTCCAATTGATATCTGCTACCACATTACAAATCTCCTCCGCCCACGGTGCCGATACCTGGTTTTCTCAATCCCCAGCCTAAGTGTTTTCAATAATCTTCTCGTGCTCCGGCCTCGTTGTTTACCCTCATTCTTTTCATTCTTGTGGATCGTAGGTCCGTTGACCTTATCCTCATCTTTTTCATTCTTGTGGATCGTAGGTCCGTTGACCTTATCCTCATCTTTTCATTCTTGTGGATCGTAGGTCCGTTGACCTTATCCTCATCTTTTCATTCTTGTGGATCGTAGGTCCGTTGACCTTATCCTCATCTTTTCATTCTTGTGGATCGTAGGTCCGTTGACCTTATCCTCATCTTTTTCATTCTTGTGGATCGTAGGTCCGTTGACCTTATCCTCATCTTTTCATTCTTGTGGATCGTAGGTCCGTTGACCTTATCCTCATCTTTTCATTTCTTGTGGATCGTAGGTCCGTTGACCTTATCCTCATCTTTTTCATTTCTTGTGGATCGTAGGTCCGTGGACCTTATCCCCATCTTTTTCATTTCTTGTGGATCGTAGGTCCGTTGACCTTATCCTCATCCTTTTCAATTCTTGTGGATCGTAGGTCCGTTGACCTTATCCTCATCCTTTTCAATTCTTATGGATCGTAGGTCCGTTGACCTTATCCTCATCCTTTTCAATTCTTATGGATCGTAGGTCCGTTGACCTTATCCTCATCTTTTTCATTTCTTGTGGATCGTAGGTCCGTTGACCTTATCCTCGTCCTTTTCATTTCTTGTGGATCGTAGGTCCGTTGACCTTATCCCCATCTTTTTCAATTCTTGTGGGTCGTAGGTCCGGTGATCTTACCCTAGTTTCGAGTCATGGATCGTAGGTCTGACGACCTTATCCTCGTCTTTTCCAATTCTTGGAGTCGTGGATCTGTTGATCTCACCCCGATTTCGAGTCATTTATCCTTGTTTTCTTTTTTGGGTCAGTAAATCATATCCTTCCATCGAACCCGTGCTTTCCAATCACAGTCTCATACAACAATCATTTCCATTGAAAACCTTGTATTGGCACCTTGGGCTACGTTACAAGCTATCACCATTCATCCAATTACTCACCATAAATTCTTCTACCAGAAAAAACAATTCTCTTTCCCCAGCAGATATAAAAAAAAAATAAGAATAACACTTACACCGTCTTCTCTTTAGGACAAATTTTTGGTACTTTGATATTTAATCCTCTTCTACCCCGAATGTTCGAAAGGCTAGCGCCAATCTCACCTTCAGGGTTAAGACGATTAAATAGGGGCAGCTGTCATACCCAAAATTTGTCCTACCCCTTGATTTCTAACTGGCTTTAGCTTCGCATTTCATCTGCATACCTCCATTAGGTCATTTAACACTGCATGCATCATTAACCAATAATTTAAAGCATGGGATAAGAGGTCCTCCAGTGGATTAGGGTTCTATTGGCTGGAGTTTCCTACTTGGGATAAACTTGATCCATCTGGTCGTTCTTCGAGCATTGGGATCACGAAATTAGGTTTTGATTCATGGAATCCTATTCGTCAAATTACAAGGTTCACCAAGGTAATTGGATCGGGTGGTAAGAGATCAGGTGCTTCAATCCTTACCTTTCCATCAAGAGAGTCCTCGGGGCGTTACGGTTGTGTTAAGGGCATCAATTAAGGAAGAACTTTGTCGTGGTACAAGATACGGAGTTGTGAATTCATTGTTGTTAAGGCATTTGTTCGTTGTTTTTATGCGAGTGGCTATTGGAAGTTGAATCAAGAATTGGATTCATTAGTGTGAAATATTCATTTCAAGTGATTATGTGGGGCTATGAGTTCTTAATGTACAAGTTTGATGGGATTAAAAGGTGAACCGTAGTTCAAGTTGCAAAAGCGAAGCTTGCCATAGAATCTCATTCAAACATCCATTCAAAGTTCACTCAAGTTGATTAAAAAGGTTATACAAGCAAAATTACATCCACACTTAGTGTTCATCATTCATCATTAAGGTACATCATCAAGATACAAGAAGAATGTAAGTTCCATAACATAAAAAACTTCAGAATACATCTTCAACTTTGAAACTACAAGAACCTTTCAAGTTCTGTACCTAAACTTTGAAATGCATTTTCTCAAATGTTACAAGAAAGCTATACAAGTCATTACAAGTACCAGGACCATTTACATCATATACAAAACAGAGACACAAAATTTGGATGTTATTCTAAGCCATGTCTTTATTCAACTTCGCCGTGACTTCGTCTTCCGTGTTGTGACTCCATTTCTTTAGTGTTCTTCCGCAAGCTTTTGCGACATACCAGAGCAAACTCAAGCCAAATAAACCTGCAACATATCATTACAAAAATTCAGAAACTTTCACTTAACAATACCATTCAAAACTCCACGATTGTTCATTGTCAGGACTTAGGCTAAGTACAAAGAATCCTAAAGAGCTACTAAACTTCAGCATAATTCAAAAAAGATGGGCATACAAATTCAGGCTATTCATACATGTTCTAATTCACATCAGTTCAGATACCCACTAAAATCTACCTTCCATAAAACCACACTATGCCACCCATCAGCTACATAATCTGGTCTGCAACAAAGACTTCGTGCCGTCAAAAAGTTACATCCAAAGTCATCATGTCTACATAAACCATTCAGTCCCTGCCTTATCAAAAACCACAATCCCAGCTAACAGTTACAATCCAGAAACAGCCTGTACACAATCAAACCCTTCAAAGAGAAAAGCCCTGCATAAACCTTTCAAGCCATAAAAAAAAACCTACAGAAGCAACCACCAACTGTCCCATAACATAACAAGCATAACCTCTAACCGATTTCTAACCACATAACAGTTTTAACAAACTTTTAGCTAACTGTCCTAACAATTTCATCTTAACTACCTACCAGCTCCTAACAAACTTATAACTACTTTCAAAACACCCATAACAAACTTTCCAACCAATTCCTAACAACCTAACATTCAGTTAATTGAATCCTAACAGAAATAACAGAATCAGTAACAGAAAATCAGAGAGAAAACTGACCTGAGAAGATCTATATAACAGATGCTTCACCATTGCTCAGGGGTTCGATCATCTTCTTCAATTCCTCTTGCTCACCATTCTTGGCTTTCCACCATGGACACTCTCTGAACTCTGAATCGATTCACAACCTTCAATTTCACTCACCCTCTTCATTCATTCCTCACCATCTCCTTCACCATCTCCTTCATACAACCTCCATTTTCAAAACTTTCTCCAAATCATTCTTCAACCTCCAACAATTCCTAAGGCTCGATCTTCTTCGATCTTCATTGCTCCAATTAACACGGCACCATCATCAATCATTTCCTTCACATCGATTCTTCAAAGCCGCGAGCAACAGCACTGCGTTCATCATCGTCACCGATCCATCATCGAGTATCCTCTGCATCACCTTCAACCACCGTGTTCATTCATCATCATAATAGTCAACGCTTCGCAATAACGTCCATCGTCCATCAACAACAAACAACGACATCATCGGCTTCACATCCACGACGGCCTTTCATCGCAGACGAAGAGGAAGAGTGAAGGAAGATCGAGAGAGTGCAGGAGAGAGTATCGCCGGAAAGGGTGAGGTAATCGCCGTCGCGCAAGGAAGGATCCACCGCCGCGAATTTCGTTGAGGAAGAGAAGAAGAGTTTACTCGTGAATGAAGATGATTCGTTACAAGAGTAACAACCCTAATCCCCTCTTATTTTATTTTTTTCAATTAACGTATTAATTAACATATGGTTTAAATATTTGGCTAGTATATAGTTTAGTGTTAATTGGAATATAATGATGCTGTTAATTGAATTAATCTGAATTGGGATAATCAACAGTAATTTGATATTTGATTGATGTTAATTAGAGATTAGCATAAGATTTGAGTCAATTGGATCTATTAGAAAATCTGAATAGAAGAATGCACTGGGCCACGAATTGCTAATGCACACCCCCCTTGGCCCGTTCCATCATTTTTGGCACATGAGAGAAGTCTATAACAAAAACAATGCTGTTGGGCTATTCCCCATTGGACCCTGCACCTTACTACTTTCTGACACTACCATTTTCAACTTTAAACCCCCTTTTCACATGTTTTTTTCTTGTTAGAATTTAGGAGTTTTTGACATAGTTTTGGTTCTAATCTTTTTAGATAATAAAAAACGTGTAAAATCATAATTTTCTCATTAAATTTTTAGGTAATAACAATAGTTAGAATCATAATTTTGGTTTGATTTTTAGGTAATAAAAATGACGTAGAAAACAATAAAATTGTTAGTTTTAGGGTTAATGGTTTTTAACATATTTAGACTTGAATTAGGAATCCCCATTAAAAACTCATAAAAATGGTAGTTTCTAGGTTAACTTTGACATTTAATTTCCTTCACAAAAATACCATAAAAATAGTAGTATTTTTAGTGTAATTTTGCATTAGTACTTGAATTGTTTTTGTGCTATTTCCATGTTATTTTTGTATGATGCTTCTGTGATTTTATCGCTTGTACTTTTGGCCTTATTTTAGGCCTATGTTGTTAATACCACTTGTATGCTTCTTTTAGGATTTAATCACCAAGTTAACAATAGGAATTAGAATAACTTAGATTAGAATTTAGGATTAGTCCCCTATTGCATTCTTTTTCTTTTTCAACTCTTTAAAACATTAATAAACGGAAGATGCGAATCACATTAAGCAAGTGATTGAGAAATGAGTGGGATTCATTCCCTAATCTATTTCTCAATCGCTTAGTGGCATAGAAACGAGTGGGATTCATTCCCTAATCTGTTTCTCGGTCACTACTTAATGGGAGAGAAATGAGTGGGATTCATTCCCTAATCTGTTTCTCAAACATTAATTAATGGGAGAGAAATGAGTGAGATTCATTCTCTAATCTGTTTCTCAAACATTACATAATGGGATGGAAGTGAGTGGGATTCATTCCCTAATCTGCTTCTCGATCATTATACATTTTATGTGATTCGAATCGCGAAGTAAATTCCCTTAAAAAACACACAAACAAAAACACTTTAAAACATCTAACAATGGTTCAGACTAAAACAAAGTAGAGAAAGTGGTGAGTGGCCCGGTATTGGGAACTGTTCATCACCCATCTACCCTAAAAGACACAAACCAATCATTTCTTTTTCTTTTGCCTCGTTGGCACCTAAGGGCAATGTCATTTCCGTTCGTACGCATCGTAGGTCTTCCCTTATGCAAGAACGTGAACGTTGACTCCGCCCAATTAAAAAACACAAAAACAAACAGAAAATCTTTAGCCGAGCTACGGTAACTCTGATTCCTGAAAAGGATACGTAGGCAGCGGGGTAGGGCCCGTGCGAGTACAATTCTTTCTTTTCCCTACATTTTGCATTCATTTCGCATTTAGACATAGACATAGTATACACCCTTTAGATAGAAACAGACATAGGTGGATACCATCGGGTACAATGGGCGTGAGGGGTGCTAGCACCTTCCCCTCGCGTAACCGACTCCCGTACCTAGATTCTCTGGTCGCAAGACCCTGTTCCTTCCTTTGTTAGGTTTCCTGATATTCCTTTCCCTTATGGGATAAATATATTGGTGGCGACTCTGTTCATTTTTCGCGAGCGTGCGACAGCTGGCGACTCTGCTGGGGATGTTGCTAGACCTGTTGCTGGTCCATCCTTAGTGAGTCGATCCTAGCCTATCCGTTTGTTTGTTTATTTACTGGGTGTGCTATGTTTTCTCTATACGTGCCTTTATTTATTTTATGTATTTATTTTATGTTTCGCATGTCCTGTTTATTTTCTGCTTGCATATCATGTTTATTTCTGCTTGCACATCATGCATATGGATTATATTTTGTGTTCCTTGGGGTCTTCTGTTCTGTTTTGCAGGATGGGTGGGATGTTCTATGAGGTAAAAGGCCCAATACCCAGGCCAGAGTGACACATAGGATACCTAGGACAGAGTGGATAGTCATGACGCCAACAGAATGTCAGGTTCTGTTGATTGCGATCATGAGACCCACGACCAGTCGAGGTTCAAATGAGATACCGTTGTTGGCATGTATTTGCGACAATGATGGTGTTTTAGGAGAACTGATAACGCTGGAAGCCATTGACCTACCTTGACCTAGATTCACCTGTGAGTGGGGTGGGATATACATGACAGGTACCGTTGGTGACTATTCTGTTCTGTTGGTGACTATTGGTTTTCCTGGTATTCAAAAAGGTCTCGGACCTTTGATCCTGTGACATTTGACCTGTATCAGTTATTCAGAAGTTTGTATGGTGGTTACTAAGATTATATGGACCTTGATCTCATGCCTTTGCATTGCATAACATCATTGCTTTATCCACTTCATTTATGATAGATCCTAAAGTCTATTTCCAAAAAAAGAAGGAGAAAAAGAAAAAGGAAATAGAAAAGTAAAAGGAAAGAAAAGATATTCTATACAAAAAAAGGAAGCTTTAATTTCAAAAAAGGAAGAATGAAAGTGTGTGAAAAGACTTTAGGATCTCCCATAAATGAAACATGCATTCATACTATCATGCATTTCATGGTTCTATCAGAAGCTTGTGGGGGCCTTTTCTACTCAGACTTTGACATCAACAAGACGATTGGCTTCTTACCGCTATGTGCTCAAAAGTTAACATTGGAACAACTCTGTGGGGTTTTGACGGAGATGAGAACAGAAATGAGGACTAACATGAAACAATGTATGGAGGTTATTCAAGCCTTTTCTCTTTGACAAGAAGAATTGAGACAAGTTCCTCAGAGGCCAAATGCAATGTTAATCTCACCTCAAGAGAAGGTCTTATGAATCATAATGTTTGAAATGATGTTGAGATTCTTGTTCTTAGTAAGGAGAATTCACATCACTGAAGTCTTCAAGTTTTCGAGTATTGAAATTGACAAAAGGTTCACCTCTTGGAGATATGTTTGGAAGCCATAAAAAGTCGTGACTCTGATGATTTAGATATTGTTGGTTTGTGCCTGATGTCAAAAAGAAAACTGCAAGGGTCACTTACTCACTCCAGATGGTTTGGATATCGAAGCTAAGTTGGTAATCATCTCTTGTACATGTGTGGAAGTTGCTTGGGGCTCCCGCACGAGGGATAAGCAAGACGTACTCTTATCTTGAGCATTGCATCATTCGCATTGCTCGAATCCCTAAAAGCATTACAAATTCTTGGGTGACTTCGTCAGAATCTTCTTCCGTGTGATAATCAAGAGTGTTCTTCACAATGCTTCTCATTCTCAAGGCTCTACTTCATATATCAGTTACCTTTTCTCAGGATCTCCTTCTCAGTGGCCTTGCTAGTTAACAGAGACAAGAAGAATATGAGAAACAAATTGATGTGATTCTATTGCCTTGTGCTCATTCGTTTCCTTGTTTGTTGGAATCACAATTGGTTAGGATTCAAGTATTGGGTCTTCTTCACCACAAGTAGCTCTCTTGAGTTGATGATCATACAAGATTCTTCCCATTTATGATGGCGATTACTACTCTAGAAACTATGCTTGGGGCTCCCGCACGAGGGATAAGCAAGACATACTCTTATCTTGAGCATTGCATCACTCGCATTGCTCGAATCCCTAAAGCAAGGCAAAAGTTTACAATTCATGGGTGACTTCGTTGGAGTTCTCTTTTGAAGTAATCTCAAGTATTTGGAAGGAACTGCAGAAAGTATCCAAGCTCAATAAGTCCAGACGGAGTCAAGTCTCCTCAACAACGACATTCATTTAGTTTCTTACTGCATTCTCATAGTAATTTTTCCTTTGTGTGTTTAAGCATCGATAGCATGTAAAAACTTGTTAATTTCTGAATGAAAATCATAATGCATTGTTTATGTTTGTCTTGAAGCAATCCATTCGTTTTCACTCATAAAAATGTTTTTGGCATTACGATACCAACTTTACTAATCACTTGCGTAGGCAAAAAGCTGAGGGAGAATGATGAAAAATAAAAATGCAAAATCTCCAATTGTGTACTTTTGAATAAAACCCTACTGAGGATGTACAGGCATTATTTCAAATCCCCAAACACCGGAGATATAAGGGAGATAGACCCTCGTCAACCCCTTTGAGCCTTGAAGTAGGAGTTTCTTTTCTAATCATAAAAAACCCTTATCTTAACCTTGGGGCAGGGTAGTGTTCATTTAACTTGATCGAGTGTTCAAAACTCACCAAAAGGTGCACATAAGGATACAACAATGGTTATCCTTCAAAAGGTTGAGGAATTTCAAAACCGCAATGATTATCCTTATTCCATCAAGAGGTCAAAAGAGGACGACGCCACAATGGTTATCCCTCATCAATCAGAGAATGAGGCAGTCACAATACTTTCAACAAATCAGACGCAAGATCACACGACTTGTTCAAAAAAAAAGAGGCAAAAAAAAAATATATAATAAGAAAAGGATGAAAAGAAAAATGGAAAAAGAAGCATGAAAAAAAAGATGATGAAATTGCCAAGCAAGAACAAAGTCGTGTGACAATGAATCAGAAGAATAAAAGGTGAGCGACCGCCATGTCCAAAGAACCTCATTGATTCCTCAACCATTTCAAATTCCTTGTGAGGGATGAACGCTCATGTTGAGTTAACTGAACATAGAACTGGAGAACATCACGAAGGGGGTGGGGAACGAATAATTTTGAGCCTAAAAATCCTTTGTTTCTGAAAACCGTGAACCCGACCACATTACAACCCTTAAAAGTCCTAATTGAAGTAGGGTTTATTTTGAAAGCACACTCCTATGAGATAGCGTTTAACTGACTCCTAATGAAGCGAGACTCATATCCATGTTGGTATCGTATGCCTGCTTTATCTTTCATGTGCGAAAATTCGAGGTTGTGTCAACTAGTGACCCATTCACGAGAGGTCGCAACCTCATTTCAATAAAAAAAAAGGGTTTCTTTAAACTTCAAGGCTAACCTAGGCTTTGCATTAGAATCATCATTCTTATAATTAACATTCTTTTGCATACAAAATATGTGCCTAACATCAAGGAAATTACCATGATGAGAATCAGTAAGTAACTCGACCATGTCAAAGTACAAGAGACTTGAGAACTCCGAGGAGGAAAAGCTAATCATCTCAAATGTTGACCATCAAGGGGCAAGTCATCCAAAGAACTCCGTTGGGCATGAACAGTTAATGCTTTCCCTGATTACCTTGAAGGGAAGAGTTTGAAGACTCCGTTGAGCGTGGTAAAGTTGTTTCCATGTTTGTTTAACTTCAAAACAAAGAAAGCTTGAGGATTCTAGTAAGACGTACCTAATCAGGGGCAATAGAATCGAGGTTTGACCTCTCAAATGTGCAATCTAGGGCAATCACGTCAATAAATATCTTCAAGCTTCCTCCAATCTGGGGCAATCACGTCGAGGAATCTCTCTTGAGTTCAACCAATCTGGGGCAGTTACGTCGAGATTCGACAAATCTCTCCAAGAATTCTTTAGGGCAAATTCCTCCATAAGTCACGAAGCTTGGGGCACAATTCTGAGTTTTTGTCGCTCCATGACCATAGGAGTTTATTTCTCCTAGAAATTTGGTCTCTCCCCAAGCATAGAAGTTTATTTCTCCTGAGAGTTGTTCCATTTCTCCAACCTAGTGCCCTTATTCGGATACTCCCCAACATGGTGAATTGAGGGAATCTCCTCAAGTTGAAAATCTTCCAAGCAGTGGCACATGGTGAGAAGTCCAAAGTTATTCTACACTCTACAAGCCAACAACCAGAAGGTGTATCTTCCAAATCAAAGTCCAATATCTATTGGCACCTCCACATGGTCCTTAACACTAAGGGGATTCTCCCTGGTGTTTACCTATCTAATGCCTTTATTTGGCACTTTTGCATATAGAATCCATTGCATACAGCATTGCATCCTCAAAGCGTAGCATATCCATTAAAATGGAGCATTACGCCATAGAAAAATTCAAACATGCATACAAAGCATAAGCCAGATAATACAAATCAACACTCAGTCAAGATGACGATACTTCCCCACATAAAAAAATGCCCTTGCAAACTCCAATTGATATCTGCTACCACATTACAAATCTCCTCCGCCCACGGTGCCGATACCTGGTTTTCTCAATCCCCAGCCTAAGTGTTTTCAATAATCTTCTCGTGCTCCGGCCTCGTTGTTTACCCTCATTCTTTTCATTCTTGTGGATCGTAGGTCCGTTGACCTTATCCTCATCTTTTTCATTCTTGTGGATCGTAGGTCCGTTGACCTTATCCTCATCTTTTCATTCTTGTGGATCGTAGGTCCGTTGACCTTATCCTCATCTTTTCATTCTTGTGGATCGTAGGTCCGTTGACCTTATCCTCATCTTTTCATTCTTGTGGATCGTAGGTCCGTTGACCTTATCCTCATCTTTTTCATTCTTGTGGATCGTAGGTCCGTTGACCTTATCCTCATCTTTTCATTCTTGTGGATCGTAGGTCCGTTGACCTTATCCTCATCTATTCATTTCTTGTGGATCGTAGGTCCGTTGACCTTATCCTCATCTTTTTCATTTCTTGTGGATCGTAGGTCCGTGGACCTTATCCCCATCTTTTTCATTTCTTGTGGATCGTAGGTCCGTTGACCTTATCCTCATCCTTTTCAATTCTTGTGGATCGTAGGTCCGTTGACCTTATCCTCATCCTTTTCAATTCTTATGGATCGTAGGTCCGTTGACCTTATCCTCATCCTTTTCAATTCTTATGGATTGTAGGTCCGTTGACCTTATCCTCATCTTTTTCATTTCTTGTGGATCGTAGGTCCGTTGACCTTATCCTCGTCCTTTTCATTTCTTGTGGATCGTAGGTCCGTTGACCTTATCCCCATCTTTTTCAATTCTTGTGGGTCGTAGGTCCGGTGATCTTACCCTAGTTTCGAGTCATGGATCGTAGGTCTGACGACCTTATCCTCGTCTTTTCCAATTCTTGGAGTCGTGGATCTGTTGATCTCACCCCGATTTCGAGTCATTTATCCTTGTTTTCTTTTTTGGGTCAGTAAATCATATCCTTCCATCGAACCCGTGCTTTCCAATCACAGTCTCATACAACAATCATTTCCATTGAAAACCTTGTATTGGCACCTTGGGCTACGTTACAAGCTATCACCATTCATCCAATTACTCACCATAAATTCTTCTACCAGAAAAAACAATTCTCTTTCCCCAGCAGATATCAAAACAAAAAATAAGAATAACACTTACACCGTCTTCTCTTTAGGACAAATTTTTGGTACTTTGATATTTAATCCTCTTCTACCCCGAATGTTCGAAAGGCTAGCGCCAATCTCACCTTCAGGGTTAAGACGATTAAATAGGGGCAGCTGTCATACCCCAAATTTGTCCTACCCCTTGATTTCTAACTGGCTTTAGCTTCGCATTTCATCTGCATACCTCCATTAGGTCATTTAACACTGCATGCATCATTAACCAATAATTTAAAGCATGGGATAAGAGGTCCTCCAGTGGATTAGGGTTCTATTGGCTGGAGTTTCCTACTTGGGATAAACTTGATCCATCTGGTCGTTCTTCGAGCATTGGGATCACGAAATTAGGTTTTGATTCATGGAATCCTATTCGTCAAATTACAAGGTTCACCAAGGTAATTGGATCGGGTGGTAAGAGATCAGGTGCTTCAATCCTTACCTTTCCATCAAGAGAGTCCTCGGGGCGTTACGGTTGTGTTAAGGGCATCAATTAAGGAAGAACTTTGTCGTGGTACAAGATACGGAGTTGTGAATTCATTGTTGTTAAGGCATTTGTTCGTTGTTTTTATGCGAGTGGCTATTGGAAGTTGAATCAAGAATTGGATTCATTAGTGTGAAATATTCATTTCAAGTGATTATGTGGGGCTATGAGTTCTTAATGTACAAGTTTGATGGGATTAAAATGTGAACCGTAGTTCAAGTTGCAAAAGCGAAGCTTGCCATAGAATCTCATTCAAACATCCATTCAAAGTTCACTCAAGTTGATTAAAAAGGTTATACAAGCAAAATTACATCCACACTTAGTGTTCATCATTCATCATTAAGGTACATCATCAAGATACAAGAAGAATGTAAGTTCCATAACATAAAAAACTTCAGAATACATCTTCAACTTTGAAACTACAAGAACCTTTCAAGTTCTGTACCTAAACTTTGAAATGCATTTTCTCAAATGTTACAAGAAAGCTATACAAGTCATTACAAGTACCAGGACCATTTACATCATATACAAAACAGAGACACAAAATTTGGATGTTATTCTAAGCCATGTCTTTATTCAACTTCGCCGTGACTTCGTCTTCCGTGTTGTGACTCCATTTCTTTAGTGTTCTTCCGCAAGCTTTTGCGACATACCAGAGCAAACTCAAGCCAAATAAACCTGCAACATATCATTACAAAAATTCAGAAACTTTCACTTAACAATACCATTCAAAACTCCACGATTGTTCATTGTCAGGACTTAGGCTAAGTACAAAGAATCCTAAAGAGCTACTAAACTTCAGCATAATTCAAAAAAGATGGGCATACAAATTCAGGCTATTCATACATGTTCTAATTCACATCAGTTCAGATACCCACTAAAATCTACCTTCCATAAAACCACACTATGCCACCCATCAGCTACATAATCTGGTCTGCAACAAAGACTTCGTGCCGTCAAAAAGTTACATCCAAAGTCATCATGTCTACATAAACCATTCAGTCCCTGCCTTATCAAAAACCACAATCCCAGCTAACAGTTACAATCCAGAAACAGCCTGTACACAATCAAACCCTTCAAAGAGAAAAGCCCTGCATAAACCTTTCAAGCCATAAAAAAAAACCTACAGAAGCAACCACCAACTGTCCCATAACATAACAAGCATAACCTCTAACCGATTTCTAACCACATAACAGTTTTAACAAACTTTTAGCTAACTGTCCTAACAATTTCATCTTAACTACCTACCAGCTCCTAACAAACTTATAACTACTTTCAAAACACCCATAACAAACTTTCCAACCAATTCCTAACAACCTAACATTCAGTTAATTGAATCCTAACAGAAATAACAGAATCAGTAACAGAAAATCAGAGAGAAAACTGACCTGAGAAGATCTATATAACAGATGCTTCACCATTGCTCAGGGGTTCGATCATCTTCTTCAATTCCTCTTGCTCACCATTCTTGGCTTTCCACCATGGACACTCTCTGAACTCTGAATCGATTCACAACCTTCAATTTCACTCACCCTCTTCATTCATTCCTCACCATCTCCTTCACCATCTCCTTCATACAACCTCCATTTTCAAAACTTTCTCCAAATCATTCTTCAACCTCCAACAATTCCTAAGGCTCGATCTTCTTCGATCTTCATTGCTCCAATTAACACGGCACCATCATCAATCATTTCCTTCACATCGATTCTTCAAAGCCGCGAGCAACAGCACTGCGTTCATCATCGTCACCGATCCATCATCGAGTATCCCCTGCATCACCTTCAACCACCGTGTTCATTCATCATCATAATAGTCAACGCTTCGCAATAACGTCCATCGTCCATCAACAACAAACAACGACATCATCGGCTTCACATCCACGACGGCCTTTCATCGCAGACGAAGAGGAAGAGTGAAGGAAGATCGAGAGAGTGCAGGAGAGAGTATCGCCGGAAAGGGTGAGGTAATCGCCGTCGCGCAAGGAAGGATCCACCGCCGCGAATTTTGTTGAGGAAGAGAAGAAGAGTTTACTCGTGAATGAAGATGATTCGTCACAAGAGTAACAACCCTAATCCCCTCTTATTTTATTTTTTTCAATTAACGTATTAATTAACATATGGTTTAAATATTTGGCTAGTATATAGTTTAGTGTTAATTGGAATATAATGATGCTGTTAATTGAATTAATCTGAATTGGGATAATCAACAGTAATTTGATATTTGATTGATGTTAATTAGAGATTAGCATAAGATTTGAGTCAATTGGATCTATTAGAAAATCTGAATAGAAGAATGCACTGGGCCACGAATTGCTAATGCACACCCCCCTTGGCCCGTTCCATCATTTTTGGCACATGAGAGAAGTCTATAACAAAAACAATGCTGTTGGGCTATTCCCCATTGGACCCTGCGCCTTACTACTTTCTGACACTACCATTTTCAACTTTAAACCCCCTTTTCACATGTTTTTTTCTTGTTAGAATTTAGGAGTTTTTGACATAGTTTTGGTTCTAATCTTTTTAGATAATAAAAAACGTGTAAAATCATAATTTTCTCATTAGATTTTTAGGTAATAACAATAGTTAGAATCATAATTTTGGTTTGATTTTTAGGTAATAAAAATGACGTAGAAAACAATAAAATTGTTAGTTTTAGGGTTAATGGTTTTTAACATATTTAGACTTGAATTAGGAATCCCCATTAAAAACTCATAAAAATGGTAGTTTCTAGGTTAACTTTGACATTTAATTTCCTTCACAAAAATACCATAAAAATAGTAGTATTTTTAGTGTAATTTTGCATTAGTACTTGAATTGTTTTTGTGCTATTTCCATGTTATTTTTGTATGATGCTTCTGTGATTTTATCGCTTGTACTTTTGGCCTTATTTTAGGCCTATGTTGTTAATACCACTTGTATGCTTCTTTTAGGATTTAATCACCAAGTTAACAATAGGAATTAGAATAACTTAGATTAGAATTTAGGATTAGTCCCCTATTGCATTCTTTTTCTTTTTCAACTCTTTAAAACATTAATAAACGGAAGATGCGAATCACATTAAGCAAGTGATTGAGAAATGAGTGGGATTCATTCCCTAATCTATTTCTCAATCGCTTAGTGGCATAGAAACGAGTGGGATTCATTCCCTAATCTGTTTCTCGGTCACTACTTAATGGGAGAGAAATGAGTGGGATTCATTCCCTAATCTGTTTCTCAAACATTAATTAATGGGAGAGAAATGAGTGAGATTCATTCTCTAATCTGTTTCTCAAACATTACATAATGGGATGGAAGTGAGTGGGATTCATTCCCTAATCTGCTTCTCGATCATTATACATTTTATGTGATTCGAATCGCAAAGTAAATTCCCTTAAAAAACACACAAACAAAAACACTTTAAAACATCTAACAATGGTTCAGACTAAAACAAAGTAGAGAAAGTGGTGAGTGGCCCGGTATTGGGAACTGTTCATCACCCATCTACCCTAAAAGACACAAACCAATCATTTCTTTTTCTTTTGCCTCGTTGGCACCTAAGGGCAATGTCATTTCCGTTCGTACGCATCGTAGGTCTTCCCTTATGCAAGAACGTGAACGTTGACTCCGCCCAATTAAAAAACACAAAAACAAACAGAAAATCTTTAGCCGAGCTACGGTAACTCTGATTCCTGAAAAGGATACGTAGGCAGCGGGGTAGGGCCCGTGCGAGTACAATTCTTTCTTTTCCCTACATTTTGCATTCATTTCGCATTTAGACATAGACATAGTATACACCCTTTAGATAGAAACAGACATAGGTGGATACCATCGGGTACAATGGGCGTGAGGGGTGCTAGCACCTTCCCCTCGCGTAACCGACTCCCGTACCTAGATTCTATGGTCGCAAGACCCTGTTCCTTCCTTTGTTAGGTTTCCTGATATTCCTTTCCCTTATGGGATAAATATATTGGTGGCGACTCTGTTCATTTTTCGCGAGCGTGCGACAAACATCAAGATGGAAGTCTCCAAGATTGATGGGTAAAAACTTGAATTTAAATAACAATGGAAGTTTTAGGGTTTTTTCACTCAAAATGATAGATTTTGGTTCAAGAGAGAGAAATTAAAGATGGAATGAGTCTCAAAATATCTAACAAACACTATATAGCATGGCACATCTGCACAGATTCGCCCGGCGGAAGAACAGCTTCGCCGGGCGAAACCCACTAAACAGGCCACGTGACCTCAAAAGTACAACTAAAGAAACCAAAATAATATCTTCTTCCGCCCGGCGAGCCAGATGCTCCGTCGGGCGCTCCAGAACAGAAAGATGGCCAAAAATTGAGCTGCTTCGTCCCTGGCTCGCCTACCACTCGCCGGGCGGAGCTTCGCCTACAAGCGTTGTCTCGCCGGGCGAAAACAAGCAAACACTGACACCTTCAGAGTTGCCTAAATCCTCGATTCTTCGACTTTTTTCCCGATTTTTCTGAACTTTTGCTATCACCAATAACTGAAACACTAGAAAATAGATCAAAATACCAAATATTTACATATGACAAAAATCACTTATTTACATAAGTTATTCTTCTAAAAACATAGAAAAAGGGGTAAAAAGTGTCTTAAAAAACATATGAATAGAAACCACAAAAGACACTCAACAAAATCTCCCCAACTTGCATCTTTGAATGTCCTCAATCAAAGGAAAATTTTCAAAATTAAACCAAAATGATTCAAAGCACAAAATCAACCGACAAAACTTGAATGGTTCAAACTCGACAAGTGCACTCACAAGGCAACTTCATAACTTAGATAGATACATAGCACTATAATGAATTAAACCCTAAACACAAACTTCAAAATGCAAATCTTTGCCATAACATGCTCATGTATGAATCACCTAAATTTCTCACAAAACAGGGATTATACACAATATAAACAATGGACAAAACACTCTCGCTAATAACTATATTAACATCCAGAACAATTCATACGTTCATCTCGACATTTCGCAAAGAAAACCATGGAACAAAGATCACAAATGACTTTTCTCGGTTGTAGCTTGGCTTAGGATAAAAAGGAAAGGATATTATATAAGGCCATTGAAACGAAAATTGGTAAGAAACAAGAAAAACAATTCTCAATCTGATAAATTCATTCTTGCTCAATTCACAACTTCTCACAATTCACTTCCTTTTCTCACAATGCATCTTCTCTTTATTTTTTTTTTCATTTTTTTTTTCATATATATATATATATATACATATATTCTTATAATCATTTCTTTGAAAGATGCATTGCCCACCACACTTTCTTTCTCGTACAACTTCACAAATAGGAACCACTCTCCCCAACTTCACACTTTTCTATCTCAAGAGACGAGAATTGCTTTTCAAAGTAAGATAAAGGTTCAAGGGAAAGTGTTTACACAAAAAAAAAATATATGAGAATGAATCATCATTGACTAGATTTGCTTGATCAACAACACAACTACTAAGTGGTAATCTTAATAATTTGTTGGCATGCAATGGACTCATTCACACAAACTTTCGGCTCAAAAAGGTTTACAAATGTGCACACACTAATTCGGTTAAATGAAGCCTATTTGGAATGGTGGTTTTTCTCAATAATACAAACAATGCCTTGATCCCTTCTAAGTTCCATAATTTCAATTGAACACAAGATTTGGCATGAATCGAACGAGCTAAACACAATTACTAGACATCACAATATTTTGGTGAACAATGGAAGCCACTCACATTTATGGTTAAGTCCTAATGATTCACACATGAACATATATTTACAAGATGATGCATAACACGAATTTGCATAAAGCGTTAATTTAATTAACGTGCTATCATTCTACAAAGCGATTAAAGTAATACCTTCTTTGCACACTTTTGAGAATTTTATCATCACCATCCAAACTTTTGAGTTGAAACAAACTCTACACAAATATTTTTTTTCTTGCTCCTTGCGGAACCAAAATCTTAAACAATCAAACTTAGAAACATCAGATTAAACTTATATGTACAAAGCCAAAAATTTAAACAAACTAAAATATTTAAGAAAATCCAACTAAAATTAACTAAAATTATCCAACAAAACATTGCCAAGCACCAACATCCAAAAGTTATCAAATACTTAAAACATAAAAAAAACTAAGGCAAAATAACTAGTAAACTCCTAATCAAGGATGTCATCACCAATCTCATCACCAATCTCATCACCATCTCCATCAGCATCATCCACCCCCTCAGAAAAGAAAGGCCTGCCCTCAGGCCAATTTGCATAAGCAGAATAATCCTCGCGAGAAGGAAAGGGAGGGATCTCACCAGAAGGTGCAGAATGATGCAGATACAACTTCCTCATAGAGTCCATAAGGAACTCATTGGACCTCCTTCCAGCCTCAAGCGCATCCCAAGTATAGTTAAAAGATGTTCTCAACCTCGGATCCCAATCCTCATAATCCAGAGTCTCACCATGCTCACCTGCAGCAGAGGACTCACCAGCATCCTTCTTCTTTTTCTTCGCAGCCAACTTAGCATTACAGTAGCGGTTGATGTAAGTATCATCAACCAAATCTCTCTTCCTTTCGTTCACCACACTTGGAAAACGAACACCCTGCTTTTGACACAAAGAAGTAATCAAACAAGGAAAATGATAGGTGTGCTAGAATGTACCCCAGGACGACGAGTGTTCTCGATGAAGATCTTCATCTCATTAGCAATGATTTTAGCCACGTCGACCGTCTTGTTTTCCAAGATGTGATAAACAAGCAAAGCCACATCAAGAGGTGCAGAAGATTTATGAAACCTAGGCCTTATGTTAAACACAATCAGAAGAAGCACCGCCTGAGCCAAAGGAGTCATATCAATCCTGTTGTAACGAATCGGCTCTTGACTATTGTTCAACTCCACCTGCTTTCCCGGTTTAAGGATCACACAAGAAATTACTTCCTGGTCTTGATGAGTTCTTCGTGCCACAGAAAACTCATCAGTCTGGAGATTTAGATCAAACGGATTCCAAGGATGGCCAAGGAGCTCACTAATCGCATTACGCGAAAAATTGATCTCCTTACCACGAACAAAAGACTTATAAGAACATAACTCACCCTCCGGTTGAAGTGCATTAGCATAAAACTCACGGACAATCTCATAATTTATGAAATCAACCGGAGTGAGCAACCTTCCCCACTTCTTTGCATTGAAAATGTTTGCTATTTCTTTGTAGCTTCCCTCAGTGTCAATCACAAACTTCCTCTCCGCCAAAATCTTTTTCTTTTCCAGCATGGGCATACGGTCCTGGTGGATGGCACTACTGAAACGCAATGCATCAAAAGCTCTTGGCGGAGGATTTGAACTACCAGCCATAGTTGCATCCTTTTGAGACTTGGATCGCTTCCTTTGCCTGCTAAACATCTGTACATAAAAGAAGGAACCACACAAAACAAGCCACCAAAATCGTTAGTAATAAAACACACCACAAATTGTTGGAACCAAAAAAAAAAAAAATTTTGCAGGTCTGGTGTGACTCGCCCGGCGAGCCAGAATGCTCCGCCGGGCGAATTGAACGAAACAGGGGAAGACAATCTGCAGAACATGCATTCACACACCACACCCATTTTACTACGCTATTTGGAACTTTTATGTGCATCTAATCAACTATATTTCATCCTATTTCAACCAAAGATTTTCAAAACCCTAACTAATTTCATGCTCTAAGCTACTAGTCAAGAACAACACAAGAGAAAAGAGAACAAAAAGAAAAATTACCTTAGCTTAAAAAAAATTGATGGAAGAGAAGAGCAAGAATAGAGGAATTGAGAGCTAGGCTTGGAGAAGGAAACGGCTAGGGCAAACACAAAGAAGGGGGGAACGAAAATTTCTATTGGAACTGCTGGCAAGAGTGGGCCTCACTCATTTAGCCCCTTTTTCTGCAGCCCAGGCACGTGACAATCTGTCACAGAAAAACAGCCTTCGCCCGGCGAGACAAAAGGCTCCGCCGGGCGCTCCACACCAGAATCAGCAAAATTGGTTTCTAAGATTACAGGTCTTCCTCTTTTCTTACACAACAATCAAACAAGATTTTAAAGCTGATAAAACAACTAAAACAGCAGTAAATACTTACAATGCTGGGGTGCCTCCCGACTAGCGCTTTGTTTAACGTCGGTCAGCTCGACGGCTATAAGTGATCAAGGATCACTAAGAGCAAGCACACTTGTTTCCCTATTGAACTCGCACCCACGGTACACTTTCAATCTTTGCCCGTTAACAGTCCACGTTTCTTTTGATTTCGGGTCTTCTACCACAATTGCTCCAAAATGCTTCACCTCCTTGACCAAAAACGGTCCAGACCATTTTGACTTCAACTTTCCCGGAAAAAGTCTTAAACGGGAATTGAACAGAAGCACCATTTGACCGACTTGGAAATCTTTTTGCCGGATTTTGCTATCATGATAAAATTTGACCTTTTCCTTGTAAATTTTGTTAGAATTGTAGGCATTAAGTCTCAATTCATCCAACTCATGAATTTGAACTTTCCTTTTTTCACCGGCCAAGTTCGGATCAAAATTTAAAAGCTTTAACGCCCAAAAAGCTTTGTGCTCCATCTCAACTGGTAAATGGCAAGTTTTACCATAAACCATTTGAAATGGAGTTAAACCAATTGGAGCCTTATAGGCGGTACGATACGCCCACAATGCATCGTCAAGCTTTTGAGACCAATCTTTTCGCGAACTTGACACGGTTTTCTCAAGGATCCTTTTAATCTCACGGTTTGAAACCTCAGCTTGGCCATTGGTTTGCGGATGGTATGGAGTAGCAACCTTGTGCTTAACTCCATATTGCTTCAACACTTTTTCAAGTGGAGCA
Source organism: Vicia villosa (assembly GCF_029867415.1). Classification (NCBI taxonomy): domain Eukaryota; kingdom Viridiplantae; phylum Streptophyta; class Magnoliopsida; order Fabales; family Fabaceae; genus Vicia; species Vicia villosa. The sequence goes on from NC_081183.1 coordinate 147,371,201, forward strand.
TTGCAAAAATGTGATCCGCCATCACTCACCAACACCCTCGGCGTACCGAAACGTGAAAAAATGTTCTTTTTCAAAAATTTGATTACGGTCTTACCGTCAACTTTTGGTGAAGCAATCGCTTCCACCCACTTAGACACATAGTCCACAGCGACCAAAATGTATTCATTGGCAAATGAGGATGGAAATGGACCGACGAAATCAATTCCCCAACAATCAAACACCTCCACCTCTAGGAAGCTTTGTAGGGGCATTTCATCTCGACGACCAATTCCACCACTCCGCTGACAACTGTCACAACTCGACACATAACGATAGGCATCTTTAAACAACGTAGGCCACCAAAAACCCGCCTGAAGGGCTTTAGTTTCCGTACGTAATCCATTGTAGTGACCACTATATGGTGAATTGTGACAATGCCACAAAATACTTTGAGATTCCTCACTAGTAACACATCTCCTTAAGAGGTTGTCACTACTTAATTTGAAAAGATAAGGCTCATCCCAAACGTAAAAATTAGCATCGGATAAGAACTTCCGTTTTTGGTTCCAAGTAAGGTCTTCCGGTATCCACCCGGTAACTTTATGGTTAGCCATGTCAGCAAACCAGGGTCTAACTTCCTGGACCATAAACAGTTTCTCATCAGGAAATTCCTCTTTGACCTCACTTTCAAATTGTGTTACCTCGGTATTCACCAACCGAGATAAATGGTCAGCTACCACATTTTCAGACCCTTTTTTGTCTCTTACTTCAAGATCAAACTCTTCAAGCAAGAGAATCCACCTAATCAGCCGTTGCTTTGAGTCCGGCTTAGTGAGCAAGTATTTGATAGCTGCATGGTCAGTATAACACACAATTTTGGAACCAATCAAGTAAGAACGAAATTTCTCTAATGCAAACACAATAGCAAGCAACTCTTTTTCGGTAGTTGCGTAATTGACTTGCGCTTCATTTAAAACTTTGCTCGCATAGTGAATAGCATGAAAAAATTTGTTCTTTCTTTGTCCTAAAACGGAACCCACCGCATAATCACTCGCATCACACATGAGTTCAAAATCAAGGGACCAATTAGGAGCGACGATTATGGGTGCGGTGACCAACTTTTCTTTAAGCTCTAGGAAAGCATTTAAACAAGATTCATCGAAAAGAAATTCCGTACCTTTGTTGAGTAGATTACTCAATGGCTTTGCAACTTTGGAGAAATCTTTGATAAATCTTCGATAAAACCCGGCATGTCCAAGAAAACTTCGGATACCCTTCACATTCAATGGAGGAGGCAACTTCTCTATCACTTCAATTTTGGCTTTATCCACCTCAAGGCCTCTTGAAGAAACCTTGTGGCCGAGCACAATTCCTTCGGTAACCATAAAGTTGCACTTCTCCCAATTTAGAACCAAATTTGATTCCACACAACGACTTAGCATGGTATCAAGACTTTTCAAACATAGATCAAATGAAGCCCCAAAAACCGAGAAGTCATCCATAAACACTTCGATGCACTTCTCAATCAAGTCGGAAAAGATAGCTTGCATACACCATTGAAATGTTTCCGGTGCATTACATAACCCGAAAGGCATTCGCCGATAAGCAAAGATACCGAAAAGGCATGTGAAAGCGGTCTTCTCATGATCCTCGGGATTGACTACAATTTGATTGTATCCCGAATACCCGTCTAAGAAACAATAAAATTGTTGACCGGATAATCTCTCGAGCATTTGATCCATAAACGGTAAGGAAAAATGATCTTTCCTCGTAGCTTTATTTAGCCTACGAAAATCGATACACATCCTCCATCCCGTCACAGTTCGAGTAGAAATTAGCTCATTCTTCTCATTTCGAATCACCGTCATTCCACCCTTCTTAGGCACCACATGGACGAGACTCACCCAAGCACTATCCGAGATCGGATAAATCATCCCGGCTTCTAACATTTTCACTACTTCCTTTCTCACTACCTCTTTCATCACCGGATTCAAACATCTTTGTGGTTGAGCCACCGGTTTAAAGTCATCCTCCATCAAAATCTTATGCATACAAAAGGAGGGACTAATGCCTTTGAGATCGGAAAGTGTCCATCCCATTGCTTCTTGGTTTATTTCTAGGACCACAAGTAATTTTTCTTCTTCAACCTTAGAAAGGGCGTTGCTAATGATAACCGGCTTGTTTTCATTCTTCTTAAGAAACACATACTTCAAGTGAGAAGGTAACACTTTCAATTCCACCTTTGGTTCTTCAACTTCAAGCTCATCTTCCAATTCATCAATTTGAGCTTCAAAAGGATTTATCTTATCACATGCCTCAAGATTTCTCAAGCAATCTTCAATTTCCTTCTCTTGATCTTTTGTAAGCACTTCAAGAGCTTCCATCAAAGTTTTCTCAAGAGGATAATCCAAGTGAATTTCATTCTCCACTTTCATAATCGCTTTTTCTGTGGCATCAATTCTAAAACAATCATCGTCATCACTAGGGTGCTTGATGGCTTCAAAGAGATTAAGACATAATTCCTCGTCTTGGTTTCGCAATTTCATTAAGACATCATCAATGTCTATCATCATTCGGGCCGTCTTCATGAAAGGCCTTCCTAAGATCAATGGTATATCAGGATCTTCTTCCATGTCTATGACGAAAAAATCAACGGGAAACCAAAATTTGTCAACCTTAACAAGAAGGTCTTCCGCAACTCCATGAGGATGAGCTGTGGATTTATCCGCTAATGATAACGTCATTCGAGTCGGCTTCAAGTCATTGATTCCTAACTTTCTCACCATAGACAAAGGGATCAAATTAATGCTAGAACCGGTATCCACCAAACCTTTGCCTATATGAACATTTCCAATAGACACCGGCAAGGTTACCCGCCCAGGATCATTTGATTTTATCGGTGTAGTGCGTTGAATTAACGCATTACAACAAGAGCTCACCGTTACTACCTCCGTATCCAAAAAAATTCTATTTTTGGTGATGATGTCTTTGATGAATTTTGCATACATCGGCATTTGCTCTAATGCCTCGGAAAAAGGAACATTGATTTGCAACTTGCTAAATATGTCCAAGAACCGAGCATAGTGCTTTGCATCTTCTTTCCTTGACGGACCGGGAGGGTAAGGTAATTTCTTCACATGAATTGAGTTTTCTTTCATCTTCCCTTTTTCACTCACACTCAATTTTTTTCTCTCTTTTTCTACAACTTTCTCAAGAGTTTCTTTTTCCACTAATTCTTTCTCTTTCTCATTTTCAACTAAATCACCCTCAACATTTTTTTCTACTTTAATCTCCCTATCTTTTTCACTTTCAACAATTTCTTCCTCAACTATCTCTCCTACACCCATATCAATATTTCTGCCGCTACGAGTTAGAATTGACTTACAATGCTCCCGAGGATTTTCTTGTGTAGTAGCCGGAAAAGGACCTTTGTTTTGATCGGCAAGTTGCTTTGACAATTGCCCGACTTGAGTTTCAAGGTTCTTTATGGCGGCATCCGTACTTTTTTGGCTCGCAATTTGCAATTGCATGAATTGGCTAAGAGTGTCCTCTATCGAAAGCTTTGTTTGTTGAGGTTGTTGATTGTAACCACCTTGATAAGGATTTTGACGATTCGATGGATTCGCATCCGGCCTCCATCCTTGATAACCTTGATTACCTCTTTGTTGGTAACCTTGGTTATTGTTGTAAGGTTGTTGTTGTTGTTGTCTCCCACCATAACCTTGATTAGGATTAGACACATAATTAACCTCTTCACCCGGTGGAGGACAAAAACCAGTTTGATGGTCACCCCTACACAATTCACAACACATCACCTGTTGATTTTTAGAAGGGATCCCATGTATCTCTTTGATTTGTTGAGGGAGTTTTGACATTTGTTGAGTGAGCAATTCTACTTGTTGTGTCAATAACTTATTTTGAGCAAGTATTGCATCACTAGTATTCAATTCAAGAACTCCCGGCTTTCTTTGTGATGCACTACGGTTGTGTTGCCCTTGATGATCATTCAAAGCCATCCTATCAATGATAGCAATTGCTTCAGCAGCAGTTTTTGACATCAACGAACCACCCGCGGTCGCATCTAAAAGAGTTTTTGGTTGAGGTTGGAGTCCATTTCTAAAGATATGGATTTGAGACAATTCATCAAATCCATGCCCTTTGCATTTTCTAACCATAAACTTGAACCTCTCCCAAGCTTAATTGAGAGATTCACTCGGGCCTTGAGAGAACACTGTTATAGAAGTTTTTGCTTCCATGAACCTATTGTGAGGAAAGAACCTATCTAAAAACTTCTCTTCTAACTCGTTCCAATTTTTCATAACATTGTTCGGTTGATCAAGATACCACTCCTTAGCTTTTCCTATCAAGGAATGAGGAAATAGTCTCCTGAAAACTTGTTCTTCTTCGGCCTCCGGAGCACCAATGGTTCCGGCGATCTCATAGAACTTTGTTAGATGAGTAAAAGGATCCTCGTGATCTGCTCCGGTGAAAGGATTCTGATAAAGTAATTGAAGTAACCCCGTTTTCATCTCGGAGTTTCTTCCATTGGCTTGGTCACGAGCAAATTGTGCATTGAGTCGAGGGCTATTAACACATGGCCCTCGAGGTGGAACATTTGGATCCGCAGCCATTTCTTCCTCAACTAAGTTTTCAACCGGAGTTGAAGAAGAAGATGCTTCTTGTTGTTGTCTTCTTTCCCTAGCTAGTTGTCTCCTCCTACGAGTTTTGCTATTCTCTCTACGTGCAGTCCTCTCAATCTCAGGATCAAAAAGGAGTTGATCTGCAGGTGTACGTCCTCGCATAAACTGTAATCTGAAAAACTAACCAAGCAAATTAACAAACACAAGGGATAAGAGCTAAGAAATAAGAGATTTAATTATAAGACTCAATACAAAACAAACTATTGCAATGCTTGCAATATCTAAACAACAATCCCCGGCAATGGCGCCATTTTGTTGAAAGAGTATTGTGGTACTTTTTGTTTATCGTTTCCACAGGGATTGAAGCGATATTACCTCCGTTCTATAGTTTATTTTGTCGTGAGTTAAAGTTAACATAGGGTTTGGTTTTGATTTGGCAACGTAGTTCTTCGATCTCATGCAAAAAGTGTTAAACTTGGTATGTGGTTTTAAAAGATGGTAAAAGAATGTCAAGATTAGATTTTTGATAATTTACTTCTAAGATATTTTCTTGATCAAATATGTGAACTCATGAATGATACAATAATCACAATCCTCTCAATATGTTTCATGTCTAAACCATATTGTGAGATTTGCCATTTTGATCCTTAAATGATCTCTCAACCTAACTATCAAAATGACAACATTCAAAGCTTAATATAGGTGAATATCAACTCACAAGGCTATTTCTAAACTTTACTTATTGATAGATAAAAAACCTAGGTCAAGACTTGAAAACATTTTCTCAAATAGAATACAAATCTTATAAATAAATTAACACAGGGTTTTTCACCATATATATATCATCACTTGTTCACATACAAAAGATCAAAAGAAATACAAACTAAAAGCAAATCATCTACCTCTAATCTTGACACCAAGAAGGTTTAGCCACCCATTTCCATGGTGACTTGAGCAACAAGCAAACTATCAAGCTTTATGAACATCAAGATGGAAGTCTCCAAGATTGATGGGTAAAAACTTGAATTTAAATAACAATGGAAGTTTTAGGGTTTTCTCACTCAAAATGATAGATTTTGGTTCAAGAGAGAGAAATTAAAGATGGAATGAGTCTCAAAATATCTAACAAACACTATATAGCATGGCACATCTGCACAGATTCGCCCGGCGGAAGAACAGCTTCGCCGGACGAAACCCACTAAACAGGCCACGTGACCTCAAAAGTACAACTAAAGAAACCAAAATAATATCTTCTTCCGCCCGGCGAGCCAGATGCTCCGCCGGGCGCTCCAGAACAGAAAGATGGCCAAAAATTGAGCTGTTTCGCCCCTGGCTCGCCTACCACTCGCCGGGCGGAGCTTCGCCTACAAGCCTTGTCTCGCCGGGCGAAAACAAGCAAACACTGACACCTTCAGAGTTGCCTAAATCCTCGATTCTTCGACTTTTTTCCCGATTTTTCTGAACTTTTGCTATCACCAATAACTGAAACACTAGAAAATAGATCAAAATACCAAATATTTACATATGACAAAAATCACTTATTTACATAAGCTATTCTTCTAAAAACATAGAAAAAGGGGTAAAAAGTGTCTTAAAAAACATATGAATAGAAACCACAAAAGACACTCAACACGAGGTCAGATAGATTATTGTTGTTGTTATCGATTTGCATCCTTTGGTGAATTATTTGCCGACTATGCTCGACGCTCCACTGTTGTCCATGTTTGTTAAGCGATGGTATTAGGATACATCCTCCTTTCATCTCCCATTTCGTGAGATGATGATTAACATGGATTATATCCCTGCCTCTTCTATCTCCCAATTACAAGTAACTTCTTTACTGCTCTCCACCTTAACCAAAAGCTTGCATGTATTACAACTGAGAAGTACTTGGGGGTTACCAAAACCATGGTCATGGAAAAGTTTAGGTTTAACAGGGGGTTTCACTTTCGTCTCTCTTAGCTCTAGGATATGTATCAGACACTAGTGGAACCCTCTATGTATGAGGCGCCCGCTAGGGTATATATGTTGTATCTAGTAGGATGCATTATCCTAGCGGATAAGTCTCGTGTATACATCGATGCCAGATAAATCTTTGTATTTTTTGAGCTTGGGCAGGTCGACTGGGAATTTGCGTGTGTTGTTTTGACGGTACTATATACTTCCCTTGGAGAGGCCTGTCTTTGAGACGAGGCAACATTCAATTTATATGAATCTATTTAGGTATGCATATTTATTATGTTTTACTTATTCAGTTTTTATTGGTTAAAGACATTTTGTAAATGTAATTTCTTCTTCTTGCACAGTGTAGGATATACGAGTATTTTCCGTCTATTTGTGACAGACGTGTTTGTTTTCCTACCACTGGCTCTCCACGGGCCACCAAATGGAGGTCCAAACATTCACATCTACACTATTATGAAAATACCTTTAATAATGGTTGCAAAAGACCTATAATAATGGTTAAACAACCGTAGTTAGGTAGAGTGTGAGTGTATGTGGATCATTTACAACCACGGTTCACTGTCCGTGGTAGAAAACTGGAAAGCGCACTACCTATAATCACAATTATTTTAAATAACCTTAGTGAAAAGTAACATCATTTTTGTTGTTTAAACAACCTTAAACTATGGTTTATCTTTCAACCATGATGATATGTTCTTTGAGTTTATTATAACATATGTGGAATGCTTATTTCACCAACTAATCACTAAACATAACCTTTTAATGTGATATATAAATTAATAATTTGACAAGTTATATTAGAATAACATGTTACAGTAATCAATGTTTTCCTAGATTTTTTCTTTTCATTCTCTGTATCTCGCACGTATTTTAAGTGTTAGAATTAGGTTCAATGCTTGTTGTAACACCACTACTTCAAAAAGCGCTTTCAACGTCTCACACGAAATGCATTTTACCTTAAAAAAAGAATCGAGGTAACGAGAGGCTACATGAAAAGTAATGACTTAACACCTCGGTTTTTAAAACACCGAGGTAAAGGTTTATTATGACATGGGTTAGAACCCTAGTTTCTGCACTTTTATTATTTACAAAAACTAGCGCTTTTTTATCTCAATTTATTATGGCATTAATTTTTTTTTTTTAATAAATCTCATTAGAGTGTTAACAAATAAAAATATAAAGTGTATTAGCTGAGATTCGAAGCATATCTTGAATGGTGTATCATCTCGGTGTTTATAAAAACTGAGGCAACAAGTTATATATATATATATATATATATATATATATATATATATATATATATATATATATATATATATATATATATATATAGGGATATGATCAAATGACACCAAGGTGTCAAAGTTTAATTTGACACCAAATCTCAACCGTTAAAAGAATTGTTAGGAGAAAAATATGCTATGTATATTTTCATTATTATTTTATTTCATTTAGTATCACCGTTATATCAATTCTTTTAACGGTTGAGATTTTGGTGTCAAATTAAACTTTGACACCTTGGTGTCATTTGATCCTATCCCATATATATATATATATATATATATATATATATATATATATATATATATATATATATATATATATATATTTATATATATATATATATATATATATATATATATATATATATATATATATGGCGCGTCTTAAAATAAAACCTCGGTTTTTTACTTCAACAAGCATGCATACTTTATTCGTATAAAGTCAACATACTAAAAAAATCAAATTATAACATAACTTCAAATACTTATTCAAAGGAAAAACTCAAGGAAACAAATCCAACATCTTCTCAATAAAATAAATACGCCCCATTGCCCGATGTTACCGATTCAGAGAAAAGTTCCACTAATAGCATGAATAAATAAATATAAAATAAGCTTATGAAGCCATCTTCCAATTCACAAGAAATCACTGGTGTTGAGTATCAGTACAAAATTGTACAAAGCTACACAAAGAAACAAGAAAATGGTGAGAATACGCCTTACAATTGTTTACGGTAAATTTCAACAACAGGATGGTGAAACAAAAACAATAGTCAACATATTATTTTCATACAACACAATCACAATCAAATTCTTAATTCAAATGCTAATGCACCAACTCCTCCTTCAGTATGCATCTAGTACCGGGTTTTGGATTTCAGAGGTCTCTTACTGATTAATCCCTTGTATTTGGTTCCTCAGTGAACCAATGATTCCTCATGAATCTAAGACCCTCCTCTAGTTCCTTTCTGAACCAACGATTCTTATATGAATATGAGGCCATCACAAGACCGAAGTCCAACATATCTCCAAAATATATGCATGCATGATCATGTGAAACAAATAGGAATACAACTCAAACAATTATCAAAAATCATCTCAAGCATCATACTAAAAAAGGTTCCACTCTTGAACAGTAAATTTGCCAATAAAGAGGCCTCCGTGTAATCCCTCCTGATTACTAATCACAACAATATAATTTATTTAAAAAATTAGAAACAATTCCAATTGAGTAATGGTATGTTATTACTCAACAATTATAAAATCATCTAAAATTCTCAAAACATCCCAAATAGTTATTATGTTATTTTATAACTCAATAACTACTCTAAAGTACTCAAATTACTCTAAAGTGTTTAAAGATGACTCTAAGGATAACTTTCACGAGTGATAATTCTATTATTCCTAAGCGCCGACAATATAACTCAAAATTGACCCAAAGGTAACAATTATCATTCTATGACCATAATTATGTTTCCTTTAACTTTTCTTTTGTATATTAGTTCAATTTCAATAGTTGAATTTATAGTTTTTTATTTGACAAAAAAATTCTAATTTTGATGGTAGTTATTAAACCTAGCAAGGAGAATCATTGAATTGTACATGAAAAAAAAAGTGATACATATCAAATGGTTAACAAATTTAACTCTCAGTAAAAAAACGATGCGCTCTCGACCGTTCTGTTTCGCCCGTTTTCTCCGGTAGGGTTCTGGCCGGTGACGGCGTTTCACCCGGTGGAGCTTGAAGAGGCTTCTGAAAGGGTTTTCCCCTCTTTCTCAATTTCGGTTTAAATTCTTGGCTTTAGGGCTCAGGGACCTTATTGAGGAGGTGTGGTGTAGACCTTTTTAGGGATTTTCAAGCTTGTCGGTCGTCTCTTTCTCGACTGTGCTTTTACTGGGTTTTTCTGGTTTCATCTTCTTCTCGGTGCACCGGTTCTTCTTCTTCTGTAGCGTGTTTTCTTTTTCTGGTATCGCCCTCGGATCTCAAGATGCAGAAGGGGGTGTGGACAAAATTTTCATATCACAGAGCTTCTAGTCCGAGATGGGATATCTTTCCCTTTAGGGGGAGGAATCGGAACCTTCCTTCAGCTAACAGTGTCGTGGTTTCCATGTACGTTTCCGAGTTCCCTGAAGATTATACAGCGAGAGAACTCTTCAATCTGTTTGGTTGCGCAGGTAATGTGGTGGAAGTGGCTATTTCACCTAGAAGGAATAAGATAGGAAAGCGTTTCGGTTTCGCTAGGTTCGCTGGTGTGAAAGATGGTAGGCTCTTAGCGGTTCGTCTGGATAATATTATCATTGCTGGTAGGAAAATACACGTGAATTTTCCCAGGTATCAGAGGCGTTCTATGGGGGGAGCGGTTAGGAGGGGCGGTTCTGGGAAAGGAGTAGAGAGGAGTGTGCCTCATCCGGCTAACGTTACGAATAGGAAGTTTAGAGGGGCGAATTTCACTCGTCCTGGAAAGTCTTTTGCGGAGGCTGTTGGTATGGCAAGGGGGTTTCTGATGTAAAGGAGGCAGAGATACCGTTGTTTACCTTCCAGTCCAACGAGTAAGTCAGAAGACGCTTTGTTAAAGAGTTTGTGGGAGTTTTGTGATTTCTAGGTGCGGCGTATAATGTGCAGACTCACATGGAGTTAGAAGGGGTTTTTGGGGTGAAAGTTACTCCGATAGGCGGGAATTCTTATTTGCTTGAGGAGTCGGAGGAGGGTTTTATAGAAGATTTGATAGGGGAAGGAGAGTTATGGTGGAAGGAATGGTTTTCGGATATTAAGAAATGGGAGGAAGGGTCTATCAATGGCAGTAGGGATGCGTGGTTCAGAATCTATGGTATACCGCTTCATGTGTGGAATGCGGAATTCTTTGTGGCATTAGCAGGGTCGTGGGGAAGGTTTATATGTGTGGACGAGAACACCACTAAAGGCGATGCTTTCGATGTGGCAAGAGTGATGGTCAACATCCCCATCACACGCAAGATTCCCGAAACTGTAACGGTAAACATTGATGGCAGAATGTTTATTCTTTGTGTTAGGGAAGATGCGGCTGGCATGACGCGCATGATTTCGGGAAAAGTGTCTTCTCTGTCTTCTGGATGTGGTTCATCAGAGTCAGAGGTAGGCTGGATAGAGGATTTTGGGGGCAAGGACGGTATTATGGGGTCGGAGTTTTCTCTGGACAACAACGATCATCTTTAGGCGGAAATGGATTCGGTTGGCAGTGCTCAAGCGATTCTGGCTGTGGTTTCTCTGGAGGATGGTTCTTGTTTTAAAGTAGGAGCAAATAAGGACAAAATAGAGGTAGTTATTGATGGGGAGAAGGCAAGACGGTTGTATGCTGAGGCGGGGATGTTCGAGAATTCATTGTCGATATTGCGCAACGATTCGCACCAGGCTGAATCGGCTTTGCCAAAGGTTACAACAACAGCTGCAATTTTGATTTGTGTAGGTAATCACAGCGGCGGGAAGGACGCAAGGGCTGGGAACGATTCCATTTCGTCCTTTCGCAGCGACGCTGCTGCTGAGAGCGAAGCAGAGCGCAATCATAGCGGACCTATCCTTAGTCTTGGTCTGGCTGCGGGTATACAAGGCATGGAGGCTCTTAAAAAATTGAGGTACAAATGTTTGAATGATCAAAGGGCCAGCAGTGTGTGTGGTGCTGAGGGCAGGAGAAAGAAAACTTCGAGTGGGATCAATATTGCTTCGGGTGGTAACAGACAGCATAACAAAAAGGGGGTTCTTCCTTTTGTGAACTCTTTGAAGGAAGGTAGTGGACATAGTGGTAGTAGGATGGTGTATTATGGGGATCAAATAGAGAATTCGGATATTTGTAGAAATAATGATAGGCAATGGGAATTTCTGAAGCGGGATGTTGGGGGCAAATTATTGGCGGCGATAGTGGCGTTGGGAGTGGTTGATGAAGAGGGTCGGAGTAAGTTAAGCAATAGAATTGAAAGCTTGGAGCAAGAGAGATACAAAGAAGGTGAGTTTTCGAAGGCGTTAAAAAATGGTGTGCAATGATTATAGGATCATTGACCATTAGAGGGGGAGTGAATGCACTCAAAAGAAGGAGGATTAGTTCTACTATTGCTAAAGGAAATGCGGACATTTTTCTTTTACAAGAAACTAAGGTCACTAATATGAATGAAGTGGTGGCTAGTAGTTTTTGGAGACACTCTGAGATCGATTTCTCTTTTACTAATTCGGTGGGTAGATCGGGCGGTTTGCTCACTCTATGGAGAAAAGACAAAGTGGAGGTGTTGTTTAGTTTCAAAGGAGATGGTTTTTTGGGGATAAAAGTGGCTTGGAAGGGCAATTTATATTACGTGGTGAACATTTATTCTTCTTGTGAGTACATCAAAAAGAAGCAAATGTGGGAGGCTTTGTCGGATTTGAAAGCGATGTTCAACGACGAGGAGTGGGTCATAGGAAGAGATTTCAATGCTATCAAGCATAGTAGAGAAAGAAAAGGGAGGGCGGTTATGGTCAATAACAAAGAGGCGGAGCATTTTGAGGAGTTTATTAACAATTGCAACTTGGTGGACGTTCCTTGTAAAGGTAAAAAATTTACTTGGTTTAGCGGTGTTCGCAAAACGAAGAGTAGAATAGACCGCTTTCTTATGTCGAGCACGGTGGTTAATAGATGGGGTGTGATTGGGCAATTGATTAGCGATAGGGATATCTCGGATTATTGCCCCATTTGGATTATGTCGGATAAACACAATTGGGGTCCAAAGCCGTTTAAATTCAACAACGAATGGTTCTCTCTCGATTCTTTCATTCCTTTTGTGGAAAAAGAATGGAAAAACATGAACTTGGTTGGAAGAGGAGATTTTGTTTTAAAAGAGAAACTTCGCCTTTTAAAAGAGAAACTTAAGAAGTGGGACAAGGAAGTGTTCGGGAAGATAGATTTGGAAATAGAGGAAGGAGTCCGAGAGATCAATATTGCCGATTCGAGGTTAGATCACTTATCCGATTCTTCTTTTTTTGATGCAAATATTTCTCTTAGAAAGGAAGCATCTAGTAGAATGTGGAGGAATTTGAGGATAAAAGAAAATATGCTTTTACAAAAATCTAAATTGAAGTGGATGAAAGAGTGGGTTTCGAATAGTGGTTATTTCCATAAAGTTATGGGGGAAAGAAGAAGGCGGAATCATATTGGTCCTATTCTTTCATCGGGTCATGTGGTGGATTCGGTAGATGAGGTTAGGGAAGTGGTTTATAATCATTTCGGTAATAAATTCATTGAACCGGAGGAGAATAGACCTTTGAGAAGAGCTTGGATTTTTAACAGAATTGACAACCGAAAACGACCCATAATTATCTTCCATAAAATCTTCCCCAGAAAAATCGGATTCCACCTATAAATCATTTGATAAACTATCATCCGAATCCGTAGACTCGGGGCCAGGGTTTTGAGTTTTAGGATTACCTGTAAAAGCCCACGGCGAACCATAGCTATCCTCTTTAAGCAACAGCGAGAAAGGAATATCGTCTATAATCACCTTTAAAGAATCTGGGACAGCAGCGAACAATTTCACTCTCACCATGACACGAGCCACATCGAAGCATTCACCACTAGCTGTATGTTCATCAATACGAATGAACTCACCCAAACTTCCACCGAGAGCCCTAAAGAATTCAGAATTCCATACGAGAGGCGGGATTCCGAAAACTCTAAGCCACACAACTCTAGATTCGTCCCTGTCTGCGTCTTTCCATCTTCTAATGTCCTCAAACCAATCTTTCCACCATGATTCTCCCTCTCCAATCATATCTTCTATGAAACCAGGTTCCCTATCTTCCAATAAACACATGTTTCCTCCCATAGGTGACACCTTAACCGCGAACATACCCTCCATATCAAAGTGTGTTTGAATATTATAAGCAGAGCCTGGTGTTTTAACTCTGCCCATGTAGGCCTTGCTAAACCGCTTCCTGTCCTCCTCTTTAGATGAAAAACTCAGTGAACAAGGCAAATTCTGACAGATCCCATCTTCGACATTAGCCTTTTGAACAACATCGGCATAACTCCTACCCGCTTTCCTCCCCCCAAAATCTCCAAACACACCCTTATGCGATTCTGTGGATTGGAGCAGAACCGGGCCAGTCCTTCCTTCCGTCCCCAAACGCCTCTTTACCCCTTTCAGCACTTCACCTCTAACAAATCTAGGAGGATTAGCGTGAATTTTGTTACCTGCAATATGGACGTTATCTAAGCGAACCCCAAGCATCTTGACATCTTCCACCTCCTTGAATCTTGCGAAACCGAAACGTCTTCCTCTGTTGTTTCTCCTCGGCGATATTGCAACTTCAACCACTCTACCGATACAACCAAACAGCTCGAAAAGGTCCTTCGCCGTGGAAAAGTCAGGAAAATCATAAATGAAGAACGACGACACCTCCACCCCTTCTTCACAGTGATTGCGATTTCTTCCCCCTGCTGGGAAGACGTCCCATTTGAGATGAATAGACGGAACTCTGTGTTTGTGAGTGACTCTTCTCCACTCTCCTTCCCCAAAAGCCCTTGATTTTGTGTACATCTGCGAAGGAATCGCCACTACAAGAAACAAGTTCCCTAGCTGCTTAATATAGTGACGTGATTATCATGTGTTAAAATTATGGCTGTTCCGACGTGATAATCACGTCACTAAATATTATATTAATAAAATATTACAAAGTACAATACATTTGTGTCTGTCAGCATATTTATTTTTAAAAAAAAATTAGCGTCATTATGATCACGTCGCTATTTGTAAAAAAAAAAAAATTAAAATGGGCGGTGGATTTCAAATGGGGGGAGTTTGAAAATTTTAAAATTCAAACTAGCGACATTGATCCCACGTCGCTAATAATAAAGCTGGGAAAGTAATAAAGTTGTCTGACTCAAACAGACAATGATTAGACCATTTGTTGACCGTTGCATTGCTAGCGACGTGAATCCCATGTGTGTAGCTAGCGACGTGGAATTAATGACGTTGAGGTGCATTAATTCCAATTAAATATGACCGTTGTGGCTTGCGACGTGTTTTGCATGTGGGAAACTGGCGACGTGTAAATCACGTCGCTAAATATCTTATAAGTCTCCCAACTCTGCTTCGTCTTCCCAGACAGTCTTCTTCATTTTTTTCATTCTCATTTCCTTCCCTCTTCAACTCTCTCAAACCCATTTTCTTCTTCAACTCTCTCAAACCCATTTCCTTCTCCAATCTCTTCCAACATCACCATTTCAATTAAGGTATATCTCCAAACCATTTTAATTCCTTATTCCATTTAATAAAATATTATTTGTGTGTTACTAACAAAAATCTGTTTGTTGTAGATATTTTTTTTGCATTGAAAGGAGCTTCCAGAGGAACATTTGAAGAAATTATAGAGGAAGATAGAGGTATTTTAGCATTTATATTTTATTTAATGTGTTATTAGGTATATATGTTATATGTAATTTGTTATATATGTTATATGTAATTTGTTATATATGTTATATAATATAATATGTTATAGATATATATTATTAAAAATAGATTATTAAAAATATATTATTAAAAATATATTATAAATGTTATTAAAAATAAGTTTTTATAAAGACTTATTAAAAACAGAATATTACATGTCTTAAAAAGTTATTAAAAACAGAATATTTTATTAAATAAGTTTTTGAAAAAAATATTATATGTCTTGAATAGAATATTAAAAACATATTTAAAAAGTTATTTTAATAAGGAATATAATTATGTAAAGAAATATGGGAACTTGTTTTTTATTTTGTTTTTTATTGTTTTAATTATATTGATGGAACATTAATCATATAGATAAAATGTTTAATATTTATTTAATTATATTGATGGAACATTAATATAATATTCTGGATTTCATATGGTGGAGAAAATTTTGAATTCTATAAATATTTGGTATTAAAAGATTCAAGAATCGTAAAATATTTTAAATGATACATTCTTAATATTTGAAGGTAAATATTTTTAGTAAAATGTTATTTTATATGTAAGAACACGGTTGTAAATTGTTTTTGGATTTAGTGTCATGATTCTGAAATTAATTTAGGCTCAATTTTGTAGAATCTTATACTATTCCCATATATATATATATATATATATATATATATATATATATATATATATATATATATATATATATATATATATATATATATATATATATATATAGTTATGTAAAAAAAACAGAATTATTAAAAAGTTATTTTAATAAGTATTTATATGAAAAATAGTTATGTAAAAAAACAGAATTATTAATAAGTTATTTGTTTGTTATTTTTTTTTTACTAAAAAGTATTTATATTTAAAAAGTTAAATGTTTTTTATAATAATTTTTGATAGTTTTTTATAAGAAAATAATAAATTTGATTGATATTTATTAAAAATATATAAAAATTAATATTTTCTAGAAAATTATTAATTTATAATAATATTTTTTATGGGAATTTATAATAATCTTTTATATTAGTTTAAAGAAATGAAATTGGGGAAGAGATTGGGGAATTAATTTTTAATAATTAATTCAATTTTAAATGATAACTATTATGTATTAAAAATTTAAAAAAAGTTAGAAATTAAAATATTTTGAAAAGGATATTTATATGAATAGATTAAATATTTAACACGAGAGTAAAAAAAAACATGTTGAAAGACTTTATAGTAATAGATTATAAAATCTTACTTTATGTTGAAATAGTTATATGAATTTAACTATTTTTAATATTTAAAAAAAGTTAGAAATTAAAATATTTTGAAAATGATATTTATATGAATAGATTAAATATTTAACACGTGAGTAAAAAATGATATTTATATGAAAATGATATTTATATGAATAGATTAAATATTTAACACGTGAGTAAAAAATGATATTTATATGAAAATGATATTTATATGAATAGATTAAATATTTTGAAAATGATATTTATATGAAAATGATATTTATATGTATTAAAAAATTGATATAGAAAACACCATTGTATAGAAAAAAACAATGTGATGTAGTATTTTTTTTAATATAACTTCTTTTAAAATGATATTGTTTTAAAATTTGTTTAGTTACATGATGTGATGTAGTAGGTTGAATGATTTAATATAGTTAAATTATAATTATAGTTACTAAAAAGATAATGATTGAATATGTGCAGTATGGAATATTATTTGTACTATCGTAGTTGGATGTACGATAGATTGTATCTAGGAAGAAGTGGACTTAAACCCAATTTTATAGAAGGAGTTAATGGGTTTATAAAGTGGGCGTTTGCTCAGGAAAGTTGTCGAAGCGAAGGGGGAGTTAGGTGCCCTTGTCTTAAATGTGACTGTAGATGTATAATTAGTGACCCAGAGGAAGTAGAACGTCATTTGTATAGAAGAGGTTTCATTGAAAATTATTGGGTTTGGACGTCTAATGGTGAACAACTGCCGATGAATGTGCCAGAGACTAGCAATACGCATGCTTCAAAAAGTCGGGAGAGTATGTTGATGAGCGTACACGGCAAGCTTTGGTAAGTTATTCAATTTACATTATGAATATTTTTTTTATTTTAATGACAACTTTGTGACGTGATTTTCATGTGGCAACTAAGAAGTTGCAGCATGATTTACATGTGGCAACTGAGGTGGTGGCATGAGAATCACGTGACAACTGATTTTTATTTTATTTAAGTTAATTTAATTTAAGTTTTATATTTAATATTTTTATTGTATGTGTAGGAGGATTATCAAGAAAGGCTTGTACAATTTTTGGTCACTAATCCGAAATTTACTCCTAGCGAAGGACAACCGCTTCATCCAGATGTTGATTTTTATATTTGGAATGAAGTCATTGGCGGAAAAGGTCGTAATGGATGTTTTTTTGGTGGTGGAAGTATGGCGGGATGCTTGAGAAGTGGTGATAGAAATTTATTTGAAAGAGTAAGAGATGGGGAAGGAACGTCACGCCCAGCACAATTGTCCCCACAAATGATGGAAACAATAAGACAATTGGCGATAAGTGAGGCGAGACGCGAGTCAGAGCAACGTGAGATGGCGTTAAAAGCCCAATTAGAGGAGCAACAACGGCAAATAGAGGCAATGACGAAGAGGCAAGCGGAGATGGAGGGGCAACAAAGCCTAATAGAGAGAATGGCCAAGAGGCAAACGGAGATGGAGGAGCAAATGCGGCTATTTATGCAATTCCAGGGAAGCGGTAATCAAATGTTTGGTGGAAACGTTGGAGTTGGTGGTGCCTCGACAAATCAACAAGATAATGATGAAGATTTAAACCTTGATGATTTTCCCGATCCAGGAGATACTTAATTATTATGTAATATTAATTATATTTTAGTTTTAGTTTTAATTTTAATTTTAATTTTAATGTATGAAACATATTAAATTTTAATTGATGTATGATGAATTTTAATTTATATTTTGTTTATTACTTATATTTTAAATTTTATTATATTATTCAATAAATATATTTTATTAATATTAATATTCAAATTATTTATTAATTATATTTTATATTTTATTATATTAATTATAATTCATTATTAATAATAAAAACCTTTTTTAATAATAATAATTAAAAAAAATTTATTAAAAAGAATTATGCTTTGTGGCTTGATAAACATGTCACTATATTTGTGACATGCTTACCACGTCGCTAGATGCATATTAAAAAAAAAAAATTGTTTTGTAGTGGCATGTTTCCCACGTCACTAATCAGTGTCATGAAAAACACGCCACAAACTTTCTCCGTTTCTTGTGCCATCCCTGCAAACCTGCAGCATGTCTGCTGTGCCAGAAGTGTGAGTTGGATTGTGTGTAGGATATAGCGACGTGAATTACATGTCACTGAATAGTGACGTGAATGCCATGACACTACAAGTTTACCACCTCTCCCCCTGCGACGTTTTCTTTCACGTCGCAAATTATGTGTGGTGACGTGATGTTCCTTTTTGTGGCGTGGGAATCACGTCGCTGGAGAGAACATTTTTTGTAGTGTGCGAAGAACCCTAACCCCTCTTTTAGAGAGAGGTCAGAGCGATGCAACAGTAGAGAGAGAATCACACAAATTTTTTGAGAGACGTCTTCTTAGTCTTTTAAATCATAATTGAATTAAATTATTCTTAGTCTTTTAAATCATATTTGGATTAAATTATATTATTTTTAACCATTCTTCAAATCTGATTTGGTGCCAAATTAAGGAAATGAAGTCCACAAAAGAGATATCTTAACATATTGAAAATTCAAAAATTTCAAAATCAACATGTGGAAATTTGAAGACTTAATTGCTATGGCTAAACCCAAAGACACTTACAAATCAAAGACATTTCTAAAATGGAGCACTAGCCATAATTTATATTAGCTAAAGTAAAAATAAGTGAATGAAAGGAAAAAGTCCCTACTATTCTTTGCATGTAAAGAAGTATTGTGCAGCCATAATATCGTACGTGGTTTTAATTCTACTACGTCGCATTGCATGTTGAAAATTTAGACCCAAAAAAGCACAAACTAAGCCTTGAAATTTTGAACAGAGAATATGTCAATTAATTAAACTGGTCAACAATGGTTTTTTTAATTGATTTTGACCCCTTCATTATCTATCCCATTGGTTCTTAGCTATATAAATATATACACATTTGATACCACCTTATACACATAAACATTCATTTCAAACCTATACATATATTTTATGGCTTCAATATTACAATCTTCAGTTATAACTTGTTTTTCTTTACCATCTTCAAAGAGAGTTATTAATGCAGTTATCCATCTTCCCAAACTCCCAAATATTTCATTGCCACCAACAAAGATTCAAACCAGCATAAAACAACTACTTGATCATCAACAATTAATACTTGAAAAAAACAATAACAACAACAACAGCAACACACAAATATTACATGATCAACAACAGCAGAAATATTCTAACGCCACAATTCAACTCTATGCAGTCTTAGAAGCTGTATCCGACAGAATTGAAATGCATCGAAACGTTGGCGAGCAACGTAACAACTGGAACACTCTTCTGTTAAACTCAATAAACATGATAACTTTAACTGCTACAACCATGTCTGGTATTGCTGCTGTCACAAGTGGGGAAGGTGCACCACTTTTGGCTCTCAAATTATCTTCTGCTCTTTTATTTGCAGCTGCAACTGGATTATTACTTATCATGAACAAAATCCAACCCTCTCAACTCACAGAGGAACAAAGAAATGCTACAAGACTATTCAAACAACTTCAGACACAAATCCAAACAACAATTAAAATAGGAAACCCTTGTGAAGAAGATGTGAAGGTTGCAATGGACAAAGTTTTGGCACTTGACAAAGCATATCCACTTCCCTTATTAGGAGCAATGCTTGAAAAGTTCCCTGAGAAATTTGAGCCTGCAGTTTGGTGGCCTTCCAGAAAAGGAAAATCACAAAACAAGAAAATGGGGAAAATGAATAATGGATGGAGTGAAGAATTAGAAATGGAAATGAGGGAAGTTGTTGAAGTGATAAAGAGAAAAGATGCTAAAGATTATGACAGACTTGGAAACATAGCATTGAAGATAAACAAGAGTTTGGCAATTGCAGGACCATTACTCACAGGAATTGCAGCTATTGGATCTTCATTCATAGGCAATGGTAGTTCTTTGGCTGCTTTTGTTCCACTTTTGGCAGGTTCATTGGCTGCTGCAGTTAATACTTTTGAGCATGGTGGACAAGTTGGGATGGTATTTGAAATGTACAGAACTTCTGGTGGCTTCTTCAAGTTGTTAGAAAGCTCAATCGAATCAACATTGGGAGAGAAAGATTTAGAGAAAAGAGAAAATGGAGAGTTGTTTGAAATGAAAATGGCTCTGAAGTTGGGAAGAAGTATATCAGAACTGAGAGAACTTGCCTCAAAATCAGCTTCCTATAGAATGGAAGGTGTTTCTGAAATAGATGAATTTGCCAGCAAAATATTCTAGGACATATGTTTTATACATCCATTATTTCATTTTTTTGTATATGTCTTATTCTTTCATTCTTTGTAGTTATCTGACTTATTCAATAGAAGAGAAATTATGTTTTATACATAGCAAGAGGCCTTCTATCAATTAAGAACATTTTAGGATCATTATTTGTAAAGATAATATATGCTCTAATACTATAAATGTAATAACATATACATAAATAATGCTGAAGAGGATTTAAATTACTCTAGCTAATAGTACTATAACATTTTGGGATCATAATTGATAGAGAGGAAATCCTGTTGAAGAATAATATAAAAAGTTAATAATATATACATATTTATAAAAAAGAATAATATATAATTACAATTCCAAGAAAAAATATTGTAATTTATTTATCTTAAAAAAAGTTTAATTATAATTTTATTGAGAATAAAAATCCTACTGAATAGGATATGCCATACATTTATAAATAACTACACAACATTGTTAAATCAATCTTCCAACAAGCTCTTCTCATAAGTTAATATATAATATAAAATGGCGAAATTAAAATAGTTATAAATTTGACAAAATACAAGTAGTTGGAATATTATTGTCTATAAAATTCAATTATGTAATATTGGCAGTCAAATTATAATTTGATTATATAATAGATCGAATTGATTTGTCAAATGTAAATCAAAATGAAGACAAGAAGAATGTAAAAACAAACTATATTGGTCCAAATTTTTTTTTTTTTTCATAAGCAACTCTTGTGTTAAGATTAGGGGTACACCAACCCATATACAAAAAAAGAAAGAAAATCTAATCTACATTACACCGAAATCTCACACATAATAACGGGTTTTTAAACCACTCATAAAAATGAAGAACTATTCAACGCCTGCAATAAAAACAATGAATCACAATTTAAAAAAAAATCATAACAGAAAAAAATCTACGTGTGAATCTCTTATTCAGACTAAAATAGGGAGAAAAACAATATAGAAGGAAAATTGACATGCAAATCATCATATAAGCATTACAAACGAAACATATATATTAGGCAAAGTGACAAAAACTATGTATCTTATTTTCAAACTGATGTTTTGTGAGTGATCTATAATGGACCAAGTAAAAACCTTAGCTGTTTAATGTGTATTATTAAAAAAATATTAAATTAGTTAAAAAATTATAGAAAAGAAAATGTGAAATCCATGTGAAAATGAGAAAGAATATGGATAGGACATTTCTATGTCTCAATGGAAAAAAAAAAAAGAGACAAATATTGACCAAAACATAAAAAGTATTAAAATTTAAGGAGTCAATATAACTATCCAAAAAAAAATAAAAATAAAAAATAAATATAAACATACTCCATCATGTCTCACACATTAACAAACAATGTTTTACATCAGTTACAAAAATAGTTACTCTCTTTATTTTCTTAAAGTAATAAAAAAAAGTAATTATATTGTTAAAACTTTCTTTTGTAAAAATTGTCTTCAATTACATATCATAAACATAAAATTAGAAAAATCACTAACTCAACGAATTAATTTACAAATCATATAGTCTTGGAATTAAAATGTTATCACAATTTGAAATAGTATTCAAAATTGTAAAATAAGTCGTGAATTTGATACATCAAAGCAAAAAATTGGTGTGAAATTCGAACACAAACACACTCATCCGACTTGGTTATGAGATTTTATGAAAAACTAATTATAGAATCGTGTTTTGTAGTGAAATTACACTTCTAATGGGGTATTCATTTGCTTGAAACAGTTAAGAATTGTGATTTTTTGGCTATTTTTGTGTCATTGAGTTCATGAGAGTTATTGAATAGATTTTTTGAAAATATTAATTAAATGTGTTTTCATGTAGTTAATGATTGATCTAGAGATTTAGAGATTTATGGATGTACAAGATGAACATGAAAATCTAGATTTTGATGTAAAAGATGAAGATTAAAGATTTTGATCTATGAGGTATACAGAGGATACACAGTAATGAGTGTGCACCATATAATCCTACGTAGCATTGACTAAGTCAACATGGAAAATTCCAAATCAACACTATGTGATTGGCCAAATTATTGACTTCACCAAAAAAATTAATTTGATGATTTCACCTTAGAATTTTTCTACGTATATTAGCGGTCTTTAATGTTTTGTTATTGTTTTTATAAGCAAATGATCGATAGTATCAATAAATCAAGCACAAGTCGTATTCAACTCATTTACAATGAGAAAACTCTTCTGACTATAATTGGAATTAGTAGATTCTTGACGTGCAAGCAAATGGATTAGAATACCAGTCCACCCCAACCTATACTTACTTGCACTACGCCAAATTTGTCTTTTAGCAGCGCATCTACGAAAGCGCTTTTAGGAAAAGCGCTGCTATAGACTTCGCTAAAAACAAAACAAAAAAACAAGTGAAAAAAGAACTGATAAAGAGGAGGGGGTACGAGAGCGCTTTTAGAAAGCGCTGCTATAGGGGGGTTTATGAAAGCGCTTTAACAAAAGCGCTGGTAAAGGGGGGGGGGTATGAAAGCGCTTTTTTAAAAGCGCTGGTAAAGGGGGGGGGGGGGGGTACGAGAGCGATTTTCTCCAAAGCGCTGTCTAAGCCCATTTAATTAAAACAAAAAAAAAAAAGAAATGCTTCAGTGGACATATTCATTATTCTATTTTTCACGAACACTTCTTCTCCTACGAAACTGAACTCAAACCGTTCTCTAACGTTTGCCTTCCTCCACTGTTCGCCGTCCTCCACCGTTCGTCGGCCTCCTCCGGCCGTCCTCCACCGTTCTTGTTGCACCTTGCCTGTTCTCCATCTCTCTCCATTATCTCTATCTCAAGGTAGATTCTATTGAATAATCCAATATTTTACTGACATTGTTAGGGTTTTAGTTGATATTGAGGGATGACATTGTTAGGGTTTTAGTTGATATTTTTAGATGACATTGTTAGGGTTTTAGTTGTTATTGTTAGATGACATTGTTAGGATTTTAGTTGATATGGTTTGTTAGTGCACATGCTAAGTGATGATGTTCATTTAGTGATGATGAAATTGCTTGTCTCTTGTTGCAAATATGAATGATAATAGTGCTCAAAGTTTTAATTGGATTGATGATGTTGTATTGTTGAAAGTTGATAATGATAGAGTTGTTAATGAAGGTGGTGTTGCTGAATTTTCAATGGAGTTAGTGTTATGGTTGGTTTGTGAATTTGAATTTGAATATGGTGAGAGTTCTTGATTTGAATCTTGTTGATAATTGTTGTCGGATAAACTAGATTCTTGAGCATGAGTTGTGTCGTGTTTCCATTTTTTTTACTTGCTAGAAATTGTTTAGAATTGCCTTGTGTGAAGGATTGATCATTAGAGTTGGATATAACATGCTTTGTGAAGGTGGTTGAGATTGTTTTGAACATAAATAATGCAGTTTTTTTATAGGTAGTTGTTGATGCATTTCATTATTATTTTGACTCATAGAAAGTGTATAAACTAGAGAAAATCATTGTGCATTTTGAGTTGAGATTCAATTGTTGATGTAATTTGGAACTTGAGTTGTTGGATGTTAATTGTGGCTCTTGATTTCTGGAAGTTTATTGCCTTATGCTTGTTTGTTCCTTTCCTTCTCAATTTGCAAGTTTGGTACGATACGCCGACTTTACGAAAAAATGTCATAACTCTTTGACCGTTGTGAGTTTTAATGCATATGATTAGTGTTTTCGGGTAGAACGATGCTTTTGAATCTAATGCTATGCTCAGTTTTCCATTTCATGCACTTTATTTTTGATTTTTGCTACTGTTTTGTTAATCGGCTTAAAAGTCTCGCTTCCGGTCGAAATTCGGTAAAAACCAATATTATTTTTTAGTTCAGTGGGACATTTGAATGTGACTATATGAGTTTGGTTCGTTTCCGATGACTTTTAATTTTTGCTCATTGTCATACCCCAAATTTGTCCTACCCTTAATTTTTTAACTGACTTAAGCATCGCATTCATCTGCATACCTCCATTAGGGCATTAACATGACCTCGCATTCACTCCTCAAATAAACATACACAAAGCATGGGATCATTTGTCATGGACTAGGGTTTATTTCCCTAGTTATTTGAATCGAGACTCTTTAATTAGGGTTTCGAGCTCGTGCACATCTCATCAAGTCCTTTTGATTACAATGATCATACAGTAGTTCAAGACTTTGACTCGCTCGGGTAGATTTCTTTTATTACAAGTGTTTGGTTGGATTTTAAAGGCCAAAGAATAAATGGATTGAGGTTCTTCATATGGTTGCTTGGAA
This sequence comes from Vicia villosa, assembly GCF_029867415.1. Classification (NCBI taxonomy): domain Eukaryota; kingdom Viridiplantae; phylum Streptophyta; class Magnoliopsida; order Fabales; family Fabaceae; genus Vicia; species Vicia villosa. Next base: position 147,396,297 of record NC_081183.1, read on the forward strand.
AGGGGATATTGTCATGCAATTGAGTCCCTTGACTTAGGCCTTGAAAAGTTCTATCCCAAACGCGAGTGTGGCTTTCGATACATTGATGAAAAGAGACATATGGAGATTATATGCAAAATTGTAGACTTTTAGTCAAAGTCAACCACATGTGGTTGACTTTTTGGCCAAAGACCATATTAAACTACCCTGAGTTGCCGTCTCATTGATGCTGTACGATTCATTATTGCAAGATTGGAAAAGGATTGGGAATTCAAATAGAAGTCAACAATTGGAGAGGGTGCTCAGATTACATTCAAAGGCGCACAAGTTATATATTACAAAATACCAACACATGTTCATTACAAAATACCATTCACATCCATTCAAATCCCATACAAAATATGCTATGTCAAGAGGAAATACGCAAAATCAGTTACAAAGAATACAAGAAAATCAAGCTTTTGACCTACAGTTGACTTTTGGTCAACCGTTGACTTTTGGTCAAACAGTTGACTAAAGTCAACACCTATCCTCGCCCTATCCTATTTCCAAGTCAGATTCAGTTGTTTCCATCAAGCCATTGCTACTTCAGTTTCATGATATCACTTCCATATACACCAATCTTTATGTCTTGCTCATATCCAAAGTATGCCTCCAAATAACCATGAGTCAATATGCATGAGAGCCAAAACTGACACCAAAGCCTGCTGATACCTGCAAATCAAAAGCAGACCTGTACAAACATCAAAATACAAAACCATTCAGCAGGGCTAATCCAAACAAGTTCAACATGCTCACAATGATCCCTGTTGCAAAGCCTAGACATATGATCAAAACAATTTCAAAAGAAAGAAAGTTCACCGAATAGAAGTGCAAACGAGTTCGAGACAATATGGCAAATTCAGCATCGGTTCAGCACTGAAAAAAAGAAGCTATAAAATCAAATACACACATGTTCATATCTATGTACAGCCACTACAAATACATCCATGAAAAATGCATGCCTGCCAGAATCTCTAAACCCTTCCCATTGTTTTGTATATACCAATTAACCCTTTTTAACATAACCAATCTTCCACTAACTAACAGAAAATAACAAGAAAACCAAATCAGAACATACATCATTATCCAAAATCATATCAGTTCAAATCAATTCCTACATTCAAGATCATGTTCACGCTACTTAGAATTCAAACAAAAAATAAACAGTCCACACACAAAAACCAATTCACAATTACTCATCATACAATTCACATCAAGAAGTTCAATGCAAGTCAAAACCGGTTCAGATTTCAACACCATCATTCAGCATCATCACCATACATTAAATCAGCCCTGCAGCCATACACAAACACCTTCGAAAACTAACCACCATTCCCCTAACTAACTTTTCCTCACCTTCTAACAGTTTTCATTTCAACTGACTCAGTTTCTAACCGATTCCCTAACAGTTCTCTAACCACTTTCTAATAACCTAGGCAATTCTCAAACACCTAACCGATTTCTCTAACAGATTTCCTAACTACTAACCTATCCATTACAGAAACCTCACAACAAAATCAACCCTCCCCAACCACACTCCAATTCATCAGAAAATTGACAACAGAATTTCAAAACTAACTTCTAACAGAATGAGTAACCGCCCAAACTATTTGGTAACTAACTTGTCTCAATTCCTAACAACCTCTTAAATCCTATAACTGTCAACAACCACCAAAACAGAATATAACAACTCATTCTCAATCTCCAACTAACTTGAAACAGAAGTAACAAACTCCTAATCGCCCAATCCTCACCCTTCAATTTACAACCGAAAGTCAAAATCCAACGGCCCTCATCCTTCCCCCTCTAACTAACATTCACCTTCACTTCAACTATATAAACTGAACACCACTCTCTTCTTCTACACACACGCCATTTTTCACCTTCATTCTCCATCCAATTCCCATCTCCATCATCTTCCTTTTCAACTTCTTCACTCCTCCATCTTCAACCTCTCTCTCAATCTTCTCTGCAACTCTCCAACCTTCATCTTCTATCTCCTTCCATCCCCTCCAAATCCCAACCTCCTTCTACCATACGCTCACGCTTCGGAAGCCATTGGTGTTTCTCATTGAAACTCCAATCGGTTGAGCTTCAGCCACTCCCTCAACTCACATGCTCTCGCGTAGCAAACAACTATCTCTGCACTCAACAACTCATCAGCGACAACAACTCGCTCTCTCACGAATTCTCAATCAGAAGCTCATAAAGAATCGAGAAAAAGCAAAAGAAGAAGGAAGATATAGCAGAAGAGGAGTACACAGCGCAATAAACGAAAGAGAGAGGATAAGACTTATTTACCTGAGTTCGCGATGGTCGGGAATCTCCGCCACCGCACCGGAAGCTCAGGTCGACGTGACAGGTTCCGTTTAAGCATTCCTTAACTCCCGTATGTCCGTCTATAATTCTATCAGTACTCTGTATGCTTCAATTCCATGTAATTGCGTTTGAATGATGAAGCCCCAATTCTTAGGGTTTTCGATTTCCTTCCTCGATCCCGTTGAGTGAGGGAGATTAGTTGAAATCCAGGTTCATACTCGCGTTTAGGATTAGAGATAAAGTAGGATTCGAGTTTAAGTTTTGATGTTTGAAAAAGTTAGGGATGGTGGTTTACGGTGGCGCTTCGTCGCCGGAAATCGCACGAGGGAGAGAAGGTTAGGTTGAAAGGAAGCTGAAGGGTCACAAAGTGATATCCTAGTTCAAAACGCTGCGCTTTGTTAATCAGTTATTTTTAGCTAATTGAGTCTAATCTGAATAAAGTCCTGGTGGATCAACACAAATGCTATGGGCCGAATTTAGATTACACCCCCATCAGGCCCAGGCTATCAACATCTTTTGAGCGCCAGTTTACTGGCTACACCTCTATTTTCAACCTACACCCCCCTGTTTCTATTTTTTTACCACTAGAATCTAGATCTTAATTAGTTTTTTTACTACTTTCTTTTAGACATTAAAATTGCTAATCTTCTACCATCATTTTAGTGCTTAATACACATATTTTGTCATATAAAAAAACGTTCATAAAAAAATAGTAATTGAAGGCTATTTCTTTTAGTCTTTTTAATTGTTGCAATTCAAATTTTTCCATAAAAAGTCATATAAAAATAATAGTACTTTTAATTCATTTTTGTGCTATATTTTGACTTGTTCTATTTCATGCTCTTATGCTATTTTCATATACTCCATTTAGCGCTTTATTTTTCATGTGTCTTTTATTCCTAACCTTAGGTAGAAACCATGATAACATTAGGTAGAAATTCCCTTCATACTTAGGCTAGTTTCTTTTCCTTTTCAACCATAAAACATCTAAAAATATTCAAATAAAATCCCCTTTAAAAAACACAAAGAAAACACTTAAAACACTAATAATCAAAGTGAAAATTCTTAAAAAGGGAATGGAACCTTGAAACATCCCTTGCTTAAGGGAATGTTCGAGTGCTTGGATCTCCCTTGCTTAAGGGTCCCATTCAGGCGTAAGTTCCCACATTCTAAAAAACACAAACCAAAGAGTAACTCGAGTTTCCCTTGCTTAAGGGATTTCCTCGAAACGCTCAAAGTCTCTTTCTCATCTCTTTCTCTTAAGGGCACCGTTATCTCCACTCCATTGCATCCTAGGCGATCCCTTATGCAAGAGTGCGAGCGTTAACTCCGCCCAACTAAAAAACACAAAAACAAACGAAACTATGGAGCCGAACTACGGCGCTCTGATTCCTGAAAAGGATACGTAGGCATCAAGTCGCGGGGCTTGAACGAGCACATTTGTAAATATTTCCTTCTTTTCCCCGTATTTCTTCTGCATTCATTCGCATATAGACATAGACATAGTACACACCCTCTAGATAGAAACAAACATAGGTGGATACCATCGAGTACGATGGGCGCGAGGGGTGCTAATACCTTCCCCTTGCGCAACCGACTCCCGTACCTTGATTCTCTGGTCGCAAGACCTTGTTCCTTCCCTTTGTAGGTTTTCTGATATTCCTTTCCCTTATGGGATAAATATATTGGTGGCGACTCTGTTCATTTTTCGCGAGCGTGCGACACTCATTTCTTTGATTTTGTTGTATCTTATAGGGCTTCCGTGTAGTAGTATTGACTGACCCGAGTATTCTTCCTTGAACCATTTCTAAGATAACACTTTGGCCAACTGTAAGATATCCTTTACGGGCTTGGTTCCTCCCTTAAACACGTTTTCATTCCTAGATATCCATAATACCTAACAAACATGTGACCACTGATAGAGAGTAAAATTATATTATTTAGGTTAGTTTATTAGTTGCACTCTTATTATATTTTAGTTGGGCTTTTCAATTATCAATTATGTGGGCTTTTAGTATTTAAGCCTTTTGTTAGATTATCTAATAGTGATCTTATATAATGTAGTGTCTTTGACACATTTGAGATATCAAAGAAATCAAATGAAGTTTAATTTTTTCTAGTTAGTTTTTATTGTCTCTTTTATTTTACAGCGTTTCTCTAAGTTTGTTAGGGTTTAGATTTAGCTTCCTAACATTGGTGCTTTCATCTTTTGTACTCAATCCTTCCATGGCATATTCTTACTACAATCATCTATTTCCTTCTACATTCACTCACTCACGTTGTTCCACTACAACAACCATTTCTCCTCCACCATCCATAAACCCATATCCTGCATATTATTATGCATCCTCAAATCCTCCAATTTCAACCTTCACTCCATACATCCCATACCAACAACAACAACACATAATTTCTGCTCCACCTCAACAATCATCCTCCACATCCTATGAATATTCAAACTATCCAAACTACCAACCACAACCTCAAGATTTTTTTTCACAACCTGAAATTGTTCATGAGTTAGAAACTCTAAAGCAATACTTAATTGAAACTCAGAAAATCGAAAACAAATATAGAGAAGAGTTGAAAGAACAGATTCAAAATCTTTCTGATTCATTCAAAAAGTCACAAAAATTTTTGAAAGAAAAATATGTGTTCAAGAGATTCGCAGAAAAACTCAAAGTAAAAGAAGAATCAAAGGTTGAAGATATTGCTTTCATACAAAAATCTGTCAAAAATAGAACAACTTCACAAGAAACAAATTTCAAAGACCTGATTCAAAAGCCACATCTTGCGCCACCACCACAGTCTTCACCTCTGTCTTCATTGAAACAACCAGATCAACTACGTAACTCATTGTCAAAACCTTCATTTTCAATTTCATATTCTCCTATTTTTCCTCCACTGTTGCCTATGCCTCCAGATCTAATATTGAAACCATCATTTTTGAAGATACCACAACACAGTAAACCGTCACATTCTCTTGAGGTTGGTTTTTCAGGTTCCTCGGATATTTCATGTCTTGAGTACGAGAAAAGATTTTCGACATCGTATGCAATGTCACTGGAGAGGAAGGTAGTGCACGTCATTGCCGCAACAGTAAAGTCTCGACAACACGCCATTTTCACTATCGATCTTTATGGCAAACAAAGAATCATCTTCGATCCCGGCAAAATGTTGGCAAAGGCCTCATACTTCGACATTAACCACCCTTCCCGAATGCAGATCTTCCATGGTTTTCTGTTTTCTTTTTCTAAATTACTTTTCAGCATATCTCTCTTTGAATTTCTAAAACATGCTTTTAAGAACAAAGTTTGTTTATGTGGTGATGAAGTCTTTGGTGTCGTCTCTAGTTGGCTGTTGGTTCCATGGGATTCAAAAATAAAGATGACGGCTACCTTAGTAAAGTTGAACGAAGAAGAAGGTATAAGGGCAATTTGGAAATTAGAGTCATTAAAATCCTCTTTTGACCTAATGGGCCATTTAAATGTTGGGCCATTTTTGTCGTTATATTTGACTGCCAAAAAGAAGACTGGGGACTTTCTCAGCCAATGGAACAACTTGCAAATTTTTGTAGTATCATCAAGCTTTGTTAATTGGGATCCTGGTGGAAAAATTAGTTCAAAAAGACACTCCAGCCCCTCAATTGATGCTATCAGATATGGACCATTCATCCCTAAACATTTTTTCTACACTCAATTAAATCATCCTTTTCAGAACCGGGCCCCACACAATTTTCTCCTTTTCATAATCACTCTCCACAATGGTCAAATTCAATTTTTTTTCCAACACTATTTCTGACCAAACCCTCTCCATCCTTATCCTATTATTATCTCACCATACTCTCTAACTACATGCCATCCCGTGGACCCCATTCCACTTACAATATGTCACGCAAAAAAAAAAAATATATCCAGCAATCAACTATTCATCCAACATCTTTGTCAAGTGTCAGTTTCTTTACTCTCTCTCATTCACTGTTCAATCACATGACTGCCAAAAAAAAATTAAAAAAGCACCTTATAAAAACATAGTTTCCTTTAGTGTTAATTTTAGAACCTTGAGGACAAGGTTCAAGTGAACCTGTCGGCAATGATAGAGAGTAAAATTATATTATTTAGGTTAGTTTATTAGTTGCGCTCTTATTATATTTTAGTTGGGCTTTTCAATTATCAATTATGTGGGCTTTTAGTATTTAAGCCTTTTGTTAGATTATCCAATAGTGATCTTATATAATGTAGTGTCTTTGACACATTTGAGATATCAAATAAATCAAATGAAGTTTAATTTTTTTCTAGTTAGTTTTTATTGTCTCTTTTATTTTACAGCTTTTCTCTAAGTTTGTTAGGGTTTAGATTTAGCTTCCTAACAACCACACACTACATTGCAATCATTCTTTTACCTTGTTCCTAAGCAAAACGCATAATCGTAACAGATTTCTTCTACCAATTCTTATAACATCTGCAACTGAATATGTAGAGTGAAAATTGGATCGAACTCTAGTGGGTCGAAGAGTAGTTTCCTGTTTCAACAGAGAATGTTTCGAAGATCTACATACTGTAGTCGAAGTGTGTTCTAGTATGTGGGTGTCGAAATGCCAGGGTTATTAGTATTTCGAATTAGGCCTATTTGTTATGTCCAATTGTTTAAGTTAACATGTACCCTAAGTTGGCTTGTAATGAGTATTTGTGAAAAAGCTCATTAGTTAAGTATGTTAGGTTTATTATAAATAGCATAGAAGTCTCTCATCATTATATACTACAAATCCTAACTTAGGGTGAGAGGGTTATTTATTATTCTTTTAACTTGTAATCTTGATTGAAAGAGAAAGAAAAAAATAGCAGTTATAACCAATTCCTTCTTGTTCTTATTGCTCCCTTACTTTTTCTTACCCTTGTGGGTTTCTTGTCGAAAGAACCCTATTATACTTTGGTGCGGTGAGTGTGGAGAAGATGCCTTCAACAAAGTATGAGATTGGAAAGTTCACCTAAGTGAACAATTTCGGTCTGTGGCGCTTGATGGTGAAAGTCCTACTGGTTCAGCAGGGTTGTTTGAACGCGTTGAAGGGAATGACGGCTATGGACGACGCGTTAACGGAAAAAGAAAAGATGACCATGATAGAGAAAGCCTACAACGCAATTTTGTTGAGCCTTGGTGATAAGGTTCTTCGACAACAAATTGGTGCAATGAGCGTGGAGAAGATGCCTTCAACAAAGTATGTGATTGAAAAGTTCACCGAAGTGAACGATTTTGGTCTGTGGCACTTGAAGATGAAAGTCCTACTGGTTCAACATGGTTGTTTGGAAGCGTTGAAGGGAGCGACGACTATGGACGATGCGTTAACGAAAAAAGAAAAGACGACCATGATAGAGAAAAAACACGGCACGATTTTGTTGAGCCTTTGTGATAAGGTTCTTCGACAAGTATCAAAGGAGATGACGACATCAGGGTTATAGTGAAACTTGAAAGTTTGTACATGACCAAATCGCTGGTAAATCAACTCTACCTGAAGCAAGCATTGTATTCATTCAAAATGATTGAAGGCAAAGTGTTGGCTGAGCAGTTGGATATGTTCAACAAGCTGATTCTTGATCTTAAAAACATTGATGTGATAATCGATGATGAAGATCAAACGTGGCTGTTTTGGCTAATGCAGTGTAAAAACTTGGTTAATGCAATAATGAAGTTGATTAATACACGTCCGTACATGAACAACGTCGTCCTTAATTTTAAAAATAAAAATAAAAATAAAAATAAAAATAAAAATAATTATTTTATTTTAAAAAACACTGTTCAGCGTATAAATATGGTGTAAATGTTTGGTGTAAGAATACCATTTCTCATACATTATATATCTATAATAAAAACATTCGTTTTTTTTTTGTCAGAAATGCCCAATATTGTAATGATGAGTAGACAAACACATGAGACATATGCCAACATGTTGACTTGCGTATCACAATCCACATACCTTAATACGCGCGTCGCACATAAATACTACACTGTACTTAAATACAAAATTTAGTATTCGATACATACTGATACTATATATAACTGAAGCCTAAGTACTATAGTGCCATGTGTAACATCCCGATTTTTATTAATAATTTTATTAATTATATTAGTAATTATATTATTTGGTGTTTTTAATAATTACTTATTTATTTAGTTATTATGTGATATAATAATTATTTAAGTATTTAATTATTTGAGTGTTTGTGTTTGACTTGATTGAGTTATTAGAGAGATATAACTAAATGGGCCTAAGTGATAGAAACATAATGGATGGATTTGTGGGTTAAGCCCAATTGACATAAATGAGATAGTAAGAGAAGGTTATGGTTTTAGAGGATACTATTTTCATTTGGGGGAAAAGATAGGAAGAAGAGAAAAGAGGCAAAAGGGAAGAGAACAATGGTGGAAGAGAAAAGCTAGAAGAAACCCCATTTTCGCAGCAAGTTTCAGCATTGAGTCACCTTAGCAAAACGGATGTATCTCTCAATGCAACTGTTGGATCGTCGCGTGGTTTTGACACAACGTTCCTGACTTATAGAGGTAAGTTCTGACCGGAGCGATTTTGATTTTGAGGGTTTTAAATTCGCTTGATAAGCTGGTTTCCGAAGTGGTTTTTAGGTGTGTCTCCAAATTATGTTTGAAGGATTTATTTTGGAGAAAAGCTTAGAGCTATGGTGAAAGAGTCCATATTTGCCAAGGTAAGGGTGGGGTTCTTTCATGCTAAAGGGTTGTATGATAGTATGTTATGGTGGGTTTAATTCTATACTTTGATATCCATGTTCTTCTATGTTGCAATTTTGGATATTTGATGATTTGTTGGAATGTGATGATATAAATGTGATAAGTTGTGTGCAATTGATAATCTATGTGTATTAGAATGTTGTGTTTGTTATGGGTAAACCATTGATAGTGAAATAATGAGTTTTGTTGTAGAATTGGAAAATAATGGAATAGAAATATAATAGTTGAATTGAAATTAATATAGTGCGACATTAATCGGTTGATTAAATTAAATAGTAGAATTAATTTCAATAATTCTAATTAATTGGAATATACTTAGACTTGGATAAATTATTTGGTTTATCGGTAAATTACGGTATCTTGAGAAATTGACCGTAATTCTGTTTTGGTTGAATATTCAAGTTGAGAATAATATATTGTTATGCGTATGATGTTGTTTTAATAATTAACATTATTTCTAATTGATTTAGTTGATGATTGAAAGTTGATTTGATTTACTTGATATATTGGCATATTGAGATTATTTTGAGAATTGACCAAAAATTGTGATTTCAGTTTGGATGCCTTTGTTGCGAATAATATTGTGATTGCCAATATGATTATTATTGTGCACTGTTATGTGATTAACCTTATGGTATGAATCCTAGCTAATTGTCGTTAGTTTAGTGGGTTATGATGATAATTGCGATGACTGTGTTAATATGTGAAATTGAATAACTGTGCCGATGTGCCGAAACATGATGATAATTGTAATGATCTTGATGATATGTGAATTGTATATTTGTGACGATTTTGTGAATACGTGATGTTGTATATATTTGTGAGGATGATTTTGTGACTAAGTGAAGATGAAATATTACGGTGACGTGAATTACCTCGTATAAATGGTAATTGATTGTGATATAGGCTTATGCCTTGTGACAATATGTGATTGTGATGAGTATGCTGTGTTGTCTTGTTTGTCGAGTCACATTTCATATGCATACTCTGTGACGGCCTGGATTGGCAAACTAGTAACGAAGGCTTATGCCTTGTGCCTCTGAATTGGGCAATTGGTGATGGGGGCTGAAGCTCCGATTGGTACCACATGCATATGCATAGTTTGAGTCGCATTCGAGTTTGTATACCGAGTTGCATTCAATTCATTTTTATGATGTGTGGATGCATAGTTTGTGAAGTTGAATTCATTTGATATGGATTGTTGATGTGTTGTAGATATGATGTACGTGAATTAAACATATATGATGAGACTGTGAATATATATGTATTAATGATATATGTGTATACGTTGGAATATATGAGCCATGTTGTTGTCGTGATGCAAATTGCTTATATTGAGAAGTGGTGAATTGTGTATGATATTATCTTGCTATATCTATTATCATACTTTCCTTTACACTGTTTGATATCTTACCCCTTCTGCTGATGTTTCCCCTACCATGGGAAATGGGCAGGTACTCAAGTATAGCTGTGGAAGTTTGTAGCTTCATCGTGTCCGGTTGGTGTGTCGCTCTGATACGTAGCACTCGGGGGTTGTCTATATTGTTGTTTCTATGTTGTTCATGTTTTAGTTGTTGAGTTCCAAATTGTATAATAAGAAGTACTATGATGTTTGAAGTTGTTTCCGATTAAATAAGATGATTTGTTTATAAAGTCGAATGTTATGATTCCACTGCATATTAAAATGAAGTTGGTTTCTCTAAGAGCTGTTATAAGTTGTTTTGCGCTTCTCTGAGATTAAAGTGCTATGTATTTGTTTATGAGTTGATTATATGAAGTAAATGTGATATCCCAAATGCTTGTTGATAGTTTTTAAAATACTCTAATTTCTCGCATGATATTTTCAGATTAATGAGTATGTCAGATTTAAACCATGTTGAGTTCGGTCGTTTCGAAGGAATAGTAGTTAGAGTGTTGTCAAACACAACATGGGGACCGGAAAGTTGGAAACTAGAACGAAGTTAAAGATGGTGGTATCGGATGAATTTTCGAGGACGAAAATCTTTTAAGTGGGGGAGAGTTGTAACGCCCGGAAATTTGATTATTCGCTTAATTTAGACGTTTGGAATGTTTAGTGGAATTTTCGTATTTTGGGATGATTTAGTGGGTATTAGTTCGGGATAGCGGATCGATAACTAATTGAGATTTTTAATATTAGAAATATTATTAGAGTGTCGGTTATTATTTTGGGAATTTTCAGAGCAAATAAAATTAGATCGTAAAATAAGAGTTAACAAGTAAATTGGGAGTTTTAATAAAATAAATTAGATGGGCTGAGTGTTATGTTGTACGTGTAATTTGGTTTTGGTCCAAATTGGAAGAATTGAGAAGTGAGGATACAACTAGGTTTTTAGAAACTTAGTAACATAACATTTGGGAAAAAAGAAGGACGGCAGAGAGAAGAGGAAAATTGGAAATGAAAAGAGATATAAGAATCATGCCATGAAGAGAAAAACGAATGAATTACGTGAAGCTGGAAAGCTTGGATTCGACCGGAATTGTAGAGCGGACTCCGAATATAAGGTAAAGGTGGGGTTCTTTCTCTATAAACGGGGATATGATGGACCGTATGTGGGGTTTAGGGAATTAATATTATCTCTGTGTATTGGTATAATTTTTGGTGTTTGTGAGGTTGCTATGTGAATTTATCTGGAAATCGTATGTGGAAACTGTTGCTGTGTGGTATTTGAGTTGCCCGTGTTGTTTGAGAAATTAGATGAAATTGAAAATCTAATCGATGAATAATTGTCTGTGCTGTGAATGAATTAGTAATGTTGTGACCATTAATTTTTCTGAGATTAGAATTGTTGATTAATACTGAAAAATTTGAGGGGACGGGGCCTTTAATAGAAGGGACGGACGTCCTTGCATTGAAAAGAGAGTGGGACGGCCCACACAAACCTGGGGCGGGCGCCCTTGTGCAATGGAGAGTCCCCTTTTGCGGGACGGTGGATACAGTAAGTGAGGGGGGGGGGCTTAATAGGTGTGTATACTTGTTGAAAATAGAGTATTGTTAATTATTATATGAAGGTTATGTTAAGACATATTTCTTGCCCATATATAAAGTGATATCATGCTGTCAGTGTTTTACCCTTATTGGTATATGGTTATCACTATGAAGTCTTAATAAACTATAATTTAGAATATTGTTTTATAAAGGAAAAAGTAGATTTCCTAGGAAACAAAATACTCACATAGATAATCCTATCCTGACAGTAAACCAAATGATTTAATGTGGCTATATTATAAAATTGTTTATGGTAGAGGTAATTACTAATTGCAGAACCAATATATACGTACATACATGGTAGAGAGTTAATTAGAAGCATAATTTGGTAACAGGTTTGCACCTGTCGGTATAACAGTTTAGCATAGTAAATTTGAATTAACAGGACCGCATTCCAAAGGTATACCATTAGCAGATCCATAAATAAATATTAGACGGAAAAATAAATAGCGGTTAGGATGATATTCGGGGTGTCCGGAAATTAGACAGAAAAATAAATAGCGGTTAGGATAATATTCGGGGTGTCCGAAATTAGTCCGTTAGTCGTTGTTTTGTGATGCGACGTGTTTTCTTTTGTGAATGTTGTGAAGTATTGCGATGTTTGTGTGAATTATCTGTGATGAATTATTGTTGTTGATTTGTTGTGTGATATAATACGATATTGCGATGAGTTTTTGTGAATTATTGCGAAGTGCATGATTTAAGGTGACGATTGTTTATCCATAATTATTGATATATTTTGGCGATGTAGGCGAATGCCTTTGTGACGATGTTTGGCGACGTGTTTGTGATCTGTTGCATTTCATCAGTATTTCATGATTTGCATGTTTTAGCGACGGCCTGGATTGGCAAACAGCGACGAAGGCTTATGCCTGTTTTGATGCCTCTATTATCTGGCAATTGGCGATGGGGGCTGAAGCCCTGGGTACCACATGCATGTGCATTTGTTAGAGTCGCATTTCATTTGTGTGATTATGATGTCATATGGTTTGATGTGTGAATTTATGTGACTTGTTGGGAACTTTGAATATGATCTTATGTGAGATATTGTGATTTGTGTTGTTGATTGGAACAGTGAAGTAAACTAGACGGTAATGATTATACCGTAAGGCGATAATTATTATAACTTGAACCTGAATATACTGTTTATCATCACCCTGTTTATATTGTTTGATATCTCACCCTTTTCTTTTGTTTCACCGTTACCTTTATACTGGTAACGTGCAGGTGATAGCTTGATGAAGATTTAGACGCTGTGAGTTGAGTCGGTGGTCGCTCTGATACGTAGCACTCGGGGGGATAAATGCGTGTTTTAATTATTTGTTACTTGCTAAATTTTTAGTGAAGTTTTATTGTTGAATTGTAGCCTAAAGCTATATTGCGAAGACGTTATGATTAAATTGAAAATTGTGAAGTTTTGTGAATCCGCTGCGAGATTAAATAATTTTGTTTAATAAAGTGATTTCGAGGATTAAATTAAATGTTATAATTGTCGTTTTAATTATATGTGCTATGTATCTATGATGAAGGCATGAACACCGAAAATGATTTAAATGACGAAATGTGACATCTCAATTGTTGATAAAAGTTTTGAATAACTCTGATTTTTTGTTATAATTATCGAATAGTTTATCGGGTAGAATTGGGGTGTTACATTAGTGATTGGAATGTTATTTAAGTATTCACATACGTTAGCATGACGGTTATTCCATTTCCATTCCATGACTCCAATTATTTCAACAGACAAGAAAATGAGTCAATGTCATGACATACGCAAATATGTTAAGGTTTTTAAGGTTAACTTGTCTCGTATCTAGCACCTTCTTTCCTATTTCGTTATTATTATAAATATATGCAGTACTTTCTTAATCTTCATTCAAAACACTAATCAACACAAAATCTTGCACCATGATTTCATTACAATCATCATCGCTACCTAATTGTTCATCTTTCTCTCCTTGTCTATCATTCAATCGAATCAAATGCGGTATCAATTTCCCAAAACTACCAAGAATTTCCTTATTCTCAGATCAAAAAGCATCTAATAAAATTATTGTAATTAAGGAAAATAATATTGACGAAAATTTATATAATTCTACAAATTCTAACATTCCTACTATTAAACTCTATGCAATCTTAGAAACAGTTTGCGACAGAATTGAAATGCATAACAATATAGGACAACAACGTGACAATTGGAACATTCTTTTATGAAACTCAATCAACATGATAACACTCACAGCTTCAACCATGTTTGCTAATGCATCTTGTTCTGAATCCGAAGATAAACCTCTTTTCAGCAACCTGTATTTCAAATTTATAAGATAGCTAGTAAATAAGCAAAAAAATAATAATATTAAACATTTAAAAATAAAGAGTTAGATTACCTCATGAACTTTTTCTTTTAGTGATTGAGATTTCATGTACTCAAGTGTCTCACAACATAGGGTTATTCCCAGCTTTACTACGGAAGAGAACTTTTTCAAAAAGCTAAAAGCCTAATTTTAAAAGATTGTTGACAAGTTTGCGTGAAAATCCGCTAAATCATCTAACCTGTATAACTAAAAGTTATTACCCATTCATATAAAAAAGTTATTACCAATTGATATAACTAAAGAAAATTATACCCCTGGCCTTTCCATGTCTTTGATTTATCCATTAATTTAAGAATCTTCTAGTAATATTCTTCTTCCTTGGGGGTTGTTTTATCGATGACCTTGAAAAGCATTGTATATATCTCGAGCACGGAGTGCAAAACATTAGCCACGTCCTCACTGCTTTTCAACTTTTTTAATACAAGATCTCCCTTATTTTCGAAATCATGTAAATCTTCCCGAGCCTCTAAACACTTCAAGAAAGTAACTAAGTGTTGTAACTCTAATTTGTCACGTTTATGAGAGCTCATAATAAGCTTCAAGACCTTTAATAACTCATTTATACCCCGTTTACTATACTCTGATGTGCGCGGTTTAGTTAATAGTTTAAAAAGAAAGGTCATGCAATCGTCAAGAAAACAGTCAAATTTGGTTTTTTCATCTGTGTCTGTGAGCTGCGTCAAAAATGGTTCAATGTATTCGGTAACACTTTTGAAAAGCCCGCTAGTATCAGATGACTTTAACTTAGCTAAAAGTTGTGTGTGAATAGACATTGGTAGTATCGTTAACCTGCAAGAATGATTCAAGAAAAAAATTCAAACTTTTTATTACCGTTTCAAAAGAAAATGGTGGAAATACCAATGTCGTCCAAGAAACTTTTTTGAAAAGAAAATAAAGATAAACAAATGTTGAAGTTTAAGAATCAAGAAAACTACCTTGAAGTAAAGAAAAAGGAAGAAGCTTTGCAAAGATGACAAGTAACTTCTTTTTTTCTAATCAATAGTGATAAAGTTTTGGTTATTCTCTTGTTCTGAACAATGGTGATTTTGAGTAAGAAAAATAGTGTAGGTTTCTTAAAGAGATGAGTGTTGGTGAGAAATGATTCTTTTTGTTAAAGAAAGGGTGTGGTGGAAGGGGGAAATGGCGGAGCTACTTTGTTTTGTTATAGTCTGTTAGGGAGAGAGAGAGTGTGTTGCAAGGGTTACTTTTTTTACTTTTGGTTATCAACCTTAAGTTTAACTTTATTTTTTTCAAGCCCAAAGGAAAGCTTTATTTATCAATAGCCACATAACAATTAATTAAATATTTAATGGAACAACTCATCTCAAATTTTCTTCATGATCGAACATTATCATCCTATGAGTATCAGCTCAAGCAAACAATAAGTAGTGTCTAATTGAAAATTAAATAAAAATCTTAATTATATTTTTGGTCCCCCTATTTTTAACTTTCTGAAGTGTTACCCTCCATTTTAAAAGTTAGATTTCTAGTCCCTAAACTTTACTCTACTTGGGATTTTCAAGGCCCCCTCCACTTGGCTGCTTCATTAATGACGTGGCATACATAATACGCTGCTCAGTCACATTTTTTCCATTTTTAATATCTGAATGTGGCATTAACCAACTTCATTACTGCATTAACCATGTTTTTAAACTGCATTAACCAAATTTGAGTAATGCTATTCTTACACCCATGAACAGTACTTTACAGTAGTCATCAAATTCGGTTAATGCAATATAAAAACTTGGTTAATGCAGTAATGAAGTTGGTTAATGTAATATCCAGGTGTTAAAAATAATTTTTAGCAGTCATCAAATTTGGTTAATGCAGTGTAAAAACTTGGTTAATGCAGTAATGAAGTTGATTAATACACGTCCGTACATGAACAACGTTGTCCTTAATTTTAAAAATAAAAATAAAAATTATTATTTTATTTTTATAAAAAACTGTTCACCGTATAAATACGGTGAACAGTGTTTGGTGTAAGTATTGGTGTAAATGTTTGGTGTAAGAATAGCATTTCTCATACATTATATATCTATAATAAAAACACTCGTTTTTTTTGTCAGAAATGCCCAATATTGTAATGCAGAGTAGAGAAAGACAAGAGACATATGCCGACATGTTGACTTGCGTATCACAATCCACATACCTTAATACGTGCGTCGCGCGTAAATACTACACTGTACTTAAATACAAAATTTAGTATTCGATACATACTGATACTATATATAACTGAAGCCTAAGTACTATAGTGTCATGCACTTATTGGAATGTTGATTAAGTATTCACATACGTTAGCATGACGGTTATTCCATTTCCATTCCATGACTCCAATTATTTCAACAGACATGAAAATGAGTCAGTGCCATGACATACGCAAATATGTTAAGGTTTTTAAGGTTAACTTGTCTCGTATCTAGCACATTCTTTCCTATTTCGTTATTACTATAAATATATGCAGTACTTGCTTAATCTTCATTCAAAACACTAATCAACACAAATTCTTGCACCATGCTTTCATTACAATCATCATCGCTACTTATTTGTTAACCTTTCTCTCCTTGTCTATCATTCAATCGAATCAAATTCGGTATCAATTTCCCAAAACTACCAAGAATTTCCTTATTCTCAGATCAAAATGCATCTAATAAAAGTATTGTAATTAAGGAAAATAATATTGATGAAAATTTATATAATTCTACAAATTCTAACATTTCTACTATTAAACTCTATTCAATCTTAGAAACAGTGTGCGACATAATTGAAATGCATAACAATATAGGACAATAACGTGACAATTGGAACATGCTTTTATTAAACTCAATCAACATGATAACACTCACAACTTCAAACATGTCTGCTATTGCATCTTGTTCTGAATATGAAGATAAACCTCTTTTTTCTGCAACCTGTATTTCAAATTTATAAGATAGCTGTTAAATAAGAAAAAAAAAATATTAAACATTTAAAAATAAAGAGTTAGATTACCTCATGAACTTTTTCTTTTAATGATTGAGATTTCATGTACTCAAGTGTCTCACAACATAGGGTTATTCCCAGCTTTACTTCGGAAGAGAACTTTTTCAAAAAGCTAAAAGCATAATTTGAAAAGATTGTTGACAAGTTTGCGTAAAAATCCGCTAAATCATCTAACCTGTATAACTAAAAGTTATTACCCATTCATATAAAAAACAAAGTTATTACCAATTGATATAACTAAAGAAAATTATACCCCTGGCCCTTCCATGTCTTTGATTTCTCCATTAATTTAAGAAACTTCTTGTAATATTCTTCTTCCTTGGGGGTTGTTTTATCGATGACCTTGAAAAGCTTTGTATATATTTCGAGCACGGAGTGCAAAACATTAGCCACGTCCTTGCTGCTTTTCAACTCTTTTAATACAAGATCTCCCTTATTTTCGAAATCATGTAAATCTTTCTGAGCCTCTAAACACTTCGAGAAAGTAACTAAGTGTTGTAACTCTGATTTGTCACGTTTATGAGAGCTCATAATAAGCTTCAATACCTTTAATAACTCATTTATACCCCATTTACTATACTCTGATGTCCGCGGGTTAGTCAATAGTGTTAGAACAAGATTTGTTCTTATCAATTATCTTAGTTTTGATGATAACAATAATATGAATTTTGCTTAAGATAATATGGTACT
Organism: Vicia villosa; assembly: GCF_029867415.1. NCBI lineage: Eukaryota > Viridiplantae > Streptophyta > Magnoliopsida > Fabales > Fabaceae > Vicia > Vicia villosa. The sequence goes on from NC_081183.1 coordinate 147,414,447, forward strand.
CTAATCCAATGCAATTTCCCTTTCAGGAAATATATAAAGAGTACGCATAATTCAGCGCTCAGAAGATGTGTCTCAAATGGTTCAGCATGCAACATCAGAACATGGTCTGGCAAGACATCAGAAGATGGTCGAAGCAGAATCAGAACATGGGTCTATGGAAGCATCAGAAGAACATGAGATCAGAAGCACTGAAGATCAGAAGATGGTATCACGCAACAGAAGCACTTCAAGATCAGAAGATCAGAAGATGATATGCACCAAGCTGTTTGACTCTGATGATATTCAAACGTCGTATTCACAAACATCAGATCAGAAGGAAGTACACGTGGCAGACTACGCTGACTGACAAAAGGAACGTTAAAGCTACTAAAGGCTACGTCAGTAGACACAGCGTGAACAAGGCTCGAGGTAGTTGACAAAAGCGTATAACATTAAATGCGATGCTGTACGGAACACGCAAAGCATTAAATGCATTCAACGGTCATCTTCTCAACGCCTATAAATATGAAGTTCTGATGAGAAGCAATGTTACCAATTCTTAACAACTCTGAACGAAAATAAACTTGCTGAAACGCTATTCAATCAAAGCTCAGAATCTTCATCAACTCACTACATTGCTGTTGTAATATTTTAGTGAGATTAAGCTTAAACGATTAAGAGAAATATCACAGTTGTGATTATCGCTTTTAAGAAGCATTTGTAATACTCTTAGAATTACATTAAGTTGTAAGGAACTAGAGTGATCGTGTGATCAGTATACTCTAGGAAGTCTTAGCAGTTGGCTGAGCAGTTTGTAACTAGAGTGATCGTGTTGATCAGAATACTCTAGGGAAGTCTTAGGAGTGAACTAAGCCTAGAGTGATCGTGTTGATCAGTAGACTCTAGAAAAGTCTTAGAGGGTATCTAAGCAGTTGTTCCTGGAGTGATCAAGTTGTGATCAGAAGACTCTGGAAGACTTAGTTGCGGACTAAGTGGAAAACCATTGTAATCCGTGCGATTAGTGGATTAAATCCTCAGGTTGAGGTAAATCATCTCTGCGGGGGTGGACTGGAGTAGCTTCGTTAACAGCGAACCAGGATAAATCTTCTGATGAACTGTCCATGATTTCCAGAAGGCTAAATCAACTCTGGAAGACCAAGCAAAGGAAGTTCAGAGGCTTCAGAAGTTCAAGGAAATTTGAACGTGGAGAATCTTCTGATGAAAGAAGATTTGACAAGAAGAAGGTCATGTGCTATGAATGCAATGAGCCTGGACACTACAAGAATGAATGTCCAAATCTTCAGAAGGAAAGTCCCAAGAAAAAGTTTCATAAGAAGAAAGGTCTTATGGCAACCTGGGATGAGTCAGAAGATGATTCAGAAGATGAGCAGGCCAACTGTGCGCTGATGGCGACAGAAGATGACGGATCAGAATCTACATCAGAATCAGATTCTGAAGAGGTATTTTCTGAACTTACTAGAGATGAGTTAGTTTCCGGTCTAACTGAACTTCTGGAACTCAAGTCTCAGATTAGTCTCAAATACAAAAAGCTAAAAAAGCAATTTGAATTTGAAACAAAGAAGCTTGAGTTGGAGAATTCTGAATTAAAAGAAAAACTTTTAAAATTATCCAATAATGTTGGATCTCCTTCTGATTCAGAAAAATCCACTCCTAGTCTAAACCATATTCTGAAAGAATATGATTTAAGTTTCAGGAAGTTCTTATCTAGAAGTATTGGCAGAAGTCAGCTAGCTTCTATGATATATGCTGTGTCTGGAAACAAAAGAGTCGGCATTGGTTATGAGGGTGAAACCCCATACAAACTTGAACCTGTTGATGAAATGAAACTCACATACAAGCCATTGTATGATCAGTTCAAGTATGGCCACTCTCATGATATTAGGCACACTTCACATGCACAAAGTTTTCACATAACACACACCAAGAAGCATGTGACACAACCTAGGAAATATCATGAAACTCATATTAAAAATTATCATGCTGTTCCTCCTATTGCTTATAATGTCAAACCCAAGTTCAATTAGAACTTGAGAAAATCTAACAAGAAAGGACCCAAAAAGATGTGGGTACCTAAGGATAAGATTATTCCTATTGCAGATATCCTTGGCTGCAAGAAGGACAAAGCACAACATGTCATGGTACCTGGACTCTGGATGCTCGCGACACATGACAGGAAGAAGGTCTATGTTCCAAGACCTGGTGCTTAAGTCTGGAGGAGAAGTCAAGTTTGGAGGAGATCAGAAGGGCAAGATAATTGGCTCTGGAACTATAAAGTCTGGTAACTCTCCTTCCATTTCTAATGTACTTCTTGTAGAAGGATTAACTCATAACCTCTTATCTATCAGTCAATTAAGTGACAATGGTTATGATATAATCTTCAATCAAAAGTCTTGCAAGGCTGTAAATCAGAAGGATGGCTCAATCCTATTTACAGGCAAGAGGAAGAACAACATCTATAAGACAGATCTGCAAGATCTTATGAGTCAGAAGGTGACTTGTCTTATGTCTGTTTCTGAAGAGCAGTGGGTCTGGCACAGGAGATTAGGTCATGCTAGTTTGAGAAAGATCTCTCAGATTAACAAACTGAATCTTGTCAGAGGACTCCCTAATCTGAAATTCAAATCAGATGCTCTTTGTGAAGCATGTCAGAAGGGCAAGTTCTCCAAACCTGCATTCAAGTCTAAGAATGTTGTTTCTACCTCAAGGCCATTAGAACTCTTGCACATTGATCTGTTTGGCCCAGTCAAAACAGCATCTGTCAGAGGAAAGAAATATGGATTAGTCATCGTAGATGATTATAGTCGCTGGACGTGGGTAAAATTCTTAAAACACAAGGATGAGACTCATTCAGTGTTCTTTGATTTCTGCATTCAGATTCAATCTGAAAAAGAGTGTAAAATCATAAAGGTCAGAAGTGATCATGGTGGTGAATTTGAGAACAGATCCTTTGAAGAGTTCTTCAAAGAAAATGGTATTGCCCATGATTTCTCTTGTCCTAGAACTCCACAGCAAAATGGAGTTGTAGAACGAAAGAATAGGACTCTGCAAGAAATGGCCAGAACCATGATCAATGAAACCAATATGGCTAAGCATTTCTGGGCAGAAGCAATAAACACTGCATGCTATATTCAGAATAGAATCTCTATTAGACCTATTCTAAATAAGACTCCCTATGAATTGTGGAAGAATAGAAAGCCCAACATTTCATATTTCCATCCTTTTGGATGTGTATGTTTTATTCTGAACACTAAAGATCATCTTGGTAAGTTTGATTCCAAAGCTCAAAAGTGTTTTCTTCTTGGATATTCTGAACGCTCAAAAGGCTACAGAGTATACAATACTGAAACATTGGTTGTAGAAGAATCAATCAATATCAGGTTTGATGATAAGCTTGGTTCTGAAAAACCAAAGCAGGTTGATAATTTTGCAGGTTATGATATTGACATATCAGAAGTTGTTGAGCCAAGAAGCAACGCATCAGAAGCAGAGCTCCTCAGAAGCAAAGAACCAGAAGATCAAGTATCAGCTTCTCTGGAGGATCTAAGTATGTCTGAAGAACCATCTGTCAGAAGATCATCCAGACTCATCTCTGGTCATTCAGAAGATGTCATTCTTGGAAAGAAGGATGATCCAATCAGAACAAGAGCATTCCTTAGAAACAATGCAGACTGTCAATTAGGTCTTGTATCTTTGATCGAGCCAACTTCTGTTGATCATGCTCTAGAAGATCCAGACTGGATAATTGCTATGCAAGAAGAACTGAATCAGTTTACAAGGAATGATGTTTGGGATCTTGTTCCTAGACCAGATGGATTCAATATAATCGGTACAAAATGGGTCTTCAGAAACAAGCTCAGTGAGAAAGGTGAAGTGGTAAGAAACAAAGCCAGACTGGTGGCTCAGGGTTATAGTCAGCAAGAAGGGATTGATTATACAGAAACCTTTGCACCAGTGGCCAGGTTAGAATCTATTCGTCTATTAATTTCTTTTGCCACTCAACATAACATCACTCTCTATCAAATGGATGTTAAGAGTGCCTTCTTAAATGGTTATATAGATGAAGAAGTTTATGTCCATCAACCTCCTGGTTTTGAAGACTCTATGTCTCCGAATCATGTGTTTAAACTAAAGAAATCATTGTATGGATTGAAACAGGCTCCCAGAGCTTGGTATGAACGCTTAAGTTCTTTCCTTCTAGATAATGGTTTCACTAGAGGAAAAGTGGACACTACTCTCTTTTGTAAAACCTTTGAAAAGGATATTTTAATCTGTCAAATATATGTAGATGATATTATTTTTGGAACATCTAATGCTACACTTGGAAAGGAGTTTGCTAAGTCTATGCAGGCTGAGTTTGAAATGAGCATGATGGGAGAACTCAAGTATTTCCTTGGAATACAAATAAATCAAACATCAGAAGGAACATATGTTCACCAAACCAAGTATGTGAAGGAACTTCTGAAGAAGTTTAATCTTCTGGACTGCAAAGAAGCCAAAACTCCTATGCATCCAACATGCATCCTAGGTAAGGATGAGGTAAGTAAGAAGGTAGATCAGAAGTTATACAGAGGTATGATTGGATCTCTTCTATATCTGACTGCTTCTAGACCTGACATTCTGTTCAGTGTTTGTTTGTGTGCTAGATTCCAATCAGATCCTAGAGAATCTCATTTAACTGCTGTTAAGAGAATTCTAAGGTATCTGAAAGGTACTACTAATGTTGGCTTAGTTTACAGAAAATCTAAAGAATACAACTTAGTAGGATTCTGCGATGCTGATTATGCTGGAGACAGAATTGAAAGAAAAAGTACTTCAGGAAGTTGCCAATTTCTTGGAAGTCATTTGATCTCCTGGTACAGCAAGAAGCAAGCAACAATTGCTCTATCAACAACAGAAGCAGAATATGTCGCTGCTGCTGGTTGTAGCACACAGATGCTCTGGATGAAGAGTCAGTTAGAAGATTATCAGATATTTGAGAGTAACATTCCTATATTCTGTGATAATACTTCTGCTATATGTTTATCTAAGAATCCTATTCTTCATTCAAAAGCTAAACATATTGAGATTAAACATCATTTCATAAGGGACTATGTTCAGAAGGGTGTTATTTCTTTAAACTTTGTTGATACAGACCATCAATGGGCTGATATCTTTACAAAACCCCTGGCTGAAGATAGGTTTAAGTTCATTCTGAAGAACATCAGTATGGATTTATGCCCAGAATGAGAAGATGAGAAGTTCTCATGTATGAGTATCTTCTGAAATGAATGTGGAACATTTTTTTTAGTCAGAAGTTCTGATTGAAATCTTTTAGAAATTATGATTCGGTTATTACTAACGTTTCATTGTCTAAGTTGATTCAGAACCTCTGTTAAAGCAAAACAGCTGTTACGTTTTATCTCGGGATGGTAAACCTGTCGTTACTATTCATGGATAAACGTGCGTGCAGTTGAAGGGACGCCGACCATAGGTAACTGTGCTAGTCACCTCATTTGTCTTTATTATCTCTCCTCACGTCACGTAACATTAAATGCTAGTCATCATTCGTTTCATTTTATTTCTTTTTAAATTCTCTTCAAACACTTCTCCTTCCCTCTCATATTTTGTCTATTCACTCTATCTCTTTGCATTCATATCAAACCCTACCTGTTCAGTTTCTGCAAATCCATCATGAACTCTTCATCAAGCCCAGGAAATCATGAAAATGATCAAAACAACAAAAGAAAAGCTGTTGAAACATCACCTTCCAAACCCAAAAAGATCAAAATCACCTATGATCCTCTCAAGGTGAATCCTTTCGAAGCAATGTTGTCTGGAAACTATTCTAGACGTGTGTTTCATCCCCCTGGTGAAAGCCCTCCATCATCTCCATCTTCTTCCTCATCTTTCGACCTTCAAGACTCGGCTTCCTCTTCATCTAACCTTTCCTCTCCCTTAATCTCTTCTGAAGAAATCTCTTCATCTTCACCCGCTGAGAATGTTGTCTCTGGTAAAGATGGTGGAAGATCTGCATCAGGACCAAGTCTCCCTGATCCCTCGCCTGAAAGCCCAAGAAGCAGTCAATGAGGCGTCTCACTTCTTCATGGCATGCTGGCACAGACGTTGTCTTAGCTAGGGTCCTAGGATTTGGTCTTAGTAGTTTTATTTTCCTTGTTGCATCTGTTTTCCTGCATTCCTGTCTTGTAAACCTTTTTGATTATCAATGAAAAAGTTTCCTTGTTTTACATTCCAGTAAATGTTTTCTTTTGTCGTTTTATACATCTGAATCTTTTTAAATATTCTTTTTGATGTTATGACAAAAAGGGGGAGAAGATAAATGATAAATGATTTGATTAAATCTATCAGTTGCTGGGTAAAGGCTCCCACACATTCACTAACAAGAACTGCAAGTTCTACATGGTTTAAGTGTTTTGCAGGTACAGAGAAGTGAAGTGAATCTTCAGAAGCAAACACTAGAAGCAAAACCATAAGAAGCGTTATTCTGTAAAAGGAATAAGCTCTTGGAAACTGAAGCAAGCTGAGTGCTATCAAGCTTCAGAGATCAGAAGCAAGAAAGAAGAATGGATCAGAAGCACTGATAATAGAATTTGAATATCATTGTCTATCATGTTCTGACAAAATTCTATTTGCTCTGATACACATAATGTTATGGCTCTGACACATTATTTGCTCTGATACATTATTTCAGCCTATATGGCTCTGATACATATAATGTGTTCAAACATACATTTTATGTTCTAATTCGTTCATGCTGACTTTTGTCGTTTAGTTTTTGTTCTGTAACATTTCAGGATGTAGAGATGCTCTGATGATGCTCTGGTACATTCAACAATGTTCTGATACAAATCTAGCATGAAGTGATGGTTGGTAGACATTCAAGTTCTGAAGCTATCCGAGGGAAGCAGAAATCAGAAGATGTGAATGCTCCAAAAGATCCAGAAAACTCAAAGTTCTGAAGCTGTCCTGAATGGAAGCAGAAGTCAGAAGCTGTGAATGTTCTGAAGATCAAAGAAATTCAAGTTCTGAAGCTGTCCACGATGGAAGCAGGAATCAGAAGCTGTGAGTGTTCTAAGGATCTAAAGAAATTCAAGTTCTGAAGCTGTCCAATGGAAGCAGAAGTCAGAAGCTATGAATTCTCTGAAGGCAGAAGCTTATATGATCGTCTCTACCGAAATAATCAGGGAAGTCTTTTATCAAAGTTCTTCGAGTATTTATTTCAGGGGGAGATTATTTATCTCAGGGGGAGATTGTTAATCTCAGGGGGAGACATATTCATATGCTTATGCTATAGCTGTGTAATTTGTCTTTTGCCGTCTACTCTTTCTGATCGCAAATTCATATCATTTATATATGTTTTTGTCATCATCAAAAAGGGGGAGATTGTTAGAACAAGATTTGTTCTTATCAATTATCTTAGTTTTGATGATAACAATAATATGAATTTTGCTTAAGATAATATGGTACTCTAATCCAATGCAATTTCCCTTTCAGGAAATATATAAAGAGTACGCATAATTCAGCGCTCAGAAGATGTGTCTCAAATGGTTCAGCATGCAACATCAGAACATGGTCTGGCAAGACATCAGAAGATGGTCGAAGCAGAATCAGAACATGGGTCTATGGAAGCATCAGAAGAACATGAGATCAGAAGCACTGAAGATCAGAAGATGGTATCACGCAACAGAAGCACTTCAAGATCAGAAGATCAGAAGATGATATGCACCAAGCTGTTTGACTCTGATGATATTCAAACGTCGTATTCACAAACATCAGATCAGAAGGAAGTACACGTGGCAGACTACGCTGACTGACAAAAGGAACGTTAAAGCTACTAAAGGCTACGTCAGTAGACACAGCGTGAACAAGGCTCGAGGTAGTTGACAAAAGCGTATAACATTAAATGCGATGCTGTACGGAACACGCAAAGCATTAAATGCATTCAACGGTCATCTTCTCAACGCCTATAAATATGAAGTTCTGATGAGAAGCAATGTTACCAATTCTTAACAACTCTGAACGAAAATAAACTTGCTGAAACGCTATTCAATCAAAGCTCAGAATCTTCATCAACTCACTACATTGCTGTTGTAATATTTTAGTGAGATTAAGCTTAAACGATTAAGAGAAATATCACAGTTGTGATTATCGCTTTTAAGAAGCATTTGTAATACTCTTAGAATTACATTAAGTTGTAAGGAACTAGAGTGATCGTGTGATCAGTATACTCTAGGAAGTCTTAGCAGTTGGCTGAGCAGTTTGTAACTAGAGTGATCGTGTTGATCAGAATACTCTAGGGAAGTCTTAGGAGTGAACTAAGCCTAGAGTGATCGTGTTGATCAGTAGACTCTAGAAAAGTCTTAGAGGGTATCTAAGCAGTTGTTCCTGGAGTGATCAAGTTGTGATCAGAAGACTCTGGAAGACTTAGTTGCGGACTAAGTGGAAAACCATTGTAATCCGTACGATTAGTGGATTAAATCCTCAGGTTGAGGTAAATCATCTCTGCGGGGGTGGACTGGAGTAGCTTCGTTAACAGCGAACCAGGATAAAAATAATTGTGCAATTTATTTTTATCGTCCAAGATTTAAAGTCACACTTATTCAATCCCCCCCTTTCTAAGTGTTTTTCTATCCTTCAAATAGTTTAAAAAGAAAGGTCAAGCATTCGTCAAGAAAACAGTCAATTTTGGTCTTTTCATCTGTGTCAGTGACTTGTGTCAAAAATGGTTCAATGTATTCGGTAAAACTTTTGAAAAGCCCGCTAGTATCAGATGACTTTAACTTAGCTAAAATTTGTGTGTGAATAGACATTGGTAGTATCGTTAACCTGCAAGAATGATTCAAGAAAAAAATTCAAACTTTTTATTATCGTTTCAAAAGAAAATGGTGGAAATACCACCTTCATCCAAGAAACTTTTTTGAAAATAAAATAAAGATACACAAATGTGGAAGTTTGAGAATCAAGAAAACTACCTTGAAGTAAAGAAAAAGGAAGAAGCTTTGCAAAGATGACAAGTAACTTCTTTTTTTCTACTCAATAGTGATAAAGTTTTGTTTACTCTCTTGTTCTCAGCAATGGTGACTTTGAGTAATAAAAATAGTTTAGGTTTCTTAAAGAGATGAGTGTTGGTGAGAAATGGTTCTTTTTGTTAAAGAAAGGGTGTGGTGGAAGGGGGGAAATGGTGGAGTTTCTTTGTTTTGTTACAGTCTGTTAGGGAGAGAGAGAGAGAGAGTGTGTGTGTTTCAAGGGTTACTTTTTTTACTTTTGGTTATCAACCTTAAGTTTAATTTTATTTTTTTCAAGCCCAAAGGAAATCTTTATTTATCACTAGCCACAGAACAATTCATTAAATATTTAATGGAACAACTCATCTCAAATTTTCTTCATGATCGAACATTATCTTTCCTATGAGTATCAGCTCAAGCAAACAATAAGTAGTGTCTAATTGAAAATAATAAAAAAATCTTAATTATATTTTTGGTCCCCCTATTTTTAACTTTATGAAGTATTACCCTCCATTTTAAAAGTCATATTTCTAATCCCTAAACTTTACTTTACTTCGGATTTTCAAGGCCCCCTTAACTTGGCTGCTTCATTAATGACATGGCATACATAATACGTTGCTCAGTCACATTTTTTCCGTTTTTAATATCTGAATGTGGCATTAACCAACTTCATTATCGCTTTAACCAAGTTTTTACACTGCATTAACCAAATTTGAGTAATGCTATTCCTACACCCATGAACTGTACTTTACAGTAGTCATCAAATTTGGTTAATGCAATATAAAAAGTTGGTTAATGCAGTAATGGAGTTGGTTAATGTAATATCCAGGTATTAAAAATAATTTTTAGCAGTCATCAAATTTGGTTAATGCAATGTAAAAACTTGGTTAATGCAGTAATGAAGTTGATTAATACACGTCCGTACAAGAACAACGTTGTCCTTAATTTTAAAAATAAAAATAAAAATTATTATTTTATTTTTATAAAAAACTGTTCACCGTATAAATACGGTGAACAATGTTTGGTGTAAGTATTGGTGTAAATGTTTGGTGTAAGAATAGCATTTCTCATACATTATGTATCTATAATAAAAACACTCGTTTTTTTTGGTCATAAATTCCCAATATTGTAATGCAGAGTAGACAAACACACGAGACATATGCCGACATGTTGACTTACTTATCACAATCCACATACCTTAATACGCGCGTCAAACGTAAATACTACACTGTAATTAAATACAAAATTTAGTATTCGATACATAGTGATATTATATATAACTGAAGCTTAAGTACTATAGTGCCATGCACTTATTGGATTGTTGATTAAGTATTCACATACGTTAGCATGACAGTTATTCCATTTCCATTCCATGACTCCAATTATTTCAACAGACATGAAAATGAGTCAGTGCCATGACATACGCAAATATGTTAAGGTTTTTAAGGTTAACTTGTCTCGTATCTAGCACTTTCTTTCCTATTTCGTTATTACTATAAATATATGCAGTACTTGCTTAATCTTCATTCAAAACACTAATCAACACAAATTCTTGCACCATGCTTTCATTACAATCATCATCGCTACTTATTTGTTAATCTTTCTCTCCTTGTCTATCATTCAATCGAATCAAATTCGGTATCAATTTCCCAAAACTACCAAGAATTTCCTTATTCTCAGATCAAAATACATCTAATAAAAGTATTGTAATTAAGGAAAATAATATTGATGAAAATTTATATAATTCTACAAATTCTAACATTTCAACTATTAAACTCTATTCAACCTTAGAAACATTGTGCGACAGAATTGAAATGCAAAACAATATAGGACAACAACGTGACAATTGGAACATGCTTTTATTAAACTCAATCAACATGATAACACTCACAACTTCAAACATGTCTGCTATTGCATCTTGTTCTGAATATGAAGATAAACCTCTTTTTTCTGCAACCTGTATTTCAAATTTATAAGATAGCTGTTAAATAAGAAAAAAAATAAAAATATTAAACATTTAAAAATAAAGAGTTAGATTACCTCATGAACTTTTTCTTTTAATGATTGAGATTTCATGTACTCAACTGTCTCACAACATAGGGTTATTCCCAGCTTTACTTCGGAAGAGAACTTTTTCAAAAAGCTAAAAGCATAATTTGAAAAGATTGTTGACAAGTTTGCGTGAAAACCCGCTAAATCATCTAACCTGTATAACTAAAAGTTATTACCCATTCATATAAAAAACAAAGTTATTACCAATTGATATAACTAAAGAAAATTATTCCCCTGGCCCTTCCATGTCTTTGATTTCTCCATTAATTTAAGAAACTTCTTGTAATATTATTCTTCCTTGGGGGTTGTTTTATCGATGACCTTGAAAAGCATTGTATATATCTCGAGCACGGAGTGCAAAACATTAGCCACGTCCTCGCTGCTTTTCAACTCTTTTAATACAAGATCTTCCTTATTTTCGAAATCATGTAAATCTTCCCGAGCCTCTAAACACTTCAAGAAAGTAACTAAGTGTTGTAACTCTGATTTGTCACGTTTATGAGAGCTCATAATAAGCTTCAATACCTTTAATAACTCATTTATACCCCATTTACTATACTCTGATGTGCGCGGTTTAGTTAATAGTTTAAAAAGAAAGGTCAAGCATTCGTCTAGAAAACAGTGAAATTTGGTCTTTTCATCTGTGTCCGTGACTTGTGTCAAAAATGGTTAAATGTATTCGGTAAAACTTTTGAAAAGCCCGCTAGAATCAGATGACTTTAACTTAGCTAAAAGCTGTGTGTGAAGAGACATTGGTAGTATCGTTAACCTGCAAGAATGATTCAAGAAAAAAAGTCAAACTTTTTATTACCGTTTCAAAAGAAAATGGTGGAAATACAACATTCATCCAAGAAACTTTTTTGAAAATAAAATAAAGATACACAAATGTGGAAGTTTGAGAATCAATAAAACTACCTTGAAGTAAAGAAAATGGAAGAAGCTTTGCAAAGATGACAAGTAACTTCTTTTTTTCTACTCAATAGTGATAAAGTTTTGGTTATTCTCTTGTTCTCAGCAATGGTGATTTTGAGTAATAAAAATAGTTTAGGTTTCTCAAAGAGATGAGTGTTGGTGAGAAATGGTTCTTTTTGTTAAAGAAAGGGTGTGGTGGAAGGGGGGAAATGGTGGAGCTGCTTTGTTTTGTTACAGTCTGTTAGGGAGAGAGAGAGAGAGAGAGAGAGAGAGAGAGAGAGAGAGAGTGTGTTTCAAGGGTTACTTTTTTTACTTTTGGTTATCAACCTTAAGTTTAATTTTATTTTTTTCAAGCCCAAAGGAAAGCTTTATTTATTAATAGCCACAGAACAATTAATTAAATATTTAACGGAATAACTCATCTCAAATTTTCTTCATGATCGAACATTATCTTTCCTATGAGTATCAGCTCAAGCAAACAATAAGTAGTGTCTAATTGAAAATAAAAAAAAAATCTTAATTATATTTTTGGTCCCCCTATTTTTAACTTTATGAAGTATTACCCTCCATTTTAAAAGTCATATTTCTAGTCCTTAAACTTTACTTTATTTGGGATTTTCAAGGCCCCCTCAACTTGGCTGCTTCATTAATGACATGGCATACATAATACGTTGCTGAGTCACATTTTTTCCGTTTTTAATATCTGAATGTGGCATTAACCAACTTCATTACTGCTTTAACCAAGTTTTCACACTGCATTAACCAAATTTGAGTAATGCTATTCCTATACCCATGAACAGTACTTTACTCTAGTCATCAATTTTGGTTAATGCAATATAAAAACTTGGTTAATGCAGTAATGGAGTTGGTTAATATAATATCCATGTATTAAAAATAATTTTTAGCAGTCATCAAATTTGGTTAATACAGTGTAAAAACTTGGTTAATGCAGTAATGAAGTTGACTAATACACGTCCGTACATGAACAACGTTGTCCTTAATTTTAAAAATAAAAATAAAAATTATTATTTTATTTTTATAAAAAACTGTTAACCGTATTAATACGGTGAACAGTGTTTGGTGTAAGTATTGGTGTAAATGGTTGGTGTAAGAATAGCATTTCTCATACATTATGTATCTATAATAAAAACACTCGTTTTTTTGGTCATAAATTCCCAATATTGTAATGCAGAGTAGACAAACACATGAGACATATGCCGACATGTTGACTTACGTATCACAATCCACATACCTTAATACGTGCGTCGCACGTAAATACTACATTGTACTTAAATACAAAATTTAGTATTCGATACATACTGATACTATATATAACTGAAGCCTAAGTACTATAGTGCCATGCACTTATTGGAATGTTGATTAAGTATTCACATATGTTAGCATGACGGTTATTCCATTTCCATTCCATGACTCCAATTATTTCAACAGACATGAAAATGAGTCAGTGCCATGACATACGCAAATATGTTAAGGTTTTTAAGGTAAAGTTGTCTCGTATCTAGCACCTTCTTTCCTATTTCGTTATTACTATAAATATATGCAGTACTTGCTTAATCTTCATTCAAAATACTAATCAACACAAATTCTTGCACCATGCTTTCATTACAATCATCATCGCTACTTATTTGTTCATCTTTCTCTCCTTGTCTATCATTCAATCGAATCAAATTCGGTATCAATTTCCCAAAACTACCAAGAATTTCCCTATTCTCAGATCAAAAAGCATCTAATAAAAGTATTGTAATTAAGGAAAATAATATTGAAGAAAATTTATATAATTCTACAAATTCTAACATTCCTACTATTAAACTCTATGCAATCTTAGAAACAGTTTGCGACAGAATTGAAATGCATAACAATATAGGACAACAACGTGACAATTGGAACATGCTTTTATTAAACTCAATCAACATGATAACACTCACAGCTTCAACCATGTCTGCTATTGCATCTTGTTCTGAATATGAAGATAAACCTCTTTTCTGCAACCTGTATTTCAAATTAATAAGATAGCTAGTAAATAAGCAAAAAAAATATTAAACATTTAAAAATAAAGAGTTAGATTACCTCATGAACTGTTTCTTTTAATGATTGAGATTTCATATACTCAAGTGTCTCACAACATAGGGTTATTCCCAGCTTTACTTCGGAAGAGAACTTTTTCAAAAAGCTAAAAGCATAATTTGAAAAGATTGTTGACAAGTTTGCATGAAAATCCGCTAAATCATCTAACATGTATAACTAAAAGTTATTACCCATTCATATAAAAAACAAAGTTATTACCAATTGATATAACTAAAGAAAATTATACCCCTGGCCCTTCCATGTCTTTGATTTCTCCATTAATTTAAGAAACTTCTTGTAATATTCTTCTTCCATGGGGGTTATTTTATCGATGACCTTGAAAAGCATTGTATATATCTCGAGCACGGAGTGCAAAACATTAGCCACGTCCTCGCTGCTTTTCAACTTTTTTAATACAAGATCTCCCTTATTTTCGAAATCATGTAAATCTTCCTGAGCCTCTAAACACTTCAAGAAAGTAACTAAGTGTTGTAACTCTGATTTGTCACGTTTATGAGAGCTCATAATAAGCTTCAATACCTTTAATAACTCATTTATACCCAATTTACTATACTCTGATGTCCGCGGGTTAGTCAATAGTTTAAAAAGAAAGGTCAAGCATTCGTCAAGAAAACAGTCAAATTTGGTCTTTTCATCTGTGTCAGTGACTTGTGTTAAAAATGGTTCAATGTATTCGGTAAAACTTTTGAAAAGCCCGCTAGTATCAGATGACTTTAACTTAGCTAAAAGTTGTGTGTGAATAGACATTGGTAGTAACGTTAACCTGCAAGAATGATTCAAGACAAAAATTCAAACTTTTTATTACCGTTTCAAAAGAAAATGGTGGAAATACCACCTTCATCCAAGAAACTTTTTTGAAAATAAAATAAAGATACACAAATGTGGAAGTTTGAGAATCAAGAAAACTACCTTGAATTAAGAAAAAGGAAGAAGCTTTGCAAACATGACAAGTAACTTCTTTTTTTCTACTCAATAGTGATAAAGTTTTGGTTATTCTTTTGTTCTCAGCAATGGTGATTTTGAGTAATAAAAATAGTTTAGGTTTCTTAAAGAGATGAGTGTTGGTGAGAAATGGTTCTTTATGTTAACGAATGGGTGTGGTGGAAGGGCGGAAATGGTGGAGATGCTTTGTTTTGTTACAGTCTGTTAGGGGGAGAGAGAGTGTGTTTCAAGGGTTACTTTTTTTTACTTTTGGTTATCAACCTTAAGTTTAATTTTATTTTTTTCAAGCCCAAAGGAAAGCTTTATTTATCAATAGCCACAGAGCAATTAATTAAATATTTAATGGAACAACTCATCTCAAATTTTCTTCATGATCGAACATTATCTTTCCTATGAGTATCAGCTCAAGCAAACAATAAGTAGTGTCTAATTGAAAATAAATAAAAAATTTTAATTATATTTTTGGTCCCCCTATTTTTAACTTTATGAAGTAATACCCTCCATTTTAAAAGTCATATTTCTAGTCCCTAAAGCTTACTTTACTTGGGATATTCAAGGCCCCCTCAACTTGGCTGCTTCATTAATGACATGGCATACATAATACGTTGCTCAGTCACATTTTTTCCGTTTTTAATATCTGAATATGGCATTAACCAACTTCATTACTGTATTAACCAAGCTTTTACACTGCATTAACCAAATTTGGGTAATGCTATTCCTACACCCATGAACAGTACTTTACAGTAGTCATCAAATTTGGTTAATGCAATATAAAAACTTGGTTAACGCAGTAATGGAGTTGGTTAATATAATATCCAGGTATTAAAAATAATTTTTAGCAGTCATCAAATTTGGTTAATGCAGTGTAAAAACTTGGTTAATGCAGTAATGAAGTTGACTAATACACGTCCGTACATGAACAACGTTGTCTATAATTTTAAAAATAAAAATAAAAATTATTATTTTATTTTTATAAAAAACTGTTCACCGTATAAACACGGTGAACAGTGTTTGGTGTAAGTATTGGTGTAAATGTTTGGTGTAAGAATAGCATTTCTCATACATTATGTATCTATAATAAAAACACTCGTTTTTTTGGGTCATAAATTCCCAATATTGTAATGCAGAGTAGACAAACACATGAGACATATGCCGACATGTTGACTTACATATCACAATTCACATACCTTAATACGCGCGTCACACGTAAATACTGCACTGTACTTAAATACAAAATTTAGTATTCGATACATACAGATACTATATATAACTGAAGCCTAAGTACTATAGTGCCATGCACTTATTGGAATGCTGATTAAGTATTCACATACGTTAGCATGACGAATATTCCATTTCCATTCCATGACTCCAGTTATGTCAACAGACATGAAAATGAGTCAATGCAATGATAAACGCAAATATGTTAAGGTTTTAAGGTTAACTTTTCTCGTATCTAGCACCTTCTTTCCTATTTCGTTATTACTATAAATATATACAATACTTGCTTAATCTTCATTCAAAATAATAATCAACCCAAATTCTTGCACCATGCTTTCATTACAATCATCATCGCTACTTATTTGTTCATCTTTCTCTCCTTGTCTATCACTCAATCGAATCAAATGCGGTATCAATTTCCCAAAACTACCAAGAATTTCCTTATTCTCATATCAAAAAGCATCTAATAAAAGTATTGTAATTAAGGAAAATAATATTGAAGAAAATTTATATAATTCTACAAATTCTAGCATTCCTACTATTAAACTCTATGCAATCTTAGAAACAGTTTGCGACAGAATTGAAATGCATAACAATATAGGACAACAACGTGACAATTGGAACATGCTTTTATTAAACTCAATCAACATGATAACACTCACAGCTTCAACCATGTCTACTATTGCATCTTGTTCTGAATATGAAGATAAACCTCTTTTCTGCAACCTGTATTTCAAATTAATAAGATAGCTAGTAAATAAGCAAAAAAAAATATTAAACATTTAAAAATAAAGAGTTAGATTACCTCATGAACTGTTTCTTTTAATGATTGAGATTTCATATACTCAAGTGTCTCACAACATAGGGTTATTCCCAGCTTTACTTCGGAAGAGAACTTTTTCAAAAAGCTAAAAGCATAATTTGAAAAGATTGTTGACAAGTTTGCATGAAAATCCGCTAAATCATCTAACATGTATAACTAAAAGTTATTACCCATTCATATAAAAAACAAAGTTATTACCAATTGATATAACTAAAGAAAATTATACCCCTGGCCCTTCCATGTCTTTGATTTCTCCATTAATTTAAGAAACTTCTTGTAATATTCTTCTTCCATGGGGGTTATTTTATCGATGACCTTGAAAAGCATTGTATATATCTCGAGCACGGAGTGCAAAACATTAGCCACGTCCTCGCTGCTTTTCAACTTTTTTAATACAAGATCTCCCTTATTTTCGAAATCATGTAAATCTTCCTGAGCCTCTAAACACTTCAAGAAAGTAACTAAGTGTTGTAACTCTGATTTGTCACGTTTATGAGAGCTCATAATAAGCTTCAATACCTTTAATAACTCATTTATACCCAATTTACTATACTCTGATGTCCGCGGGTTAGTCAATAGTTTAAAAAGAAAGGTCAAGCATTCGTCAAGAAAACAGTCAAATTTGGTCTTTTCATCTGTGTCAGTGACTTGTGTTAAAAATGGTTCAATGTATTCGGTAAAACTTTTGAAAAGCCCGCTAGTATCAGATGACTTTAACTTAGCTAAAAGTTGTGTGTGAATAGACATTGGTAGTAACGTTAACCTGCAAGAATGATTCAAGAAAAAAATTCAAACTTTTTATTACCGTTTCAAAAGAAAATGGTGGAAATACCACCTTCATCCAAGAAACTTTTTTGAAAATAAAATAAAGATACACAAATGTGGAAGTTTGAGAATCAAGAAAACTACCTTGAATTAAGAAAAAGGAAGAAGCTTTGCAAACATGACAAGTAACTTCTTTTTTTCTACTCAATAGTGATAAAGTTTTGGTTATTCTCTTGTTCTCAGCAATGACGATTTTGAGTAATAAAAATAGTTTAGGTTTCTTAAAGAGATGAGTGTTGGTGAGAAATGGTTCTTTTTGTTAAAGAAAGGGTGTGGTGGAAGGGGGGAAATGGTGGAGCTGCTTTGTTTTGTTACAGTCTGTTAGGGAGAGAGAGAGAGAGAGAGTGTGTTTCAAGGGTTACTTTTTTTTACTTTTGGTTATCAACCTTAAGTTTAATTTTATTTTTTTCAAGCCCAAAGGAAAGCTTTATTTATCCCTAGCCACAGAACAATTCATTAAATATTTAATGGAACAACTCATCTCAAATTTTCTTCATGATCGAACATTATCTTTCCTATGAGTATCAGCTCAAGCAAACAATAAGTAGTGTCTAATTGAAAATAAATAAAAAATCTTAATTACATTTTTGGTCCCCCTATTTTTAACTTTATGAAGTATTACCCTCCATTTTAAAAGTCATATTTCTAGTCCCTAAACTTTACTTTACTTGGGATTTTCAAGGCCCCCTCAACTTGGCTGCTTCATTAATGACATGGCATACATAATACGTTGCTCAGTCACATTTTTTCCGTTTTT
The DNA here is from genome assembly GCF_029867415.1 of Vicia villosa. Lineage (NCBI taxonomy): Eukaryota > Viridiplantae > Streptophyta > Magnoliopsida > Fabales > Fabaceae > Vicia > Vicia villosa. The sequence continues at coordinate 147,433,084 of NC_081183.1, forward strand.
AATATCTGAATGTGGCATTAACCAACTTCATTACTGTATTAACCAAGCTTTTACACAGCATTAACCAAATTTGAGTAATGCTATTCCTACACCCATGAACAGTACTTTACAGTAGTCATCAAACTTGGTTAATGCAATATAAAAACTTGGTTAATGCAGTAATGGAGTTGGTTAATATAATATCCAGTTATTAAAAATAATTTTTAGCAGTCATCAAATTTGGTTAATGCAGTGTAAACACTTGGTTAATGCAGTAATGAAGTTAACTAATACACGTCCGTACATGAACAACGTTGTCCTTAATTTTAAAAATAAAAATAAAAATTATTATTTTATTTTTATAAAAAACTGTTCATCGTATAAATACGGTGAACAGTGTTTGGTGTAAGTATTGGTGTAAATGTTTGGTGTAAGAATAGCATTTCTCATACATTATGTATCTATAATAAAAACACTCGTTTTTTTTGGTCAGAAATTCCCAATATTGTAATGCAGAGTAGACAAACACATGAGACATATGCCGACATGTTGACTTACGTATCACAATCCACATACCTTAATACGCGCGTCGCACGTAAATACTGCACTGTACTTAAATACAAAATTTAGTATTCGATACATACTGATACTAGATATAACTGAAGCCTAAGTACTATAGTGACATGCACTTATTGGAATGTTGATTAAGTATTCTCACACGTTAGCATGACGGTTATTCCATTTCCATTCCATGACTCCAATTATTTCAACAGACATGAAAATGAGTCAGTGCCATGACATACGCAAATATGTTAAGGTTTTTAAGGTTAACTTGTCTCGTATCTAGCACCTTCTTTTCTATTTCGTTATTACTATAAATATATGCAGTACTTGCTTAATCTTCATTCAAAACACTAATCAACACAAAATCTTGCACCATGCTTTCATTACAATCATCATCGCTACTTAATTGTTCATCTTTCTCTCCTTGTCTATCATTCAATCGAATCAAATGCGGTATCAATTTCTCAAAACTACCAAGAATTTCCTTATTCTCATATCAAAAAGCATTTTATAAAAGTATTGTAATTAAGGAAAATAATATTGATGAAAATTTATATAATTTTACAAATTCTAACACTCATACTATTAAACTCTATGCAATCTTAGAAACAGTTTGCGACAGAATTGAAATGCATAACAATATAGGACATCAACGTGACAATTGGAACTTGCTTTTATTAAACTCAATCAACATGATAACACTCACAGCTTCAACCATGTCTTCTATTGCATGTTGTTCTGAATATGAACATAAACCTCTTTTGCCATTGAAACTATCTTCTTCTCTATTGTTCTCCGCCGCCACTGTAATGTCACTTGTCATGAACAAAATCCAACCTTTACAGCTTGCAGAAGAACAAAGGAACGCTACAAGACTCTTTAAACAGCTTCATTCACAAATCCAAACAAAAATCTCACTTAATGATAATCATAGTGAAGGTGGTGTGAGGGATGCAATTGAGAAAGTTTTGGCTATTGATAAAGCTTATCCATTTCCTTTGTTGGGTGGAAAAATGCTTGAGAAATTTCCATCCAAATTTGAAGCTTCTTGTTGGTGGCCATGTCATAGGAAAATGACTAGAGAAAATTACAATAAGATAGAGAGCAATATTAATGGGTGGAATTTGGAGTTGGAGAATGAAATGAAGGAGATATTTGAAATGGTGAAGAGAAAAGAATCAAAGATATTGAGGATTATGAGAGACTTGGAAATATTGCATTATTGTTTAACAAGAGTTTAGCTATTTTAGGACCTTTATTGACAGGAACTGTAGCTATAGGGTGTTTCTTTGTAGATTTTATTCCGGTTTTTTGTGGCGGTTTGGCTACTGTTATTAATAGTTTTGAGCATGGAGGACAAGTTGGTATGGTGTTTGAAATGTATAGAAACTGTGGTGGATATTTTGAGGTTTTAGAAAAGATGGTTGAAGAAAGTATTGAAGAGAGAGATTTGAATGAAAGAGAAAATGGAGAAGTGTTTGAAATGAAAATGGCTTTGTCATTGGGAAGAAGTGTAATGGAGATGAGAGAACTTGCTTCAAAATCTACTTCCTGTCATGTATGTAGAAGGACATGAGATGGATGAATTCGCCAACAAACTCTTCTGAAATCAACGTTTTGTTTTTTTTTTTGTTTTTTATTTTTTATTTTTTATTTCTTATTTGTTTAATTCTTTCAAATTGATGTATAATATATTATATATAATCATCTAAATTGACTATGTGTAGAAAAAAACAGAGTTGTTGTTAATTGACCGTGTACAATTAATAAATAATAAACATATACTTCAACAATTTATTTATTTAAATTTAAATAACACAAAATTATTGATAAGGTTCTTGTTTTGAATCAAACAATATCTTATTAAGAATTTTTGTTCTTTAGTTGAATAATTTGTGGTGTATTTGGAAAGGTTTGTAAGGGGCGTGGCCGAGATATGCTTTCACAGTTTTTTAAGGTCATAATTTTTTAAGGTCACCCATTTTGTGGCTCGAGCACCCTTTGTGCGATAAGATGCCCCTTACAACGACGTAGAAGAAATTGTGGGCGTGACAGTCACACATCATAGGCGTGATGAAAAGCATCGCAGGTAAGATATTAAAAGGCACATTGTGGCACGATGGGAGTACCGTGGCCGCAATGGAACCCTTTTCTGACACATTTTTTCTTCTATTTAAAGAGAAAATGCATAGGAAAGAGGGGTGAACATTTTGTGATTAAATTTTTATGGTGAAGCAATTTCTAGAGCTCTGGAGTAATGATTTACATCACCGAAAGACAAATTCTAACCGGAGATTTATGTACTCTTTCTTTATTATCTCAGTCATCTCACTATTATATTTGATAAAACTATCATCTCCTTTTCTAAAAGCATGTATTAAGTATAGTAAGATCAAAAGTCGACGAAAACTCTAGGATGGATTTACCTTTTGCACTAACCTTCCTGAGACCATACTCATATGCACACTCCCAAAACCTCTTGTTACGCTCCTTACATATCAATTTAGGTCCCCTTCTAGAAAAAATATTTTTTTCTTTAGAGTATATCCTGAAATAAATCTTCTAAGTCCTCCCAAAATTCTACTTTAAGGTGTTGTGTTAATCCAACCTGATCATGTGCGATAGCACTAATAATATTAAATGTTTCTTGTTTCACTACGAATATCAGAATATCAATACTATGATCTAATCTCCTACTTTTTTCACATCCACAATATTCTTCTTTAACTCTTTGGCTACAATAATTCTCACCCCATTTATCGATCTAACTTTTTTGATGTACCAAAGATTAAATCGTGGGGTATCTAATTCTTTTTCCTTTTCCCCGTCCACTTAGTTTCTTGTAGGCACGTGAAATGGATCTTTCTCTAACAGTAGTGTCCAGTATATCCATAGATTTTCCTATAAACATGCATATATTTCATGTTCCAAAACGATTAATACTCATGAACTAACTTCTTTACGCACACATGTTCACAAAAATGTGGAAACTCTTACTTGTTTTACACTGCACCTAGGTGGCGATGCATCGGCCCTTGCTCTCTTGACATTGTACTCGAGCCATATAACTTATTTTTTTACGGAATAAGACCTAGCATTCTCATGATTTCGTAATTCATCTATGACATAAAAATTTGACAAAATTTTATGTTAGTTATTAACCGTCTAACACAACTCTCTTCTTTTATTCGGGTTTAAAACCAACTACGTATAACAATATTAGGTAGGATTGTTTATTTTGAAGACCATTGATTTTACACTTAATTTTATTTAGAAAACACTCTACTCGGTTATAGAATTCCTAAACAAATAACGACAATGAGGCATTGTAATAATTTGACCTGGATTAGTCAACTGATCAATAAATTCTCGATTTTAATTGGTCAAAATTAATTAATTTACAAGCACATGTACACAAATAAAAATAACAAAAGGACACCGATGAATCTGTTAGAAATAATCATAATTGATTCAAAGAATGGTTAAGTTAGATCAAGAAGAAAAAACAAAAATACTTAGAACAGCTTGCTAGCAAATTCATCAACATTAGTTCCCTCTACACGAGAATAGGCTGCTTTTCTACCAAGATCTCTCAATTGTGACAAACTTCTTCCCAATTTCAAAGCCAACTTAATTTCAAACAACTCTCCATTCTCTCTTTCTTCTTCATCTTCCTCTAATATATTCTCTTGAATTGAATTCTCCATCATTTGAAAGAATCCACCACAGTTTCTATACATCTCAGAAACCATCCCAACTTGTCCACCATGCTCAAAAGAATTTACAGTTGTAGCCAATGCTCCAGCCATAACAGGTATCATATCTGTCCATGAACCTTGGCCAACAAAAGTGGACCCCACAGCTGCAATTCCAGTTAGCAAAGGCCCTGCAATTGCCAATGTTTTGTTAACTTTCAACACCAAGTTTCCTAATCTCTCATAATCTTCCATGTCTTTTCTCTTCATAACTTGTAACACATCTTTTATTTCACTTTCTAACCCTTCATTCCATCCATTTTTCTTCCACCCTTTTTCTTTTGTTTCATTATTTTGCTTGTTGCTTCTTCTAGGTGAGTTTTTTGCAGGCCACCAATTTGCAGGTTCATATTTTTGAGGGAACTTTTCAATCATAACTCCTAACAAAGGAAGAGGATAAGCTCTGTCAAGTGCTATAACTTTTTTGATTGTATCCTTTATATACTTCTCTGTGGGATTGCCTAATGCGATTGTGGTTTCGATTTGGGACTTGAGCTGTTTGAACAATCTTGTTGCGTTTCTTTGCTCCTCAGCCAGTTGTGAAGGTTGGATTTTGTTCATGATGACTAGCATACCCGTTGAAGCTGAGAACAAAAGTGCGGAAGATAATTTAAGGGCTAGAAGAGACGCGCCTGAGCCGCTAATGGCTGCGATACCTGCCATGGCGGAGGCGGTGAGAGTGATCATGTTGATGGAGTTTAATAGAAGGGTGTTCCAGTTATTGTGTTGTTCGGCGATGTTTTGATGCATTTCTATTCTGTCGGATACGGATTCAAGAATAGCATAGAGTTGAGTAATGGTTTTGGTTTTAGATGATGGAGAAAGAGAGGATTTATTGGATGAGTGAAAATCATTTTGTTGGATGATTATTGGGATTGTGTGTGTTAGTTGACCGTTTAATTCCTCATATAGCTTTCTGCTTGGTCTTGTTTTTGGAGCTATAGAAATGTTTTTAGGAAGTTTTGGGACATGGAAAGAGGATTTGATTCTTTCTGAGGAAGATGCTGAAATTGAAGAAGAAAGAATAGATGATACTTTTAATGAAGCCATGTTATGTGATTAAGGTTAGATAGATGTTTGTTGTTGTTGTTGTTTGTGTTGAAGAAGTTTTGTGTTGTTGTTGTTGTTGATTAGTTTGATGGTTGAATAAGGAAAGTGTGTGAGTTGTAATATATAGTGTGTGATGTGTGAACAAGAAGAGAATGGGTCAGATTGGAAAATAGTTGACTGGGTGTTACTAGTTGACTTTTTGTGGTTATTAGAGTTTACATAAAATTCAACTCTTACATTTGTTCAAACATTTTCATCTCGTACTCGGTCGTATGTATGGATACGCTGTTCTACATTAAGAGGAAATCTTTATGAGATATGAGATAAAAATGTGTCTTTAATTCTGGAGTTACGAATTATTATTTTTAGAGACTTGATTTTGTTAAAATGATTTATGTTAAGCTATATTTATTTATTGAGTTAAATAATAAATTTAAATATAAAATAAAATTTAGAATAAAAACTTAAACTTTTAATTTTAAATGAAAATAATATCTAAAAGAATCAATTTTATATATATATATATATATATATATATATATATATATATATATATATATATATATATATATATATATATATATATATATATATATATATATATATATATATATATATATATATATATATATATATATATATATATATATATATATATATATATAAGAGCACAAATATGTTAAAATCAATTTTGACTTCTACAAAATTAGAATCAAACATATTTAAAAGCTTTTCCTTCCTCATGGTTGGTGTCTTTTATACTGATCTTATTTTTCTTTATGATTTGATGTTTGAGTTTGAAATTGTTGAGTTGATTGTCTTGGTACATCGTTTTTGATTTGTTTTCTCTAATTATGAATGATTAGAGGTCATCGTTATAGATTAGGATTTTAGGAGACACACTTATTTTTACTCACTTTAATTTTCATATTCTAAATATTTTGTCAGGTTATATTCTAAAATCCCTTTTAAGAGGAAGAGATTAAATATGCTTTGGGTTGTGGAAATTCTAAGAGACCGGTTTCGGATGGGTACACATTTTTGTTCATTAAAAAATGTTGGTTATTTTCTTAAAGAGGACTTTAATTATTTTCACTACGAAAATGCGTTGTCTAAGGCGGTGACTTCTTCTTTTTTTAACTTTGGTTCTGAAATCTCCAAATCTGGTATTGTTGGATGATTATAGAGCTATTTGTTTCGTAGGTTGTATGTACAAAGCAATTGCGAAGCTTTTGGCGGGAAGACTAAAAATGGTGTTGAATTCCACTATTTCTCCGTGTCAAAGTGCTTTTGTGTCGGATGGTCAATTACTTGATGGAGTTTTGGTGGCTAATGAAGTGGTAGATTATGCCAAAAAGGAGAGGGAAATTGTCTTCTTTCTAAAGTGGACTTCGAAAACGCGTACGATAAAATGAATTGGAATTTTTTTAGGACTTATGATGGAGAAAATGAGGTTTGGAGAAGATGGATGGACTTTCTGATTTTCCAAAGCAAAACATTCGTGTTGGTTAATGGTAGTCCTACTAAGGAGTTTGAGGTGGAGAAAGGTTTGAGACAAGATGATCATCTTTCACCTTTCCTTTTTGTTTTGGTTGCGGAGGGTTTAACGGGGTTAGTGAGGAAGTCTTTAGAGATTGGGGAGTATTGCGGTTTTGCCTTTAAGGGGAGGTGTATTGTTGATATTCTTCAATTTGCGGATGATACGTTGTTGAATGGGGAAGGTTCTTGAAAGCATGTCCGGGCTATCAAATCGGTTTTGAAAGCTTTTTAATTATTGTCGGGGCTTGGTATTAATTATCACAAGAGAAAATTTATTGGTATTAATACTAATAGAAACTTTGTGGAAGTTGCGTCGTATATTCTTTCTTGTAGGGTGTGGAAGCTAGAAACTTTATTTTTCTTGGAATTCCGATTGGTGTGAATCCGAGGAATTATATGTCATGGATCCCTCTTTTGAACAAAATGAAGAAACGTTTATCTGGCTGAAAAAATCGTTATCTTAATCTTGGTGGTAGGATTACTCTATTGAAGTTGATTCTTTGCTCTCTAACTGTCTTCACTATGTCTTTCTATAAAATGTCGACAAAGGTGGTTAAAGAGTTTACGAGTATCCACGGTAATTTTTTATTGGGTGGTTTAGAGGGCAACAAAAAGATTTATTGGGTGAGTTGGAAGAAGGTGTCTCTTCCTAGTGATTTGGGGGAGGGGTTTAGGAATTAAAAATATTTTCGACTTTAATTTAACTCTCCTTAATAAATGGGAGTGGAGAATTTTGCAAGGCAACGAGAATCTTTGGTATGATGTGTTGAGAGCTCAGTATGGTGATATTTCCATGAAGGTGTTTTGTGGAGATATTAATGATAAAGATCTTATTTCTCAATCTTTTTGGTGGAAGGATATTATCAACATAGGTTCCGCTTCCTTCAAAGATCATATGGTGGCTTTTTGTAAGTTTGATATTGGTAAAGGTTTTTATACTCCACTTTAGAAAGCTAAGTGGTAGGAGGAAACTAACTTAAGGGAGGAGTTTTCGGATCTTTACTCAATATCTTATTTTAAAAAGTGTTTGCAGTCGGTATGGGGTTGGAGTAACGGTGTTTGGTGTTGTGGCAATTTTGGAATTAAAGATAATTTTTTAACTACCGATAATCGAACGACTCTTTCTTCACTTCGTTTGAAGTTAGCGAGTGTCGACTTTGGGATGTCCGATTATGATAAGGTGTTTTGGTCCGTCGAAGCTGTGGCAACCTGCCCTAAAAATTAAAGGTTTTAGAGTCGCCACCTATTCTGAAGGGCGAATAGGAAACCCTACGCAGTTTAGAGATCAGGGTAAGTTATTATAATCAGGTCGAGGGAAGGTGTTAGGCACCCTCAACCCTTTCCTAAGGTTTGTATCTAAAGATGAAGGTTTATGGCTAAAATTTAGGTTTATAGCTAAGGAAGTGAATAGGGGAAAATTGAGATTTTAGGGAAAGGGACTCGCCTTGGTTATCCAAGTGCCTACGTATCTCCTTATGGAGAATCAGAGTCAACGTAGTTCGGGAACAGGGTTGTACGCCTTTGAATTGATTATGAAAGTGTTTGAAGGCTTTTTGAATGGCCTGTCGTAGTTTTGGAAGTTGTGATTTGAAAGGCATTTTGAATTGCCTGATTGGAAAGGATGAAAATCCGTAGTATCGTGGTTTAGTGTGTTTTAGATTTGGGCGTACAACCCTGGTTTGATATGGCACCGTTAGATGCGATGACCAATAGATTTGGTCAGTATAGCTAACGAATTATGGGGCATTGCTGGTTACTCAGATCGATAGATTGATCGTCGCGGGCAGCAAATTAAATATATTTTAATTTTTTTATATATTTTTTTTATCTCTCGTCTAATGCGACTAATAGCTTTAGTCGGGTCGAGGAGAGAATTAAACTTGAATCGATTATATCGTTAATAAATAAATTAGAATCAATTATATTATTAATAAATAAATTAAAATCAATTATATTATTAATGAATATATTAAATGATCAAAACTTATTTCTCGTCTACTGCGACTAATGGATTTAGTCGGTTCGAGGAGAAAGTTGGATTAAATCATCAAGGGAGAACAAATAATTAAATAATTAAAATTTCACATAATTAATTAATTAAATGTTATTTATATTATTATTTTTTTATTATTTTGTATAGGGGGTGTGTTTTGTTAAGAGGTAGCAATTTGAAAGAGTGTTAACAGCAGAGGTTTAGGCCCAATTGGTCTCAGGGTCCATGTGATTCGGTGTGGTGTAGCACATGGATTGATGATGAGGAAACGGATTCAGAAGCGTTAGATTCGAGCTTAGACTGATCAAACAGTCTGCATGTGTTGGTGTTGAGGGCGTACGATAAGGAAGCACATGGAATCACGTTCCATGATGCTGCCAAATGGCCATGATAGGCCAAGTGGAGCGAATCCGACGGCCAGGGAGAGGGGTAAGTCACCAGTTTCAGACAAATCCTTTCCATTTTTTATTTACTTTCTCTCTCTACCCTCGCCCCTCTCTTCGTTTTCCTCTCTCTTCAAAAAAAACCCAGAAACAACCTTGCCAAGTTACCGCCGGCCACCACCGACCGCCCTTATAACCTATCAACCCACCGTGAGACTCAGAAAACCCCACCGGACCACCCCTAGAACCACCGTAGGATCCCAGCTTCCGGTTGATGTTCAACCGGAAATTTCAAACCTTCAACTAAAACGCACCCAGAAACCCAGAAAAACATAATCCTTCCCCAATTCAAAAGCCCTAAATCCACGAACCCAATCCTAACATTTCCAGAAAATCAAGCAAACACGAATTACATGCATCAAAAATCCTAAGCTAAGTTTCGATCTCACCTTATTTCTTGTATTCAGGAACGTGTTAGCTCCCTCCTTGACCTCTCTTTCTCTGTTCTGCAGGTTCGAGACTTGAAGATCCAAGCTCTTGGGGTTTGCGGCGGCTAGCTTCAAAGGATCTTTCTCCGAAATTTTTCCCTCCTCTTCATCTAATTTCTCTCTTTTAGTTTTATAGTCTAGGTTAAATCTTAGTTAGGAAATATTAGATTAGATTATTAGGTTTATGATTTGATTCAGATTTTGTAAACTGGATTTCATTTATTCGATTATAATCTTCAGATTTGTAATGTTTGATTCTTGTTTAATAATAAAAATTATTTGATTTCTATTATGTTAAGATTTGATTTTATTTGTGAAGATGTGATCTTGTGGATTTGATTGAGTTCTGATTCTGTTAATTTTGGATTTGATTTCATTTAAGATTGTTTGATTCATGCTTGGGCATTGAGATTGTATTAGGGTTTCTTGTTGAGAGAGGGGCTGCGGCGGCTGCGCAGAGATGGAACTAGGGTTTAGCTGGAGGTTGGGGGAGATGAACAAGACCCGGGTCAGTTGGACCCGGTCCGTACCCGATCCCTGCTTGGCCCGATAACCCTTAATCCATGGTCCAGATTCACTTAACTAATCCGGCCCATCTTGCCCAATTATATTAACTTAATAATAACATTATTAACTAATAATAGTATTGACACTAATATTTAGTAAATCTAATAATACTTATTATCAAGATTAATACTAACTATCTAGACTAATGCTAATTCCTACGATAAATATCAATAAGAACAATAAACCAAATAATATTAATAAATCTCATAATTAATTAACTATAAAAGTTATGTAATGACCTTATTAGTCAAAAATGAATTATATATGATATTTAGTCAGTAACAAAGAAAAATGCAAAAATGATGGGAAACAAAAGGACTCAAAACAACTTGGATTTCAAAAGTTTGCTATTTACCCCTCCATTTTGTTTTACTCAATTTTTAATGGCATTTTATAAGAGATCGAATTTAATAATAGGTATACTAAATCCTATGGCTCCTAATTTTTAACGCCCTTAATAAATTGTCAGACCATATCGGGTAAATTTTGGGGTATGACAGTTGCCCGTATTTAATTACCTTTGATTGAATGGCGTGAGAATACGCAGGTCTCACGTTTTTCGAATCGGAGAGTTATTAAATAATGGAAGACCCCTAAATTTACCTTGCAGTTAATGTGCGAAAGATAATCGCCTCGCTAAAGCCTGAGACTTACATAGCGAGGACTTGCAGTTAATCGTGATCAATTTGCTATAGTGCTAGCAAGCTTTTCCTGCGCCAATAGGAGTCACTTGCCCTGATTCGGGCAAGTCTACCTGTATAGAAAATCGCTTTGTAAATGCGTATGCATTGTAGATGTATGAATGTTTACACATGTAGATGTTGCATGTATGTAAATGAGTATGTATGTATGTATGATAACTCCAACGCATTATCTCCTTATCACCCATTGAATTTGTTTAACCTTTTTGAGATGTGTGTGAATCCTCGTTCGGATTGTATTTGAGAGATGAAGTAATGTCTTACATAAGACTACCTGAAGAGGTTTCCTGAACAGGGTATATCAATGACTGATGTAAAGAAGATTAGGCTTTAAACAAAGCTCCGGGGAGAAATGTCTTAGAGAAGACTGAATGAGGAAACTCTTTGAAAGCGCAAGATGTCTTTAGAAAAGATTGGGTAGATTTTTTGAAGAATATTACCTAAAGAGGTTGAGATATGTTTTAAACAAGATTACCTAGAAAGGCTCCTAAAAAAGATATGAAATGTCTTAAACAAGATTACCTAGAAAGGCTCCTAAAAGGATATGTAACGTCTTAAACAAGACTAACCTAAAAAGATTCCTAGAAAGGATATGAAACTTCTTAAACAAGATTACCTAGAGAGGCTTCTAAAAAGATATGAAACGTCTTAAACAAGACTGACCTAAAAAGATTCCTAGAAAGGATACGAAATGTCTTAAACAAGATTACCTAGAAAGGCTTCTAAAAAGATATGGAACGTCTTAAACAAGATTACCTAGAGAGGCTTCTAAAAAGATATGAAACGTCTTAAACAAGATTGACATAGAAAGACTCCTAGAGAGGATAAAAGGTCTTAGCGAAGACTACCTAAAAAGGTTGATAAGCGTCTTGGAGAAGACTACCTTAAAAGGTAAGAAATTCTTTGATTGTTTCTGAATTGCCTTTGAAGAAAGGCTCGGAATGAAGCATCGGGATCGTATATGTGAGCGTTAACATTAAATTGTTGATACGATCGTATTTGCACTGTACTTGGATGATAACATCCTTTTGATTATGAAGTGACCTGAAAAAGCAGCGTTAGTTTTATGCAATGTCGTGATGCATGTGTCATGTAATGAGATTCTCAAAATAAATGAGAATTATGTATGTATGACGATCCCACATTGCAGATCGTAAATAATACAGGCGTAGGAAGGCCAATTATGCAGCAATGCTCCTTGTGTGATATTAGCGTGATTTCCCCCAGTATCAGAAATTTTGAGAGACGCAACATTTATCCTGAAGGAAATATCCTTAGAGGGAACTCGAATATTACCATGTCATGCCACGAACCTGACATGCACTGCCCCAGTATTTAAATTCTTGAAAGATATGCCCTAGTCAAATAGGATCATTGAGTGTATGCCCCTATAATCCTCGATATTTTGCCCCTGTTTAGGAGAACCCCCTAGATATGGTTCCCCCGGTTCAGGGATCTTTATCAGCAATGATCGCCTTTGATTAACCCAATCTCCCTGATGTTAGGTATTGATTTGAATGTGAAGTAGATGCTTTTCAGAATTAGTCATGCGTCTTGGTCGTGTCCGATGGACAAAAGTTCACTGAATACTCAGAATGAGATGATGTCTTCTAGGAGATTACCTGAAGAGGTTCCGGGAAAGGATATGAGATTGTCTTGAACAAGATTGTGCTTTAAACAAAGCTCGTGGAGGCACGTTTGCAAAGAAGGTCAAAAGATTCTCATAGAGGACAAAGACTATTTTAAGGAATGTAGTGTTTTAAACAAAACTCAGGAAAAGACATTTCGAAGAAGATTATCATAGAAAGGATGGGATACCGCCCTGAAGAAGAATGTACTTTAAACAAAGTTTGGCAAGGTTTATAAGAGGAATTTGAACATGTCTTAAAAAGGACTAACTGAAAAGATTGACGGGTGTCTTAAAGAAGATTACCTAGAAAGGTTCCTGGAAAGGATGAGAGATATTTTAGAGAATATTGCCTGAAAAGGGTAAGGGATGTCTTAAAGAAGACTACATGAAAAAGTTAAGAGATGTCTTACAGAAGACCATCTAGAAAAGGTTCTTAGAAAGGAATGTGTCTTAGAGAAGACTATCTGAAAAGATTTCTGAAGATGACGAGAGATACCTGGAAAGGTTTGCAGAAAGAACGAGAGGATGTGTCTTAAAGAAGACTATTTGAAAAGGGCTCCTAGAAAGGATAATAGATATTCGAGCATGTCTTAAAGAAGATTGCCTGAAAGGATTTAAGAGACGTTTTTTAGAGAAAATTACCTAAAAAGGTTCCTAGAAAGGATGTGAGAATAGTATTAACACTATCTTATATGAAGTGACCTTTGCAACATGCCCCCAGGTAATGGACTTGCCCCATGGGCTATTCAGAGTCCTTGAGATATTCCATGGATCTTGATTAGATTTCCCCAGATAAATAGGATGACAACGGGCTATGCCTTGGTGTATACACTAGCCATCCGAGTCAGGCGTAAGAGATATTTCTTCTTTGATATGCTTTTAAAGCTATTTCGACTATCGGTAGGATTTTTTAGCCATTAGCCATGCCCCATGCAACTTCTCCCTGATGTTAAAACATTTGAATCTATATAGACCAGTGTGCTTTACGATGAAATTCATAAGATGCGAATGCATACGTCTGTCTTGAGAGTTTAAAAACATTTTTGAGTAAAACAGAGTTTTTTTTTTTAAGAAAGTGATATCAACTCAAGAGTTATAGTAGACCTTAAGGAGTCGGGATGTCTTTTGGTAACGGTATGCTTTCGAACTAACCATGCTTCAGTTAGGACTTTTAAGGGTTGTAATGTGGCCTGGTTCACGGTTTTAAAAAACAAAAGATAATGGCTCAAAATTTATTTAACCCACCCTTTTCTTCGTGATGTTCTCCAGTCCTATGCTCAGTTAACTATGCATTTAAGCTCCAAAAGACCTTGGTTATTGTAATACTGACATTCATGATGGTTCAAAAACCGAAGGTTTATCTGCAAAGGCAGTCATTCTCCTTTTTTGTAATATCTTCCTTTTGTCGAGGATGCATAGTGACCTTTTTTTTACTTTATTATCCCTAATTTTTGCCTGAACTGTTTATTTAAAATTAGGCAAAATACCCTTTTTGGTCCCTTAAGTATACCCCAAGGTCCATTCTGGTCCCTTATCTTTAAAAAGTGTCAAAGTGGTCCTATAATTGTTCAAAAAGGTCCACGTTAGTCCTTTCCGTCTAATTTTTACTAACGGCGTTAACTTTTCCTTGCTGGAATCTGACGTGGCTGGTACGTGTGGCGTGTGTTCATCATGAAAGAATGATAAGTCATTAATATTTTTTATTTATTAATGATAAGTCATTAATATTTTTTCATTCAAATTTATTATAAACAAAAAGAAAAGAATCCTAAGTCATTAATATTTTTAAAATAACGTGAAACAAAATTAATTAAAGAAACTAATGATTTTTATTTATTCAAGTTTAGTCACATCTATTTGGACTGTTCATCTTTCCCATCTGCTTCTAAAGTCCATTAATCTTTCTCATCTTCTTGAAAACTTCTTTCTTTCTCACACAATTCTACAAAGATTAAAAATCACCACAACAAAAAGATTAAACCCATAAATTAACCCCAACCAAGCAAATCAACCCGTAATCTCTTCTAAATAATCTCTACAACATGCAATAGCAACTCAAAATGAAATCTGGGTTATTGTAGATCTTGATTTTTCTAAAAGAATGGAGGGGAACAAATGAATTTTATGATGATTACAGATTAGGGTTTTTAGGGTTTTAATCCTTTCTAAAATATTCTACAAATGGAGGAGAAAAAATTGATTTTACAGATCTGGGTTGTTACTCCTGCAGTGGAACGTGGGCTTCCAGTCACACGGCTTATGTTTTGCAAGGGATCCTTACTCGTGCAGTTGGAGAAGACATCGTTATGAATGCCAATAATGTTGTTAGTTTTGTAGATGATGGAAACAAGGTAACTAGAGAAAAAACACTTTATTTTCTGAAGCTATTATTCGATTCTTCTTGAATATTCATTGGCACACTAATGAGATTACACATCATTGGATTTGAAATTTACACTTTTCTAATCAAGCTTGCTGATTTCACGTAACAGTAGAGCTTGAGAATGGTCAAAATAATGAAGGATATCTATTGGTTGGAGCGGACGGTATATGGTCCAAGGAATTGTTAAATTTTCTTTGACTCTGATCCTATTCATCTAAAATGCAATCATAATTATATAGATGTATAGAAGAAGATATTGCAAGAAAAATTGGGGAAGAAGATGAAGAAGCTTTATTAAAACTCAGATTGAGGAATAAGATTAAGAACTTTGAAGAAAAAAAAAGAGAATTAATAAATTTAGTTAGTAAGCATTATCACAAAGATAAAAATGTCTAAGTGGTAAAGTAATATTTATAGTAACCACCAAGTACCTGGTTCGAATCCAGGTCTAAGACAATTTTTTAGGTTTTATTGACCTTTCATGATGAACACACGTACCACATCAGCGCCACGTCAGATTCCAGCAAGGAAAAGTTAACGCCGTTAGTAAAAATTACACGGAAAGGACTAACGTGGACCTTTTTGAACAATTATAGGACCACTTTGACACTTTTTAAAGATAAGGGACCAGAATGGACCTTCGGGTATACTTAAGGGACCAAAAAGGGTATTTTGCCTTAAAATTACAGTCAACGGGATGCCCTAATTTTGCCTAAGTCTCCTTAATAGGTTTTGACTTGGCAGGCCTTGCGTTATTTTTTCTTTTTCTTTGCGGACATTGATTGCCAGGCTTAATTATGACGGAGAACCATCAGTGATTATGTTCAAAGGAACAATTTGGGATAATCAAGTTAACTGACCAGCTACCCTATCCCAGGTTATATTTTGAGGGTTTTTATTTTGTACGTGAAGGAAAACTCCTACTTCTTAGGCTCAAAGGGGTTGACGAGGGATTAACATCCTTATATCTCCACTGTATTGGAATTGAAACAATGCCTGTACATCGTCAACACGGTATGTTCGAAAGCGTACTGTATGAGATTGTGGTATCGTTTTCGTCATTCTCCCTCTAAAGGTAAACATCTTTGAACAAAAGTTGAATAAAACCAAGTAAAAACACAGTTTTGAATATAGTGAAAACACTAGGAATAAATCAAGACAAACGTAAGCAATGCATTAATGATTATTGTAAAGTACATAGCGTATACCGCAAACCAATGTTTAAACAAACTGAAAGGAAATTGCGAATGAAAACAAAACTAATGATCTAAGAAACCCTCCTTCTAGCCACTTATAGCATTAGACTTGCGAGGCTCTTCGAACTCAATGAGCCCTTCTTCAATTAAATATTGGATCTTGTGCTTCAACGACCCACAATCCTCTGTATCATGACCAGGACTATCTGAGTGATAAGCGCACCTAGCATGATGCTTGTACCAGGGAGCGGGAGCTGGAGCAGAGTATGGAGGCAACAAAGTTATCATATTCTGACTGAGAAGATGTTGCAAAGCTTGAGACAGTGGCATGTGCAACGGGGTGAATGACCGTTTTGGCTTTGACCTCCAGGTGCGTTGGCCACCCTGTTGCTTTTGCTGATCTTTCTGTTGTAGTGCTGAGGTTTGATTAAACCAGGATTGCTCCGACAGTGTTGGGTTCCTTTTTCCCATCGTATGACTTCTTTGTGTGATAGGAACCTGAGGGTGCCCCTTGTATCTTCCCATTTTTGATCCCATTTTCAATCCTTTCACCAATGACTACCAAGTCCGAGAACCCTAAGATATGCTTCCAACCATCTTATCATAGTATGGTCCTTGCAAAGTACTCATAAATATGTCCACCAGTTCTTTTTCTATCAAGGGAGGTTGGACTCGAGAAGCCATTTCCCTCCACCTTTGAGCATACTCCTTGAATGATTCATCCTTCTTCTGTGACATATTTTGTAATTGCATCCGGTTGGGTGCCATATCCAGGTTGTACTTGTATTGCTTCAAGAATGTATTAGCAAGATCATTCCAGCTTCGTATATAGGATTTCTCCAATTGCATGTACCAGTCAACAGATGCTCCGCTTACGCTATCTTGGAAGAAGTGTATCATCAGCTTTTGATCGTGGGCATAGGCAGCCATTTTTCGCACATACATGCGCAAGTGGTTCCTCGGACATGTGAGTCCTTTGTATTTCTCGAAGTCAGGAATCTTGAATTTGTGTGGGATAGTCAAGTCTGAGACCAAACTCATTTCAAAGGCATCCACATCGAAAGCATCGTATCCTTCTACCACCTTTAGTCTCTCCTCTAGCGCTTTGATCTGTTCACTGTCCTTGAAGTCTTCCCTAGAGTTGGGATTAGACTGCTGCGTCTGAGGTGCTTGGTCTGTGTTGTCCACCTCTTGTACTCCGTATTGTAGATCCACGTAATCTTCATCCTTAGGGACATTGTTAGCAGGAATGCGAACTGTGCGGGTTGTCCCTTTAGTCTGTGGAGTGGGGACAAATCCCTCTTGAGAGGCCTCTCCTTTCTCTTGGGTCGTAGCGACCTTCTTAAAAGAGTGAGCCTTTGTCTTGTGAGGGTCATAGCCTCGAACATATCCTAACAACGGGTTGCCATCGTTCGGTATCTCCTCATACTGGTCTTGAACCTCCTTAGCCTTGTCTTGCTTATCCTTGAGATCTTTCATGAAGCTCAGCATTTGGGTCATACCTCCTTTAACTTCTTCTATACTAACTTTCAGTTGATCCACCTCCTCACGAAGAGCGGCTTGATTCTGTTCTAGCTGATCCATTGATTTCTTTTGCTGAAATCTTGTCCGATAAGACGGTCGGGATGTTAGATTATCCTTCCCAATGGTCTCTTGCTCTGAAGGCAAAAGAGAAATCTTCTTTCAATGCCATGAAAATGATATGCATGCCATGAATGATATGCTTTATTCGTGTTTATGCCTTATCCACATCCATTGGTTAAATATAATAACTCCTTTTTTTTTGTATTATTTTTGGATGAGACATGATGCAAGAATGCACATGATGCATGATGCATGCCACAATTATATGAGATATATATAAGAAATAATGAAAGCGTACAGTTAAACACATAAGCACATAAGCCCTAGGTTCATAGGTTCGACGTAACGGCTCAGGAGCCTACCCTTCCCATGGGAATGTTCTAGAAGGTCTCATGGGATCTTTCGTAGCCGCCGAGACTTTTTGTCTCTTTGGATTTTGGAACAACTCATTGCTCCATGAGGTTCGAATTTTAGGGGTTGGTTCCCAGAGAGATCAGCTAAATACCCAGTCCAGCCCTCAACAAGGTCGAGCCTCGTATCAGACCTTTCCGAATATTTAACCCACTCTGAGTGGAATTATAATAAGACTCGTAGGCGATGTAATTCCCCTCTGGTCATTATTATAATTCCCACGCTTAGGCTTAACAGCAATTTATAATATCCCAACAGAATACAATAAAATAACAAATATAAAAATATTTAATTAAATTGAACGTAAATGAATAAATTGCAGATGAATAAATAAATAAATAAAAATTTAAATATTTAATAAAAAAGGAAAACCTAAATCCTAAACCAAACCCTAATTTAGGCAAACTAGCCAAACCCTAATAGCTAGCCACAAACCTAAATAATTTGCCAAACCTAAACCCTGCCAAGCCTTAGGAGCATAATAATTCACCATTGATTTGTCCCCAGCAGAGTCGCCAGCTGTGGCAACCTGCCCTAAAAATTAAAGGTTTTAGAGTCGCCACCTATTCTGAAGGGCGAATAGGAAACCCTACGCAGTTTAGAGATCAGGGTAAGTTATTATAATCAGGTCGAGGGAAGGTGTTAGGCACCCTCAACCCTTTCCTAAGGTTTGTATCTAAAGATAAAGGTTTATGGCTAAAATTGAGGTTTATAGCTAAGGAAGTGAATAGGGGAAAAATTGAGATTTTAGGGAAGGGGACTCGCCTTGGTTATCCAAGTGCCTACGTATCTCCTTATGGAGAATCAGAGTCAACGTAGTTCGGGCACAGGGTTGTACGCCTTTGAATTGATTATGAAAGTGTTTGAAGGCTTTTTGAATGGCCTGTCGTAGTTTTGGAAGTTGTGATTTGAAAGGCATTTTGAATTGCCTGATGGCACCGTTAGATGCGATGACCAATAGATTTGGTCAGTATAGCTAACGGATTATGGGGCATTGCTGGTTACTCAGATCGATAGATTGATCGTCGCGGGCAGCAAATTAAATATATTTTAATTTTTTTATATATTTTTTTATCTCTCGTCTAATGCGACTAATAGCTTTAGTCGGGTCGAGGAGAGAATTAAACTTGAATCGATTATATCATTAATAAATAAATTAGAATCGATTATATTATTAATAAATAAATTAAAATCAATTATATTATTAATGAATATATTAAATGATCAAAAATTATTTCTCGTCTACTGCGACTAATGGATTTAGTCGGTTTGAGGAGAAAGTTGGATTAAATCATCAAGGGAGAACAAATAATTAAATAATTAAAATTTCACATAATTAATTAATTAAATGTTATTTATATTATTATTTTTTTATTATTTTGTATAGGGGGTGTGTTTTGTTAAGAGGTAGCAATTTGAAAGAGTGTTAACAGCAGAGGTTTAGGCCCAATTGGTCTCAGGGTCCATGTGATTCGGTGTGGTGTAGCACATGGATTGATGATGAGGAAACGGATTCAGAAGCGTTAGATTCGAGCTTAGACTGATCAAACAGTCTGCATGTGTTGGTGTTGAGGGCGTACGATAAGGAAGCACATGGAATCACGTTCCATGATGCTGCCAAATGGCCATGATAGGCCAAGTGGCGCGAATCCGACGGCCAGGGAGAGGGGTAAGTCACCAGTTTCAGACAAATCCTTTCCATTTTTTATTTTTCTTTCTCTCTCTACCCTCGCCCCTCTCTTCGTTTTCCTCTCTCATAAAAAAAAACCCAGAAACAACCTTGCCAAGTTACCGCCGGCCACCACCGACCACCCTTATAACCTATCAACCCACCGTGAGACCCAGAAAACCCCACCGGACCACCCCTAGAACCACCGTAGGATCCCAGTTTCCGGTTGATGTTCAACCGGAAATTTCAAACCTTCAACTAAAACGCACCCAGAAACCCAGAAAAACATAATCCTTCCCCAATTCAAAAGCCCTAAATCCAGGAACCCAATCCTAACATTCCCAGAAAATCAAGCAAACACGAATTACATGCATCAAAAATCCTAAGCTAAGTTTCGATCTCATCTTATTTCTTGTATCCAGGAACGTGTTAGCTCCCTCCTTGACCTCTCTTTCTCTGTTCTGCAGGTTCGAGACTTGAAGATCCAAGCTCTTGGGGTTTGCGGCGGCTAGCTTCAAAGGATCTTTCTCCGAAATTTTTCCCTCCTCTTCATCTAATTTCTCTCTTTTAGTTTTATAGTCTAGGTTAAATCTTAGTTAAGAAATATTAGATTAGATTATTAGGTTTATGATTTGATTCAGATTTTGTAAACTGGATTTCATTTATTCGATTATAATCTTCAGATTTGTAATGTTTGATTCTTGTTTAATAATAAAAATTATTTGATTTCTATTATGTTAAGATTAGATTTTATTTGTGAAGATGTGATTTTGTGGATTTGATTGAGTTCTGATTCTGTTAATTTTGGATTTGATTTCGTTTAAGATTGTTTGATTCATGCTTGGGCATTGAGATTGTATTAGGGTTTCTTGTTGAGAGAGGGGCTGCGGCGGCTGCGCAGAGATGGAACTAGGGTTTGGCTGGAGGTTGGGGGAGATGAACAAGACCCGGGTCAGTTGGACCCGGTCCGTACCCGATCCCTGCTTGGCCCGATAACCCTTAATTCGTGGTCCAGATTCACTTAACTAATCCGGCCCATCTTGCCCAATTATATTAACTTAATAATAACATTATTAACTAATAATAGTATTGACACTAATATTTAGTAAATCTAATAATACTTATTATCAAGATTAATACTAACTATCTAGACTAATGCTAATTCCTACGATAAATATCAATAAGAACAATAAACCAAATAATATTAATAAATCTCATAATTAATTAACTATAAAAGTTATGTAATGACCTTATTAGTCAAAAATGAATTATATATGATATTTAGTCAGTAACAAAGAAAAATGCAAAAATGATGGGAAACAAAAGGACTCAAAACAACTTGGATTTCAAAAGTTTGCTATTTACTCCTCCATTTTGTTTTACTCAATTTTTAATGGCATTTTATAAGAGATCGAATTTAATAATAGGTATACTAAATCCTATGGCTCCTAATTTTTAACGCCCTTAATAAATTGTCAGACTATATCGGGTAAATTTTGGGGTATGACAGAACGGAACAGTGGTTTCTCAGTAGCTTCTTCTTATGATTTTTATGCTAGATTTCGTATTCCTTTTGGCCCCCGCAATAGGAATGATGCGTTGTTCGGCGAGTTATGGAAGATGGAGGTCCGTTATAAAATTAAGGCCTTTGGTTGGAGACTTTTTGTGAACAGGCTTCCAAAAAAATACCTTTTGAAGACTAGAGGTATTGGCTTTCCTTTAAACTCCTTAAAATTGTGCTTTATGTGATATTTATTTTGAGAGTAGGAACCATTCCTTTTTTAATTTTAAAGTGGTGAAGATTATTTGGAATGATATTTTCCTTTGGATTGGTAAATCAGTTGGTATATAGGAGGAGTGCTTATCGAAATTTTTGAATTAGTACTTATTTTGTAAAGGTAAGAAGGTTAGGGAGGGCAAATTGAGAGTGGTTCGGCTAGCAACTTCGTGGTCTATATGGTTATTATGGAATGGAATTTGCTTCCGGAACGATGGTTGGATTATCGATAATACGGTGTGGAACATAAAAAAATTAGTTTGGAAATGGTCAATTATATGAGAAATTATTAAATCCTAATTATAATTTTTACGAGTTTAGTAAGGATCGGTTGTCTTTTCTTTTGTAACTCCAATTGGCTGGTTATTTCTTTTCTTTTTTATCGAGTTGTTTTCCTGGTTTATCGTGTAATCAGGTTGCAGAACCCTTAGCTCTCCCGTTTATATCATCTTGCTTACAAAAAAAATATAACTACGAGAATGTTTTACGTAAGATTTTTAAGTTTGAGTTAATTCTGATAAGTGAAAAATTGATAATTCAAGTGTTGTAATTGGTTATTATAGGGGTGTAATCGGTTATAGTTGGGCGAAATTGATTTTTGAGGTGAAAAATAAAAAATTCATCGTGGATGTAACTGGTTACTGTAATCGGTTACTACTGAACTGATTTTAATTTTGTAACTGTTGTAATCGCTTACAGGTCCAAGAATTATGTTTTTTTAACATTATTTAGCTTATGTACCATGTGTCCCAATTCTCTTGTAATTGTTGTATAAATGTCTTGGAGGTATCCTCATCAATGTTGTAAAAAATTATATTCTCACCCTCAATTCTCTCTCTCTCTCTCTCTCTCTCTCTCTCTCTCTCCATATTCAAACCCTCCATTTCACCAATCAAGTGATTATAAGTTCTAACATTTGGCATTAAGAATCTGGTTAGATCCACCAAACACCTTCAAGCCTACATGTACTTGATGCCAACAATTACCACAATCAATATGAGCAAGAAACCCTAATGATTATGATGAAGAAGTTTGACTCACAATAAATGTCTTGACTGAAACAAACCACATATGATAGAGAAAACCTAACCTAGATGAAATCCTTAATATTGAAATCAACCACATAATAAAACCATGAAATTCATCTGATAACATAAGCACAATGAAATGAACCCGAAATCCATCATCAAAGGGAATCTTGGTTGAAAATAAGTCCTTGAGGTAAAGGAACCCTAAAACTAATGAAAACCTAACTTTTTCCATGTACACTGATCCCATACTTTAAGTGTTTATTCAGTGGAAGAATGAATGATATGTAAATGACCTAATGGAGTTATGCAAATGAAATGAGAAGTCTAAGCCAGATGAGTTGAGAAAGATAGGGCAAATTTGGGGAATGACAAAGAGAAAGTTTTATATACCTACTGAGGATACTCAATCACCCTTAGAAACATCAATTCATCAAGATTATATAGGTGGTTTATCATAAATAGGGTTGCACATGTTGTTTAGGATTGACCCTAAAACTCTAGCATTAATATTATTTGATGAAGACAATGTAAATGATGTCATATTTGACATTCTACCTATTATTATTAATACAAATCTTATGAATACAACCCCTCATATGAAGCCTACATGTCTTGTGACGCCAAACTCTCTTGTGAAACCCACATGTATTATGAAGCCAACCTGCCATGTGAAGTTAACCTCTCATATGAAGCCAACCTGCCATGTGAAGCCACCACGACTTGTCCAAATTACAATAAATAAGCCAAGTATCAAATATTTTACTCTCTCTTGTGTATTCAATAAAAAAATTGACTCATATTTTATTAAATATTTTGTTTTTATTACATGTGACGAGTATGATACCTACAAATGAAAAAAACAAATGAAGTTCCAGTTCACCAAAGAAAGAGAGATGGACTTTTGGATAGATTTTGAACGCCATTTCACTATTTCTCTAAAGAAATAGTAAAATACTTGTGGGTCGGTTTTTAACGTCATAAGTTGATATTCTATTCCCCTCCACCTCTTTTACTACAAGTTTTTCGACATAATTTATATACGGTTGGGCCCTAGTAAGCATGTTACTCATGCTTCTGGCGCCTTCCATCCCTAACTTCTCATGCAAGATGTAGCCTGTTCTCAAAGCTTATTCAAAGATCTAATACTTTAACATGTCGTTCGACCTTCCTACTACAACCTCTACCTATGTGAACTAGTCAATATATTCTTGTAGGGTATCTTTCTTCTTTTGTAGGATTTTAGTGAGAATGACTATTTACTTAGGTTACCGATTTCAAGATGAAAATCGGGCTGTGTACTTGTCACACTATTTTTTCAAAAAGTTGAGATAACTATCAGATTAGGTTTTAAACTACGTCATGATCGCTCCTTTAAGGATCAGGACAAACAATAAGCACATCGGCCTCCTCTTGCATGATGATAATCAAACATATTGTCCAAGTGTTCGATATGTTCTTCTCGATTCCTAGTCATGTCGTAGCTAGCCAATTTTGGTCGTTTTTTAAGGGATTTATATATCCTAATGTCAAAGATGTGCCTAGCGAACAAATTTCTTCTGCGGCTATGGGCCTTAGCTTCTATACCATGTCCATCCATTCCCTAGAAATGATGAGACTAATATCACTTATGTCGGAGACTTTTAGGGAGTGTGACTTTTGTCTCCTCTCATGGAGTCATGAGGCGAAGAGCGGTGAGCTCAAGATATACGAAGTTCTAGTGATCCAGGGATTCCCAAGTGTCGAGACATGGTGTCAATAATAACCTTTAAGGGGTGGCTCCGAGATTACTATGCGGTGCTACTTCTTGTTGAGAATGACCTCTAATGAAGCAACTATTTGATTCTCTAATACTTATAAGAGCCTTTCTACTACTACTAGGAGGTTTGAATTTTTATGTTTCACTATGTTCTAAATGTTTGTCATTAGTTCATTTTCTCCTTGCATACATATATTGGCTTGGAGATGTTCGAAGATCTAGAACATCCTTGGTTCATGAATTTACGCTTGAAGATGAGGTTCTTTAGAGGTTTGGCCTTGAAGTAGTTGTTGGAAAGGTTGAAAAGATGTGGAAAGTTCCTCAAACGAAAGATGGAAGGATTGGAGTTGGAGGAGGTAAGACAGTTGTAGAGGTTATAAGGATCATATTGGTTTTCCCTGCGAGAGGATGTGAAATCTCTTTCACAAGAGCAACAACTTCACCTAGATGTTGGCTTGCAATGTCCAACTATTCGAGCTTACTTGGATGCTGCCATTGTCGGTGAAAAGTTAATTGAAGATTAGGATGCGAAATGATGGAAAGGTTGTGGCAGGGCAAGAGGTGGGATTTGGTGGATTTTCGAGGAAACTTGTGAGAATCAAAAGTCCACTCCCATAAATCAGGTAATTATTTTAGTGTGGAACAATATATTGGTGATGTGAAGGAAAAGAGTTCTTTCGGTGCAGTGGTGCAAGCCTCTGACACGGTGTGTGAACTAGTGATGAGCAAGCTGGTCGTCTTATTAAATATGACAACTAGTGATGAGCAAGCTGGTTAAATCCGGTGTGCGAACTTCAAACATGGGTCTACCCATTCGGATTCCGAATAAATATTTTCTTAAGTGGATCACTCGAATTAGATCAGTCTTACTAGGTCTTTGGTCCGACCTAATACACTAAAAATTATCTTAAATAGGAAGGATCCAAATGATTTTCTTATTATCATACTTTTCGTAAAAATATTTATTATTTATGTTAGTTTAATACATAATTAAGAAGAAATAAAGTTAAAATTACTAAGACTTGACAAATTTATAAGGAAAAAAAAAACTCGATTACACTAAAAGACAAAATGTCAGCGATTTAATATATTGAATTACGTAAGAGCGGCTGTCAATGTAAACCTTACATTACATCTTGGTCAAGAATGATAATAATAAGCCATATTGGTAAACAAGCAGGTATAGTTTTACTCAAAATATACCAACCACTAGCAATGAAAAACCCTTGAATTTTGATGTCGCAGTTAACAAAACCTGAGTCGTAATTTATAACAGCGTACCGAAACCAAACGACCGAGTGGGAGATGAAAATATTTGAACAACAGTAAGACTTCAATTTATTCAATGAAAAATCAAATAACCAAGAAAGGTCAACTTGTAACTCCCAGTCAACAGTTTCCCTACCTGACCAATTCTCCTCTTGTTCACACATTATTAGTACTATTTATTACTACCCACAACAACATCTTCAACACAAACAACAATAACAAACATCTATCTAACTTTGATCACATAACATGGCTTCTTTACAAGTTTCATCTCTTCATTCTGCTTCACAAACAATCATCAAATCCTCTTTCCATGTCCCAAAACTCTCTAAAATCATTTCCATTTATCCAAAAACAAGACCAAGCAGAAAGTTATTTGAGGAATTAAACGGTCAACTCACACACACAATACCAATAATCATCCAACAAAATGATTTTCACTCATCCAATAAATCCTCTCTTTCTCCATCATCTAAAACAAAAACCATTACTCAACTCTATGCTATTCTTGAATCCGTTTCCGACAGAATAGAAATGCATCAAAACATCGCCGAACAGCGAGACAACTGGAACACCCTTCTATTAAACTCCATCAACATGATCACTCTCACTGCCTCCTCCATGGCAGGTATCGCAGCCATAAGCGGCTCCGGAGAGCCCCTTCTAGCCCTCAAATTATCTTCAGCCCTTTTGTTCTCCGCTGCAACTGGTATGTTAGTCATCATGAACAAAATCCAGCCTTCACAACTAGCTGAGGAGCAAAGAAACGCAACAAGATTGTTCAAACAGCTTAAGTCCCAAATCGAAACCACAATCGCATTAGGCAATCCAACAGAGAAGTATATAAAGGATGCAATCAAAAAAGTTATAGCACTTGACAAAGCTTATCCACTTCCTTTGTTAGGAGTTATGATTGAAAAATTTCCTCAAAAATATGAACCTGCAAATTGGTGGCCAGCAAAAAACTCACCTAGAAGAAGCAACAAGCAAAATAACGAAACAAAACAAAAAGGGTGGAAGAAAAATGGATGGAATGAAGGGTTAGAAAGTGAAGTAAAAGATGTGTTACAAGTTATGAAGAGAAAAGACATGGAAGATTATGAGAGATTAGGAAACTTGGTGTTGAAAGTTAACAAAACATTGGCAATTGCAGGGCCTTTGCTGACTGGAATTGCTGCTGTGGGGTCCACTTTTGTTGGCCAAGGTTCATGGACATCTATAGTGCCTGTTATGGCTGGAGCATTGGCTACAGCTGTTAATTCTTTTGAGCATGGTGGACAAGTTGGGATGGTTTCTGAGATGTATAGAAACTGTGGTGGATTCTTTCAAATGATGGAAAATTCAATTCAAGAGAATATATTAGAAGAAGATGAAGAAGAAAGAGAGAATGGAGAGTTGTTTGAAATTAAGTTGGCTTTGAAATTGGGAAGAAGTTTGTCACAGTTGAGAGATCTTGGTAGAAAATCAGCTTACTCTCGTGTTGAGGGAACTACAGTTGATGAATTTGCTAGCAAGCTGTTCTAAGTTTCTTTTTTGTTTTTTCTTTTTGATCTAACTTAACCATTCTTTGATTCAATTATGATGATTTCTTAAAGATACATCGCTGTTCTTTTTTAATTTTATAGAGAAATTAATTTGTTTTGACTAATTAAAATCGGGAATTTATTGATCAGTTGACTATTCCTGGTCAAATTATTACAATGCCCCCATTGTCATTATTTCTTTTAGAATTATTAAAAAAATTAAGGTGTAGGTGTTGAAAAATGGTGTCAAAATAGCTATTAGAATGGAGATGGTGTATATACTCATCACTATTTATAGAATGTCATGTCATTTCTAATAATTATTACTTTTAAATAAATATAAAATGTAAAATATGTTGGAAATTATGAGTTTAATTTCATATAGTTGTGTTCCAAAATGACAAATGTGGAATATAGTTAATTGGCAATAAATGCTTCATAAATAGTTCCACATAGAAAGTGGAGTAAACTTTAAAAGCATTTATAAAGTCCTAGGATCAATGTACTTTCTAAAGGAGCCAAAGAGGATAAGTGCCACTGATAGAGAAGAGAAATTATTTAAATAAATAATTTAGTTATTTAAATTAGTGTCTAATTTATATTAGTAGTTCTTTTATTTGTATTGTTATGTAATTGGGCTTTTTATAGTGTTTGGGCCTTCTAGTTTAGTATCACTATGAAGACTATATATGTAGTCCTTTGAGACTTTGAAAGATATCAATGAAATCAAAAGTTATTTTATCTTTTAATTTTAAGTTATTTTAGTGTTCTTCCTCTTTTCTAGTAGAAACCCTAGTTTGTAACTTTGGTAGGAATTGCTTCCTTCAATTGGTGCTTTCATTCATGTACTCAAATCCTCCAATGGATTATCCTTATCACACACCTTCATTTCCATACTACTCCACCATAGACACCACTCCTACCACACCATCCTTTCCATCTTTTCCATGGGAACTTTTTACACCTTATTACACTCATGTTGGATCATCATCTCCAAGTTTGTATCCAAATCATGGATATTCACCACATCCACCTAATCATAACCCATATTTATCCTATTCATCATCTCATTATCCATACTACTACCATAATCATCATCAACCACTGCAACCAACAAAAACCTATTACACAATTAGAAAGGATTTTGAGAAGTATTTACAAGTGTCTCATCTTAGTTTTAAGAAAAGATCTCAAAAAAAATCTCAAAACCCATTCCAATGCACAATACCTCCGGATCTGAAAAAGTCTCACTGCTCTTTTAAGAAAACAAAACAAAAACAACATAAACTAAAGAACCTCTCACCCCTCAATATCCACTCCAGAGAGCTCGCTTTCAAGTTTTCAACCGGGTTGTCTTCTTTCACCGCGACTTCCTCTATGTTCCGATCTTCATCGTTTGGAGCACCGTCAACGGATTCTTCGCCATTTAGAGCACCTACATCGGCTTCTTCAACGCTGTTTGAGGCACCGCCGTTGTCCTCGACTTCTTCGACTCCGTTTGGATTTGTGTCTTCCATTATACCATTTGGAGGAACTTCATCTTCAACGATATCAAGTCAGTTTGGTGGAACAACATCTGCGACTGCAACGACAACATCCCTTTTCAACTCATATGAGACCGACGCGAAGGTAATGTTGTTTAATGATGTTTTAGAAAATAATGCATATAAGGTGTTTGATAAAATACCTATATTTGTTTCCAAGCTGAAATCCGTTGGCAGAGATTTTGCTTCAGCAAAACTTGTTACACTCAAAGAGTCACCACGTTTATGTCGTCTTTCTGATGAGCTTGCCGAGAATCTTGTTTGTGCTATTTCAGAAGATACTGGTTCTGTTAATTCTATTGAAGCTGAGAATGACGAGGAACGGATTGTGGATGGACAAGGTCTTCGAATCAGAGTAGATTGTGAGGGATACTCTACTGCTAGTTCAATTGATTCTGATGCCATGTTGCAGTGTTTGCGAGAGAGTTTGGACAATGCGCAATTTGAGAAGGTAAATGTTGCCTTAAATGAATTTGAATATGATGACATGAAAATTGATGGTTTAGATAGGACTGATGAAATTAAGGTTGAGTTTATTGAGACTGATGATGTCATGCAAAGGAAGTTGGAAGCTTTTCCCAGGGCATCAGAGTCTTCCCTGCATCTCTCTCGCTACCATCTGTCTAAATTCTTGTCATCAAATACTGTGTTTGATTTGATTCCCATGTCCGGCAAGGTTGTTGCATTAGATATGGATTTATCAATTCAGCAAGTTTTCCGTGCTCTTTATGAAGAGGAAGTATCTGTGGCTCCTGTGTGGGATTCTAGCAAGCGCACATTTGTTGGAGTGCTTAGTACAATGGATATTATTCAAATACTGAAACAGCTAGGGAGTCATGGATCCACTATGACTGAAGAACAACTTAAGACACATACTATATCAACATGTATAGAGAGAAAATTACAAAAATGTGAAACTGATAGTAGTGGGAGAACACACCCTTGGAGGTTTGTTGATGAGGTGCCCGATGAAAGTCTAAAAGACACTGCCTTAACATTTTTGCAAAACAAGCCTCTCACTATCACAGCAATTTCCGCTCAGACTGCTATTGTTCCATTGGGTCAACTCATGGCTGTGAAAATCACAAAATTCATCACCACTCAGGTATTAGGTTTCGGATGGGTTGGTATGCTTAGAAAATATTTGGTGGAGCATGCGGCTATGTGGGGGCCTGCAAATTTAGTTCACGTTTCACTCTTCAGGGCTTTGCATGAGAAAGAGGAAAGAACAAAAATAGGCTTAACAAGATCTCAATTCTTCATCATCGCATTTCTACGCAGTTTCACCTACTACGTTTTCCCTGGCTACTTATTCCGAATGTTAACCTCTTTCTCTTGGGTATGTTGGCTATTTCAACAACACAATGTATTAGCCCAACAGTTCGGCTCGGGCATAAACGGTGTCGACATCGGTGCAATTGGGCTTGACTGGTATGCCATT
Source organism: Vicia villosa (assembly GCF_029867415.1). Classification (NCBI taxonomy): domain Eukaryota; kingdom Viridiplantae; phylum Streptophyta; class Magnoliopsida; order Fabales; family Fabaceae; genus Vicia; species Vicia villosa. The sequence goes on from NC_081183.1 coordinate 147,463,317, forward strand.
TCAACTTACCTTGGAAGCCAACCTGCAAGCCCATGGTTTGCATCTGCCAATGTTGCAGCTGGTTTTGTGTTTGTCATGTACATTCTCACTCCATCGTGCTATTGGTTCAACGTTTATAGTTCCAAAACCGTTCCCATTTTCTCTAATAAACTTTTTACATTAAAAGGCTCTGTTTACAATTTCACAGATATCATAGGCTCTAATTTTCATATGGACTTTGTTGTTTATGAAAAACAAGGAAGACTCCATCTTAGTACTTTCTTTGCTATGACTTATGGTGTTGGCTTTGCTGCACTTACCGCTACCATTGTGCTTGTTGCGCTCTTTCATGGAAGAGAAATATGGGAGCAAAGCAAATCAAGTTTCAATGAAAAGAGCATAGACATTCACACCATGCTTATGAGAAAATATAACCAAGTTCCTAAACCACCTTTCTGTATTGGAGTTTACAATATGTCTCGAAGTGGAGGAATACAGTTTGGTGTCCCACCATGGGGAGATATGCAGGGTGGTATGATAACAAACTTTCCATCACATGCTCCCAGTCAACAAAATACTGATCAAAGAGAGTTTGAAGATGCTCAAGTTGAAATGATTAAATTGTCTCAGTTTAAGAGGTGGGATCCGGGAAGAAAAAAAAATTATGACATTAGTGTTACAACCTTGAGGACAAGGTTGTTTTTGAAGGTGTGAGTAATGATAGAGAAGAGAAATTATTTAAATAAATAATTTAGTTATTTAAATTAGTGTCTAATTTATATTAGTAGTTCTTTTATTTGTATTGTTATGTAATTGGGCTTTTTATAGTGTTTGGGCCTTCTAGTTTAGTATCACTATGAAGACTATATATGTAGTCCTTTGAGACTTTGAAAGATATCAATGAAATCAAAAGTTATTTTATCTTTTAATTTTAAGTTATTTTAGTGTTCTTCCTCTTTTCTAGTAGAAACCCTAGTTTGTAACTTTGGTGGGAATTGCTTCCTATCAGCCACATAGACATATGTGGTGGCCCCAAGCCTTATGTCACTTGTCTCTACCAAAAACACTCTCGTCGGTGTTGCCACCGGGTCCGAGGGCGTAGAGGCGTCTTGTAGACGGCACTTGAGCACTTCATGAACCATTGCAAATATACATTGAAATTTGAATTCGAAATACATAACACTTCATGAAGTGGTGTATTGTACATTGTATTTTTTATGAAACATTGCAAATATACATTGAAATGGTGTTGTTTCATCAAGAGGTTGCAAACTTGTGAAAGAACACTTGCATGGCCTATAAATACATGCTTCTTATTTTGGAATCAACACACAAAATCATTATCCTCTAATATATTTTATAGACAGCTTCCTTGCATTCGAGTTTCTTCACCGGTCTTGTGCAGACTCGAGTAAGGCTGAATTATTCTGGGTATTCAGGCCGTTCCAACTCTAAGACAATCGAGAGTGTGCTTGAAATACTTTTAAGGAAAGTGATTCCGTTCGCGATTCAGCCTGGATCCATTCGATCTTTCCGATATTTCTAACAATATATTTTTTCTTAAAAGCCATAAGTATAAAAAAAACTTCAAAAGTTAATATTATATTTTAGAGAAAAGCTATCTTTACAACTTTTTTTAACACAACACCGTACTTTTATACACAAAACATACCTAGTTTAATTTTTTAATAATTTATTTTACTCTTTGATTTTTGTGCCAGCCAATTTGATTTGCAATATCATATGGTGTAGCAATAGTGTAAAGACAAAATAGTGCCAAAATATCAATCCTCTATATTTTAATACAAATCCTATTTCTGACCCAATTACAAAGCCCACTAACCACAACACTAGCCCAGGCGCACCAAAAGACTCCCAACAAATTTCTAGAACCATCTCATTTACAAACAGGATTCTTATCTTAGATTTGGTGACTCAACATTGTTAGGATTTGTGTTAAATTGTAATTTTTTGTGTCGAAGCAGTATGTTGCTTGACACAAGTTGTGTCGAAAAGCTTAGTCTGTTGAGTTGTATGTTATTGTCGAAGCAGTTAGCTTCATACAGTATTTTAACAGGTCTAAAATAGATATTTCGGGCTTTTATGTTTTGGGCTTTAACTTAGGGAGAAAGAAAACCTAAAACTATAAATAGAGGAGTAACCCCTATTTTGTAATAAGTTGAGTATTCACAGAATTTGCAGTTGCGAGTGAATAAGAGGTTTTCCACAGTCTGTGGGCGGAAAGAAATTCTGCAGAAAATCATCATCTTCATAAACTCTAATCCTTTGCAATCCAAATTTTCTTTCTTGTTTCCATCATTTCCATTGTGTAGCGATTAGGAATTATTCAAAGGTTTGAGTTTAATTCCAACATCTGGTATCAGAGCTCCGGTTGAATGATTCAAGACAAGAAAATCACGATGCAATGACTCAATCAAATGGGCATTTTTCGGCGAGTCTTCCAATTCTGAAAGGAGATAACTTTGAGAATTGGTGCAAGTAGACGAAGGTGATGTTTTATTGTCAAGATTTTTGAGATCTTATGAAAGAAGGGTTAGAACCGCTTGCAGAAGATGTGACGGATGAACAAGAAGCTGCACACAAAGAACTGAAGAAGAAGAATTATAAAACTCTCTTTATAATTCATCAATTTCTGAGTACAGATAATTTTGAAAAGGTTAGTGATGTAGAATCTGCAAAATAAGCTTGGGAAATTCTTGAAAAGTCTTTTGGAGGTGCTGAAAAGGTGAAAGAGGTGAGGTTACAAACTCACAAAAGAGCGTATAAATTGCTTCAAATGGAAGAAAATGAAAGCATTAATGATTTCTTCACTAGAGTTATAATCAAATCAAGGTATGTGGAGAAGTGTTGACATCAAGATCAGTTGTTGCAAATATCTTGAGATCATTGGCTCCTAAGTTTGACCACATAGTGGTGGCCATAGAAGAGTCGAAAGATTTGTCAAAATTGACAAAAGAATAGCTTCAAGGGACGCTTGAATATCATTAACAAAGGAAGAGAGATGTGGCTTTTTAGGCCCAGTAAGCAAAAGAAAAGAAAGGAAAAGGAAGTTGGAATGGAAACAAAGGTAGAGGAGGCTACAATGATTCGACTAGTTGAAACCAGTAAGAAGGAAATTAATCAAACTAGAGAAGACCATACAAAGCCAACCAAAGAGGTGGTGTTGCAAATAGAGAAAGATATGATGGTTGAAAGCCTGATAAAACTTGCATTTATTGTTTCAGTTATCAAAAGTATAGTCACTATTCTAGTGGTTGTCCAGAAAAGCATAAGAATCAAGAAAGTGATGCAAATTTTGTTAAGCACGAAGAAGAATAGAAGATGCTGATGGTAACAACAAGAGATGAAGAGATACACATGGACCAATGGTACTTGGACTCAGGAAGCTCATCAAATATGTCTAGAAGGAAATATTAGTTTGTCAACATAAGGCCCTCAATGAAGAACATGGTGAAATTCACAAATGACAATACTCTAGCAGCTGAAGGTATTATAGATGTTATGCTTATGAGAAAAGATGACAAGAGGTCTGTAATTTCCAATGTGTTGTACATACCAGGCATGAAAAGCAACTTGCTCAGTATAGGGCAGTCGGTCGAAAAGAGCTATAAAGTGTCGATCAAAGATAAGATGATGAGAGTCATTGATGCAAATGGAAGGTTAATCTTGAAGGCTCTCATGTCTCAAAATAGAACCTTCAAGATTGAACTTAATGTGATGGAGCAGTAGTGCCTTGCGTCTGCAGCTAGTAGAGATGAATGAATATGACATCATCTCAACTTCAATGGAATCATAGATTTAAAAAGTGTAGCATGCCATATCAACATCTTTAACAACTAGAACTGCCACATGTCATGCCACATCAACTTCTATTAACGGACGTTGACATGAGGGACCAAAAGTGTCGATGAAAAACTTTAGGAGGGTTATTGATTGAAAGAAATTTAAGGGAATACAATTTTTTTTGAAATATTTATAGGACCAAAACCATATTTAACCCTTTTAATAGTAAAAAGCACAATGATTTTGTGTAGAAAATAATGCTTTTCATAAAACTATGGTTATTTTTTTACTCACGTGGATGCCACGTGTCACTACGTAGTTTGATTTCAATAAAAATTTTAATAATTTTTTTATAAAACTATTGAAAATAGTTTTTAACATTTTTTGTAGCATTATAATTTTTGAAAAAAAAAAACATTTTCTTAACATAAAACATTGTAAAAAGAAATACTCTCTTTGCTCCTTTTTAAGTGTCATTTTAAGGAAATTTTTTTGTTTCTATTTAAGTGCCGTTTTTATAGGTTAAGGTTATAATTTGTCAATCATAAATTACTTTCTCAATAACTCCCTTAATTAGTCATTGAAAAAAGAGAGTGATGATTGAATTTATTTAGCAAGAGAAAACAAATAAAGGTATAATAAAAAATAAAAAAACTCTAACAATCAACTATCTTGATTGAAGAGCTTTATGTTAAAATGACACTTAAAAAGGAACGAAAGGAGTAACATTTTAAGATGTTTATAAAAAAAAATATTTAAATCTTTTAAAATTTAAGAGTGTTTGGATGAGGTAATTGGAAATTTTAAGGGAATTTAAAATTTAAAATAATTTAAAAGATTCATTGAAATTCATTAATTTTCAAATTATTTTATTTGGATAGAGTATTAAGATAATTCATTGTTAGATTTTTGGGGTCATTTTTTATAAAATTTAAATTTTTTGGACCAAATTAAAAAATGGAAAAGTATGGACCAATATGCAAATTCTAAAAAATTGAAGGATCAAATTGTAAATTTTAAAAATTATTAAAGACCAATTTGCAATATTTTGGGGTCAATTTTTTAATTTTGAAAAATACGAGGACCAATTTGCAAAATTTGAAGAAATAATAGTAACAAATACATTCTATGAAGTATGAGAGGAATTTCAAATTCTTTGGTTTTTGGTGTCATTTCAAAATAATTAAATTTAACTCGGATAAAATACTCCAGAAATTTCCATCATTTTAACAATTCTTCATTTTTGTATCCAAACAATAAATTTTGTGCAAATCATTTTAAATTCCCTCAAAACATTACATTACCTCATTAAAATGCTGCACCCAAACACACTCTAAGTGTACATTTGTCTTCCAAATCTAGTTAAAAGGTTTTATTCAATTTTATTCTTAATTAAGAATTATATTTTTTTGAGTAAAAATTGTAATTGAGAATAATAATTAATTATCTCTAATAATATTTCAATTGATTGGTCTATCTAATAATATTTCATTATAATTGATACACACAATATGCTAATTTAGCCGCTAAGTAAAAAACCATCACTAAAACAGACGCTAATTCTGTTGCTAAGTTGTAAAAACCGTCGATAAGTTCCAGGAGGGACTAAAATTTAAAATTAAAAAATTTTAGGAAGACCATTCTTTGAAGAAAATATTTTGAGGGACTAAAAACGAAAATTGAGATATTTAACCATTATTTTTATAAACGAGAATAAGTTAGAGATATTTTTATAAACAGGAAAAAGTCTACCGTTGATACAATTATTTTAATAAACGAGAATAAGTTACAAATATTTTTGTAAACGGGAAAAAGTCAACGGTTGATACAATTATTTTTATAAAACGGGAATAAGTTACAAATATTTTTATAAACGAGAAAAATCTACCATTGATACAATTATTTTTATAAACGGAAATAAGTTACGAATATTTTTATAAAAGGAAAAGTTTACCGTTTATACAATTATTTCTGTAAACAAGAATAAGTTAAAAATATTTTTATAAACGGGAAAAAGTCGACTGTTATTACAATTATTTTTATAAACAAAAATAAGTTACCAGTATTTTTATAAAAGAGAAAAGTTTACCGTTTATATATACAATTATTTTTATAAATGAGAATAAGTTACAAATATTTTTATAAACGGGAAAAAGTCATTGCTACAATTATTTTTATAAACGAAAAATAAGTTACGAATATTTTTTATAAATGGACACACGGTTTCTAAAACCTTGGACCCGCCCTGCAAAACCATGGGTGCGGGGCGTGGCGAATACACGGGCATTGCACCTTTTATGAGTAGAAAAAAGTCAATTGTTAGTTATGTTTCTGTGTGAAGTGTACTACTCATATATTCTTGAACATAATATCTATGTATATTCTAACAACAATTACAACCGGATAAATTAAATTAATATTCATATGGCAATCATCATTCAAGATACTTTTTTCTCTTAATTCATATATATTTTTATATATATTTTTTAACCATAATTATATAATATTTATTTAATATTTATATCGACTTTGTGTTACACGTGCGAATGTACGGATCCTTTACTAGTAATTGTGTAAAACTTGAATCAAACCTAGAATATTGCATTACTATAGTCATATTCTCAGGAATATTTATTCAATCCTTAAAACAAACACACCCTTAGTTAAATTTTATTTCCATTAATGTTGAATTCTCACCCTTTAAATATGTGAGCAATATTTAAGTAAAAATCTTGTGTAAAACTATTCCTTATAATAAAAAATACTCAAGAATAATTTTTAAGAACTTGAAACTAACATGAGATTGTTAAGATTTCTAAAAATGTAATTTCAATCTTTTAAACAAACACACCTTAAAATTTATTATTTTTATTTAAAAAGCAAATGCTTTAAAAATTTATTGTTGATTTCCTCTTATATTTATAATAATATTTTTCCAGAAAAATGTTGTCAAAGGTTTATTTTTGCTAATTAATATATATATATATATATATATATATATATATATATATATATATATATATATATATATATATATATATATATATATATATATATATATATATATATATATATATATATATATATATATATATATATATATATATATATATATATATATATATATATATATATAGGCTTGATTATGTTATCATATATAATATTTATTTTTTATAAATATTTTGTTGCTTTATTTCATATTGGATATTTTTATGAGAAGTGACCGTGTAAAATATTTATACAATTTAAATCAATGAAAAACATGTATCCAATATTTTTCATCTTTTCCAATCTTTTTTCAACTTTTTGAAAGAATAGTTAGGAATATTGAACTAAGAGATCGTAGATGCTTTGAAGCTAGGATGGAGAAAACAATAAGGATTCCATGAATATTAGTACATTAATTTAATATTCGGGGTGGTGGAAATTCGTCTAAGAAAAGACGAATCAGTCAAATAATGTTAAAGGAAAAGGAAGATCTTTGTTTCTTTCAGGAAACTAAGATGAAAAAGATGGAGGAGCATGTTGTTAATAACTTGTGGGGGTCTTCAGACTGTAATTGGTTAGACTTAAGAGCTGAAGGGCTTTCAGGGGGCTTGCTTACGGTATGGAAGATAGGAGAGATTGTCCTAATTGCTAGTTTTAATGCTCGTGGAATTTTGGGCATCAATGCATTGTGGAAAGGTATCAATTGTTACTTTATTGGATTGGGAGCAAAGATTTCCAGTAGGGGAGTGGATTGTGGGTGGTGATTTCAATGCGGTTAAAGCGGCGGAGAAAAGAAGAGGTTTGTCGCTGGGTAGTAGGAGTGATATGGAGGAATTATCGAATTTCTTGAGTTTATTGGAACTTACGGATCTACCATTGGTTGGAAATAAATTTAATTCAATCAATTCAAATGGAAAAATGAGGAGTAAGATTGACATGATCTTATTATCTAAAGGAATTATCAATATTTGGAAGGTAGTGGCGCAGGTGTCGGGAAACATGGATATATCAAATCATAGACTAGTTTGGATAAAGTCAAGCTCACTAGACTGGGGTCTGAAACCTTTCAAGGTGTTCAATTGCTGGTTCGAGAATGACGACTTTCTTTCATTTGTCAAGAAGGAGTGGTGTTCTTGTATTGTAAAAGGTAATTCTGCTTTCATATTAAAAGAATAATTTAAATTTCTTCGTGATAGGATTACGTGGTGGAATTTGAATTTCTTTGGGAAGCTGGATTTGATGATAGAAGATCTAGTGGAGGAATTAAATGTGTTAGAATCAGAGGCTACAGGAATTAAATGCGTAGAAATAAGATTCAAATAGAATTGTGGAGGAATCTGAACTTTAAATAGAGTATGATGAAACAAAAGGAAAGAATGAGATGGGTTAAAGATGGGGATAGGAACTCTATGTTGTTTCATATGACTATGAAGTCTAGGGTGAGAAAAATGATATTGTATCTTTACTGTCGGATACAGGTGTTGTGGAGCAGGTGAGGGAACTGAAACATTTTGTTTACAACTTTTTCAAGCTTAAATTCAAGGACGAACATCATCCAAGACCTAGTTTTGTTGGTGTTGAATTTAATAGACTTACACAGGTGGAGAGGGATGGTTTAGAGGTGGAGTTTTCAAGGGAGGAAATTAAAGAGGTTGTATTCAATGGAGATGGGGATAGGAGCCTAGGGCCTGACGACTTTAATTTGGCATTTCTGAAGCGCTATTGGGAGTTCATTGGGGAGGAGATCGTGTTTGTTGTGCATGAATTTTATTTTAAGGCTAAACTTCCTCGAGTGACTGAGCCTTTCTTGCCCTTATCCCTAAGGTGGACTGTCCTAAAAAAATTGGAGGAGTTTAGGCCTATTAGTCTGATTGGTTGTGTTTATATCAAAGCTCTTAGATGGGGTGTTTGTTGCTAATGAGATCGTGGACTATGCTCAAAGGAGGAAAAAGGAATGTATACTGTTGAAGGTTGATTTTGCCCAAGCTTATGATTGTGTAGATTGGCGTTCTTTAAAAGAAATGATGATCAGTATGGGACTTGGAGAGATATGGTTGAGGTGGATGGAGGGTGAAGTGTTCAAGAATAATATGTCCATATCAATTAATGGAAGCCCAACAGAAGAGTTTACTGTCCACAAAGGTCTAAGGCAGAGAGACCCATTGTCTCCTTACCTTTTCATTATAGTTGCGGAAGGATTGGTGGGAATGTTTCGTAAGGCTACTTTAAGAGGAGAATTTTCAGGTTTTGCGTGTAATGGTCAACAACCGTACGATCTTTTACAATTTGCTGATGATACCATAATTATGGGTGAGGGTACTTGGTCGAACTTGTGTGCTATCAAGGTAATCTTGAGAGGCTTTGAGATGGTGTCGGGGTTGAGGGTTAACATGTGGAAAAGCAGGTTGTATGGTGTTAGAGTAGAAGATTCATTCCTTCAAGCTGTTGGAGGTTTTCTGTGTTGCAAATGGGGCAGATTACCGTTCAAGTTTTTAGGTCTCATTCTGGAGGGAAATCATAGAAAAATTAGCTTTTGGAATTCGATTCTTGCTGGCATGAAGGTTAAGTTATCTCCATGGTTGGGGAGGCTATTATCGATAGGGGGAAGGGTGGAATTGTTGAACTCTGTTATTACCAATTTTCCGTTGTACTTTATGCCGTTTTTCAAAATTCGGGTCAGAGTGGAGTGGGAAATTATCAGAATTCAGAGGAATTTCTTATGGCACAATTCGGAAGAAAGGAAAGGCATTAATTGGATTAGCTGGAAGTCAATTTGTAAAAGGAAAGCTGACGGAAGGTTAGGAATAAAAGATGTAGGTTTATTTAATAAAGCACTTATTTCTAAATGGTTATGGAGATTAACGAGGAAGATGCAATTTGAAGAGGAATTTTGGAGGCGAGATATGGAAATCTAATTGATCGATTCTTTTCAAGAAAAAGGTGGGAAGGAAATGCTTTGAGTCTCAATGGTGGAGAGATTTGATGGTATTAGGGGATTTGATTGATAACACCGGTTTTACTACAGTCATATCTAGCAGGATTGGTGACGGTGTTTCAACTCCATTTTGGAACATTCAATGGCTGGGGCATAGAGCATTTAGATACACATTTCCAAATTTATATCAATTTATAGTCGATTCTAACAATAGTGTTCGTAATATGGGATGTTGGGTCGGAAATGAGTGGGAATGGAAATTTGATAATTGCTTCTCAGTCTTAAACAAAGAGGCCGGTAGTGAATTATCCGACTTAAAGGTAGTTTTAGGTCGAGTGGCTCCATCTGGTCAGAATAGGGATTTGGTGATTTGGCCATTTCAAGATTCGCATTGTTATTCAGTGCGATCTTATTTTGCAAAACTCTTGCAAGATTCTGCGTTGGAGGTGGGTGATAACTGGGTGAGGGCTGCACTGTCTATGTTACAGGATAAGCTGTCTACAAAATTTCAATTGAATAAAAGGGGAATTATTCAGGAATATGCAGATTCTTTATGTGTGTTTGGCTGTAATCAAATACTCAGTTGGATGGGATTAGACTATATGGAAGAGTACACTTGATGTGATCACTTTTCTCAAATGGTGATTGTTTTGAAATCGTTTTGTACCAACAATCGAGTTGGGGAAATCTGGCTGACTGTTTGCTGGTGTTTATGGCGACACCGTAATGAAATCATATTCAATAACGGGGTGGCTGATCCAGATGAGATTGTTCATAATGTAATGATGTATTCTTGGTCGTGGTTAGAGATAGGGGATTGGAAGAAGTTACATTGTAATTTCTACGAATGGTTTAAGAATCCTCTAGTATTTTTGTCGGGTACTGCTAGTTTGGGTGGTTTGTCTATATCTTTTCTTGTATTTGGGCTTAAAGTACCCCTCTGTACTTTTTTTGAATACGTAGTTGATTATCAAAATAAAAAGAAAATATGTATCCAATGAAAATACATTTTTAATTTAAAAATATTGATATTGGTTATGTGAAATACTAGTTTACTCTATATGGGCATTACCTTTAAACTCTATTTTTATATTGTTATTCTTAAACTTTCAATACTTATTATTTAATTATTTCATTGATTTATTTATTGATATAAATAATAAATTGTAGATAATATTTTGATTATGAAAATGCCATCTATTTGGAACAATGAGACGTAAATGATATTGTAAATTTTGATGTATTTAATAAGATAAGGTACATGCAACACAAATCCTTGGACTCTTCTATTAGATGCAATATGTTTCATATTCAATACTTTCTTCCGGTAAATTAGATTTTTCAAATCATTGTCAAACTATGAGTTCGTATGTCAATCTAAGGAACCTTGGGATCAACATGAGAAGTTACACCTACTCCATTGCTCCCCATTCCAAAACCGAAACCCATGCCCATGCCAAAACCCATTCCCATGTCACTGTTAGCACCATGGTTATTTCCCTCACTTTGGGTGGTATCAGTATCACTTCCACTTGTATTCATACCACCACCAAAGCCACTACCATAGCCATACCCTCCACCACCACCACCACCACCACCACCACCACCACCACCACCTCCTCCTCCTCCTCCTCCTCCTCCTCCTCCTGTACCTCCCCCAAAACCGCTTCCGTGACCTTCACCTTTCCCTCCACTACTACCTTCTCCACCTCCACCTCCACCACCCATTCCTCCTCCCGTACCACCCATGCCTGCACCAAAACCACTACCAAAACCTTGACCTCCATTGCCACCTCCTTCACCCCAGCCTCCACCTCCTCCCCCTCCCATGCCAACAGTTCCTGTACCTACACTCATACCAAAACCACTGCCATGACCACGTCCACCTCCTTCTCCATTACCTCCACCACCACCACCACCGCCTCCTTCTCCTCCTCCACCTCCTTCTAAGCCACTCATTCCTCCACCTCCTCCAAAACCACTTCCCTGACCTTGTCCTCCTCCATAGCTACTTCCACCACCACTCCCTCCTCCTCCCCCACCACCACGTCCTCCATTACCCCCACCCACTCCAAAACCACTACCCCGACCTACCCTTCCACTACCTATACCATTACCAAAACCACCACCTCCTCCACCACCGCCTCCTTTCCCAATATTTCCAAACCCCACCCCAACACCAAAACCACTACCATGACCATATCCCTCACCATTTCCATCACCTTCTCCTCCTCCTCCTCCTCCTCCTCCTCGCCCTCCTCCACCACTCATTGCACCATCTCCATTATTTCCCTCACCTGCACCATAACCCTCACCATGTCCTGAGCCCTCACCAATGCCACCACCACCACCACCTCCTCCTCCACCTCCACCTCCACCTCCAGTACCATCTTCACTTTTAGAACTTCTACCACCTCTCCCATTGAAACTCCCACATCCCCTCCAACTTCTATATAAACAATAATCATCATCACTATCACCACCAGGATTCCAATGATTAGGATCAGAAAAACTACTACCATCTATATTCCTCCCATAACAAATACCACTCATCAAAGCACAAAGAGTGCTCCAAACAAGTAAAACCAAGAGCAAATACTTTGCATTACAAGCACTAGCACGCATACACATTTTAAACAACTTACTTTGCTTGGCATCCTAGGTTGTAATGTCCCTTTATATAGAGAACTACGTACACTAAAATAACTCTACAAGCTAATTATTGAATATTTAAGATACCTTAAACATGTGTCATGTGATATATATAGAATTAAACTTATTCAAGTCTATTAAGATCCAATCAGTTTCTCGCTTATTTGTCAACCATGGCCGACAGAAAATATTAAACAATCGTAGGTTCATATGATTGTTGTAATAATTTGTGATTTAATCTAATTAACCTCCAGCTAGACTAGCAATAGTATATATTTCATAGTTGTTATTTATTTGTGGTGGAGTGGGTAGATAAATATATCATCTTATAATATCAGAATATATATCAAGAGATCATATGAAGTATTTTAATTTGATTGTCTCATAAATGATTGTTAAGTAGTTTATGACAATTCAATGTGTATTTGGAGAGACATTTATTTAATTTGTTATAACTTGGATGGGTTATATATCGAGTTTGAATATTTTTTTTTTTTTTATTACCACCGATTTATACTCTGGTTAATTTTTTACTTTTTACGCTTAAAACATGTGATTATTGATAACTTCATTGCAATATTCAATGTGTAATGACAAACAAATTAATATGATTTCTTAATGAAGTGTTCGCACTTGAGAAAATTAATACAAGAGCAGAATGTGGGTGCCATGTGACTAATTAAAAGTATTGAGTTTTAGTTAGTGATATTTTGTTCCTTATGGCATAGAATTTGTTTGATTTGGTAGTGGTTTAGACACTTGAAGTTGAAGTGTACGCCTACCAAAACACAAACATATCCCCACTTGAGATACTCCCAAATTTCATCACTTTATTAATGTTAAAGTTGATGACAGCTTGGCTTGTTAATTTAATAGATACGGGACTAATTTAACAACGAGGTCAAAATCTTTATAGTACTATTTTAATAAATCAAAACAATTCGATTAGTTTAAAATTTAAGTTAATAAATAATTTATTGAATTTGATTTAAATATCAAATAATTTAAATTGTGATTTATGAATAGTTAATCAATTGGTTTATAGAATGAGAACAACATTGATTTATAGAATGACAACTGCTTTAGATACAAAATTAAATATTAAATTAATTATCCAAGACATCAATTGAAATATTTCTTATGATTTATTTATTTTTGAAGAAAATTTGTAGATTTACTTGTCATTTGATAACACTACTACTAATAAACTCATTTAGATAAAATATGCAAATAATAATCGTGTTGGTGTAAGTTCTAGAGACCAATAGTTTTATATTGAACTTCGTACTTGTATTAAGTTATCTATTAATAATAATAATAATAAGACATTTCTTTGTTAAGTTTTATTTTCTAAAATAGAAAGTTCCTAGAATAGCTAGTATGTTTAATGAAACATTAACAGTGACTTAATCATGAGATCTCATTAAACATAAAGACATCATACTTAAAGTATTCATAGTCATGCTTTATTGTGAAGTGGAATAATATTAAAGCATTGTGATTGTTATATGGATACACTAATGGTCATATCTCATGGATCATATATAAAATATTTATTATGTCTTAACATAGATATGGATATTAGAAGTAATATTTATATTAGATTGACCCACCATAAGAATATTACATAAAAAGTTGTGTTAGTGTCAGAACTTATTCTCAAGGTGACAGGGTGTATACCATACATTCGACTTGACACCACTATGAACCTTAGATGTGGAGTCAAGTACTTTAGTTCCAATCAAACATTGTCAGTAACAAGATGACCATAAGGATAGTCAATGGGTACTCCAGAAATTATGTTAAGGACATGAGTGACATAAATACAATTTTCTCATCGTACTTAAGTGAAATATGGAACACCGTAAGGTATGTTGCACTAAAGTGAAATATGGATTACCATAACGTCGATTTAATCAAGTGGTACATTGTAAGGTATGACACACTTAAATGGGATTGCTTAGCTTGCAGTCCACGCAAGCAGTTTTTTAAATAGAACATTTGTGTTGAAGTTTTCATACTAGATGAAATTTAGTTTGTGAAACCTTACCCGTAATCTCTCTCTCTCTCTCTCTCTCAAAGTCTTCATTTGTAAAAGCTAGCACTGGGTAGAGGCGTTATTATTGATTGCTCATAATTGCTCTTCTAATTCTACACCAATAGTTAATCGTGAAAAGTATGGATCTATGTGCTTGCATGTGATAAAGATCTGCTTCAAAAGTTTTGATGACGACAACGCAAGGCAACAACCCTCACCCTGATGATAACCAAAGCATCTTATAAGAGAAATCAAGATCAAGTGCTTATACAATCAAATATTATCTAGTAACTACTATGTTGAATGGTGTGAAAGCTCGCCAGGTCTTGTCTAAGAATAGAGTATTGTAAAAGTAAGGTAGTAGCTAGTACTAAGACAACTCACACGCACACACTTAAAATATTTTTCTACCTTGAAATGATCTTCTAAGCTAGAACCAATTGATTAAAAAGCTATCCAAACACTTTTTTAACCATCAAAATCGATTGGAAAGATGTGTCAATTGATTGGCAAAACATGGATAACACATAAATGATAATCAAAATCATCGAGGATAACACATTAATGACTTGTAACGGCTCTATATCCAAACCTTCCTAATTGAGTTTTATAATCAATTATAGTTGAGCTATCTAATCGATTAGAGAATTTTTCTAATCGATTAGATAATAAATTCGGCCCATGGATTGTTTCCTTTCTTGGTGTTTTCAATTACTATGTAACAAAAGGTTTCCCTCACTTCAAATCACACCACTTTTTAACTCTTTCATATTTCTTTAGAGTTTATCTCTCTCTCTCTCTCTCTCGCCTCTCTCTCTATATATCCCTCTCTTAAAATACTCTTATTCGTTTCAAATTGCCTTATTAGTGTTACTAAGTGAAGTCTTTACTTGTGAGAAAGATATTTTTGTAAGTGGTCATGCTGACCGTTTATATTCTTAAAAGTGTGATACCTTTAAGAGATTGAGTTTGGTTCTTGAGATCATTCTTTATAAAATCTATGTTTTTGGTTTATTAAGCTTTGTCAGAAAAAAAATTTGTTTTGGTTATTGAGATCGGCCATAAATCTCTAGACGGTTCGTTAGCTTGGCCTCAGATAAAAGCTTTCATTGGTTAGAGATAAGCCTATTAACATATCAAGATCATATTGTATTAAGGTCCGTGAAAATAACCTTTAAAAGCTCAAAGTTTATAATGAAAATCTCAAGAAGACTTTTGGGGAAAGAACAAAAGGAGTGAAAAACACTTAGAAAGGGGGGGGGGGGGTGAATAAGTGTAACTTATCAAAATGGTAGATAAAAATAAAGAACACAATTATTTTTATCCTGGTTCGTTGTTAACTAAACTACTCCATTCCACCCCTGACAAGGTGATTTACCTCAACTGAGGATTTAATCCACTAATCCAACTGATTACAATGGTTATCCACTTAGATACCCTCTAAGTCTTCTAGAGTCTACAGATCACAACTTGATCACTTTAGGAAATCCTTTTACAATCAATGTAAAATAAATGTTTACAAGAGTATAAGTTGCTTCTAATAAAGCTGTAATCAAAAAGTGATATTTCTCTTAAGTTCTAATTCTTAACACCCACTAAGATATTACAAAGTTGTGAGGTTGAAGATGAAGTTCTTTTTGCTTTTCAGTTTGACAGCGTTTCTGTTCTTTTGCGCAAGAGTGTTGTATGCTTTTTCTGAATGGAACTTCTATATATAGTCGCTTGAGAGGAAATGACCGTTGGAAGCATTTAATGCTTTGCGTGAATAGTACAACGCTGCATTTAATGTTTCACACTTTTTTCAACAACCTCGAGCCATGCTTTTGCTGCTTTTACTGACTTTGCTTTTTGTAGCTTCTAACGTTCTTTTTGTCAGTCAGAGATTTGACGTTATATCCTATTCATCTTGTACTTTCTTCTAGACTCAGAATATGTTGAATAGACGTTTGAATTTTAGAGTCTTCAGCTTTGGTGCAGATGCAACTTCTGTCTTCAGACTGGAAGTGCTTTAAGCGTGATACCATCAGAGCTTCAGAGCTTGTACTTCTGACTGCCATCTTGTGATGCTTTCTAGTTCATGTTCTGATTCTGCAGGACCATCTTCTAATGTCTTGCCAGACCATGTTCTGATGAAGCCATCCAGAACTTCTGGGTCAGTGCTTCTGAATGCTGATTTGTGCATACTTTTTTATACTTTTCCTGAAATGGAAAATGTAAAGGATTAGAGTACCACATTGTCTTATACAAAATTCATACTTAATGTTATCATCAAAACTAAGAATATTGATCAGAACATTTCTTGTTCTAACAATCTCCCCCTTTTTGATGATGACAAAAACATACAGAATTGATATGAATTTGTATCCAGAATATCAGATGAACAAAGACAAAGCACAGATATAGCATTAAGCATATAATTTAGAGTGTGTGAATATGTCTCCCCCTGAGATTAACAATCTCCCCCCTGAAATTAATACTAGAAGAATTTATAAATAAAAGACTTCCCTGAGTATTTTTCCATTTCAGTTGAGACTTTCACGTTGAACTTTAAACTTCAGAATAATTCAGAGCTTCACTACAGAGCTTCCATTGGACAGCTTTAGAGCTTTGAATTTCTTTTTGAGATCACTTGTGTCAGAGCTCTATCTTCAATCTTCTATTAGAGCATCAAGAAGGCTTGCTTCTATCAGAGCTTTCTGGATTTTTGAATTAGAACATAGAAGAGCTTGAGATGTATTAGAACATTGAGCTCGATTGCTTCACTCTTTGAGAGATGCTTCTTTTCAGATTTGCTTCTTTTTATATACTTGCTTCTCCCCATATTGAGCTTGTCCAGAGTATCACATTCCTGCAAAACTATCAAAGACAGAAAACTTGCAATATATGTTAGGAATGTTGAGACTTAAACCCAGAAACTGATATTATAAATCAATTCGATTAGTACGCTTCTCCCCCTTTTTGTCATAACATCAAAAAGTATAAAAGATTCAAATGAAAGACACAATACAAATGAATAGAGAAAAAATTATATCCATTGATTCATCAGAAGAAGAGAGTACAAGCAGATGCAAACAAGGCAGATGCAAAAATAAAGAAAACCAACTAAGACAAAAAGACACAGACTACGACAGGCTAAACTTAGAAGCTAAGGTGGCCAGAAGGTTCTTAATCTCAGCAGTGTCTTCAGCTTGCTTCTTGGAGGTTTCTTCTCCTTTCTGCATCCAAGTTCTGAATTCCTCATTGGTGCCATCTTGCTTATCCAGACGACTAGCCAAAGTAGCCTGATTCTGTTGGAGTTCCTTCAGAGTGTTCATCAGAACAGAAGATGAAGGACCATCAGAAGAAGCAACAAGGTTTTCTTCTAGAACAGGATGAGCATCATCAGCTTCAACCATTTGAGCATCTTCATGATTTTCCTCAGCAGGAATTTCTTCAGCAGATTGCTCTTTAAGCACAGGAATCTCAACTTCTAGAGAATACTCAACTTGAGGATATACCATGTCAGGATGAGCTTCCAGAGGATTCTCTTTGAACCAGTTGAATAGCAGCTGAAAATCTCCAGTCAGAACCTTGTATGGATGTGGCTTCCAAACAACTAGAGCCAAGGAGTTATCTGCTTCCAATTCATCAACGAAAGGCTTCTCTTCTAGAGACCTCCAGTCAGTGATTGGATGATAATACCTTCCACTACCAAACTCCAGCAATAGTCCAGCAGGACCAGGAGCGTCAGCAAGACAGTCCTTCTGGAGGTCCAGAAACTCTTCTTTAATTTCTTCAGCAAAAGCTCTCCAGAGCTTTCCAGCAACTACATGATCCATCTTGGAGTCATGATCAACCTTCAGAGCATCTAACCTTGTTCGTACCTTATACTTCAACAATTCAAAACGAATATCAACAGAGGGTTTTGGAGGGTTGAGGATGGTTATGGGATCATCTGGGTTGAGAATGAAATAAGGTTCAGGGGTTATATCAAGCAATGAGGGGATAGAATAAAATGGAGGAGGATAAGATTCTGCTTCATTTTCAGAGTCAATGAAAGCAACAAGAGGGTCAGAAAGAGTGGATGGTGATGAAGGGTCAATTAATGGTGAGATTGGTTTAGAAATGGAGGAGGTTGGTTGATTTGTGGAGAATAAATTTTCTGATGGAATAGTTGGAAAGATAACATTTAGAGGTTGGGGGTTCAGAGTTGGTTCAGAATGAAGTGGACGATTTCTTTTAGAGGTGGTGGAAGAAGATGGAATTTCAGAAGATTGTGGTCTTTTCTGAGGTGGGAGGTCAGAGGTAGAATGTAAACTAGAGGTGTCTACATTATCAAGATCTTCTATAAGTTTCTGAAGTTGTTTAGAAGTTCTAGGTATTTTGAGGGACTCTGTTGATACATGTTCAGAACTGTTAACAGGTACAGAGTCAGAGAATACAATACCTGAAGGTTTCTTCTGCTTCTTAGCTTTCTTTGGAGCAACACCTTCATCAGTAACCTTTCTCTTCAGCTTCTTCTGTTTCTTCTTCTTATCCTTTTTCTTTAACTCATCCAAAGATGGAAGAGTTCTTCCACGAATCCATGCAGGGTCAACTTTTGACTGGTCTCTTACACAAGATTCCAGATAGAGTTGAACAGATTCTGATAGTTCTTCCTTGAATATCTGAGGGAAGTTAGCAACTGGAATTCTTCTGGTCAGAATATCAGGAATTGCCTTTGGAGTGGAGATCACTTTCTTAATCAACTGCATTCTTCTTAGAGACTGAGCAGTTAGAGTACTCCCATCAATAATGGTCAGATCTTGAATAGAGCCAGCTGCTCTCAGAGTATAGACCACTCTCAGTCAAAATGTTTGATATTAATCTTCCCATAGGAATGGTATTCTTCTTGAGCTTGGGATACTTCAGACGTTCTGTCTCTCTTGATTCTTTCACATGAGTACACATACGATTGAACAGAACTTTAGGCAAGTTAATTTTGATACCCTTTCTAATGCAATACAGAAGGTACTGCTGATCTTGACTTATATAGGTTGCAGAAACAGTAGATTTTCTGTGATTGAGAGATCCCAGAATAACCTTTGCCCAAAATCTGTAAGGAGGCTTCAGATCAGTAGAATGAGGTGAACTTATTCCAGTAGTGAATAACTCTGGATGGACTACTTCCCAATTAGTTCTTCCAGGAAGAGAACCAGCTATTCCACCCACATCTTGGAGATTGAATAACTTCCTTATCAATTTTTCAGTGATAACCACTTCTTGCCCTAACACAAAGGAGATGATGGCGTTTGATGTTAGAGTAGCGTGAGTCCAAAATTCCTTAACCAAAAGAGGATAAACCGGTCCAATAAGACGATCAAAGAAGTTTTCCCATCCTTGAACCAACATACTAGTCTTGATGTCCAACTGATGTGCTTGAAGATTTTCAAAATCAACCATAAGTTCACAGAGAACTTCTAAATCTTCAATCAGAATCAAACAAGTCTTCAAAGGAGACTGTTGTTGCTGTTGTTGTTCTTGTTGATGTTGCTGAGAAGACGAGACCTTGTGTTGAGTATTTGATGAAAAAGCCATTGAAGAACACTTGAGATTTGGGGTTTTCTTAACTTTAGGGTTTTTTAAGAGAGATAAAAAGAGACAAAAATGCATAAAACGAAGATGATGAATGTGTGAAAAGAGGGAAAATGAATATGAATTGTGTTTAAATAGGCACGGATTTGAAAATAAAATGCAATGAGATTCTGAATGCAATAGATACGGAAACTGAATCATTTACATTTAATGTTGAGAGACGTTTAAAGGAGATAGCGTGAAATTTGAAAAGATTTGTACAGTTACCTAGGGAGGCGTCTCATTAACTGCACGCATGCTTGTCCCTTCAGAATGAACACGTGGTCATCATCTGGAATAGCCGGTGACAACTGTTTTGATCTAACAGAAGTTCTGGATCATACTTAGACATATGAAATGTTAACAATAAAGAATCAGAGTATCTAAATGACCAAACATAACCAGAACATCTGATAAGAAATAAATAAGCATTTCAAATCTAATCCATATATCAGATCTTCTCAACACCTTCATTCTGGGCATAAATCCATACCGATGTTCTTCAGAATGAACTTAAACCTATCTTCAGCAAGGGGTTTTGTAAATATGTCAACCCACTAATGTTCTGTATCCACAAAGTTTAAAGAAAGAACACCCTTATGAACATAGTCCCTAATGAAGTGATGTTTAATCTCAATATGTTTAGCTTTAGAATGTAAAATAGGATTCTTAAATAAACAAATAGCAGAAGCATTATCACAGAATATAGGAATGTTACTCTCATATATCTGATATTCTTCTAGATGACTCTTCATCCAGAGCATTTGTGTACTACATCCAGCAGCAACAACATATTCTACTTCTATAGTTGATAGTGCAATTGTGGCTTGCTTCTTGCTGTACCAGGAGATGAGGTGACTACCGAGAAACTGACAGCTTCCAGAAGTACTTTTCCTTTCAACTCTATCTCCAGGGTAATCAGCATCACAAAATCCTACTAAGTTGTATTCTTCAGATCTTCTGTAGACTAAACCAACATTAGTAGTACATTTCAGATACCTACGAATTCTCTTAACAGCAGTTAAGTGAGATTCTCTAGGATCTGATTGGAATCTAGCGCACAAGCATACGCTGAATAAAATATCAAGCCTAGAAGCAGTAAGATATAGAAGAGATCCTATCATACATCTCTAGATCTTCTGATCTACCTTCTTGCTTACCTCATCCTTACCTAATACACACGTTGGATGCATTGGAGTCTTTGCTTCTTTGATTTCAGACAGATTAAACTTCTTCAGAAGCTCTTTGACATACAGAGTACAGACATCAGGTTATTTGTTTAATTGTAGGACTTGATGCCGCAATTCCATTTACTAAATTTTGTTTAATTGTAGGACTTGTTTAATTATGGATCCTGCGGCCGCAATTCTATTTACTACATTTTATTTAATTGTAGGACTTGTTTAATTGTGGTTCCTATTGCTGTTTGAACTTATTAGAATTGCGAAAATGTTATGATATACTAATGATCTGATATACTAAGTGTATAATAATGATGTGATATCTGAAAATGTTATATATAAAATTTTATTGTTGGCAGCTTTATAGTTAGTTTCTATTCAAATGACTGGACAAAATGGAAAGAGAAAAGCACCATCGAGCACGACTAAGTAAGATGGCTTAATCTTTTCACTAGTTGGTTTCTTTGCTATTTAATATTTTTTGGTGCATTTTTGCTAATGTTATTCATAATGTTACTTGTGTACAAAAGTTTTGTTGACAGGTTATGCCGTCAACGATAAATTCCACCTGGAAGTATTGCTATAAAGAATTCTCGCATGGTCCATATGAAACCTGGTTCAAAGAACCCACCACCACCACCACCTACTTAGAGAAAACACCCACCACCGATTCAGACAACTAAAACACCACCACCGATTCAGACAAATCCAACACCACCACCTTGGCAGCCTCAATCAAAGACCCAGAAAACCCCAACACCGTCTCCTTCCCACCCTACTTCAAAGACTCAGACAAACCCACCACCACCACCAATTCAGACAACCCTAACACCCTCTCCTTTGCATCCTACTTCAACGAATCAGACAAACCCAACACCACCACCAATCCAGACAAACCCAACACCGCCACCTACTGATCAGCCTCAACCATCAATCCCGACTTCTGAGGAATTCAGATTCATTCCTACCCCGGGATATACTCATCGTGTTTTACAAAGTCCTCCCCGTCACTCCACAGAAGAGGGCAGTCAAGAAGAGGGGGACTAAGCACTTTCTAATGAGGAACAAGAAGAACAAGTTGATGGGCAAAGACCGAAGATCTATATTATGGAAGACACTGCGTAAGCACACTTTAAATAAATTACCTTTGTTGACCATTACATAAGTGTGTAGTTTGTGTTTATATTAATTATTTCTAATATTTAGAAATTGTTAAGTTTCAGTCTAGTCACCACATAAAAAATAATCAAACATCCTATGGTAGGAGTGATTAATTTGGGGCAACTTAACACCGATACTGTTCATATATCATGAAACTGAAAGATGTATATATGGTAGAACTTAAGAAGTCATAATAAAGAAATTAATAATTATGCAAGGCAACTTGTACAAAGTTTCTATAACTTTGCAGTATGCACTAGTGCAGAATAGGGATTTGACACCTGTGTTATTTAGATATAACACCTATTTTTTTCCGGTGTGAATGCTACCGGTATGGTAAATATGGTATTTAACACCTATTTTAAAACCGGTATTATAATTTAATTTAACACCAATTTTTAAGCCGGTGTTAAATATTTAATGACAGGTTTAATATATCTTAATTCTGCATCATGAAGCAATGTTTAACACCGATTTAACTAGAAAACAAATGTAAAATATATTATTATGTATCTATTTTTAGAAGAAAAACAGGTGTGGTATGTGTGGCAGCATCACTTTCGGGAATTGCAGACAATGTTTTATCACCGAATTCCTTCTAAAAGTCTAGTGTGAAACATTATATCAATTACCTATGTCAGTTCCTCCGAATTTTAAGTTGTGATTTATTAAACAAAATCATTTCATCATCATTTTCTTATAACTTTTATTAATTTTAACCTACCCAACAACAGGCTAGGCCTAAGGGAAAATGGCCAAATGTAAAAATCTTTTTTTATAAACAAATTGAATTGAAAGGGAGTACAATAGATACTTAAATCCCTTACAACACCAAATACAAAATAAAGAAAACTACACACAAAAACATCAATTTCTCAATAAACTAGACTGTCTAAAGGAGCCACATACATATCATAGAAATTAATACTACTTGCTGATTTTTTACCTATGATGCTCCACAACCAGACTTTAATTTTAATAGACAGAATGACATTTTCCAGGTTTAGAGCTTCTTCTTTTAATATTAAATTGTTTCTAGCTAGTCAGTCCACAGGCTCCAACAGGTTGCCATCCACACCACACCTTTCTTATTGACACTACCTTTCTCCTTCAGCTACTTACAATGAGAGATGAAATTGTCCCAACTTGAATGTCATTCTTCTAATGTAATTCCTAACCATCCATTTACAGCCTTCCAAATCTTCATACTAACATCACAATGAAACAAAAGATGATTCAACAATTCCTCTTCTTGAGTGCAAAAAACACACGGAAGGTTGTTATGGTCTTGGATGATCCCTCTTCTACCCAACTGAACTTTGGTAGGTAATCTGTCTTGGATTAATTTCCAGCCAAACATCTTCACATTTTGAGGTGCTTGAGATTTCCAAATAGCTTTAATTGCAGCAATCTCACCATCAACCAACCTATTTTCTTGATTAGTAATTAGTGAATCTTGTACAAAATATTTAACATAATTATTTTTGTCGTGTTCCAACTTCCATTTAAAATAGTCTGCATGTAAAAGAAACACTAAATAAGAGCTTAGAATTTTCTTGTGGAAATTGCAAACTCGTTCAAATTGAAACACAATTTGTTTAATCTAACATAGTGTCCTCAAAATTAAACACTATTTCATAAACTTAAATTATAAACTATTAATACCAAAATCATTTAATATAAAATATTGAAAAGTTTACACCATAATCATAATATGAAATAGTATATGAACATTTAAAGTTATGTTATCATCTTAAATTATGAGTTATTAATGTTCATGAACTTAAAAACTAACTTGAATAATGCATACTTACATGTCAAAATGGATTTCGACACTAGTTGTATATTTCCCCTTTTTCTATAGTAACAATGACTTTTCCATTGATTGAGTGACAACTTCCACCACCTTTTCTTCATCAGCTTTCTGCTATCACATAAATGCTTAGGAGTTAGGCCTTACAACAACTATACAGTATTGTATATAATAGCCCATAAAGGCTTAATCTTAATTAATTTTTTTGGTCTTCTTTTTCCAATAAAATGTGATGATGTGAAATTGTTCAACTAAATAATGAAATTAATCATTCTATAGATTAAACCAATTTAGAAGCATTTAGTTTTTGCATTTTAGTAATATCATGAGGAGAAATATTAATTATTGCTTCTTATATTTCTAATGATTTTTTTGTATTGACCCATTAATCATTAGCAATAAAGACAATTTGAGAGGTCAAAACTAAAGTCCAAATAAGTTTAAAATGACACACACGACTAAAAGGGAGAAAATAAGTTGAATTACCAGAGTATGTTGAGCTATAAAACACAAAATTACCCACACACTTAATTGAATGATCTCAAACATCAACCTATATGCTTAAGATGGTTTAATACTCAAAATGTATCATAAAAGTAAATACCAACCATGATACAATGATGCAATCACTCAATACTTGTGTAATTGTGTGTTTCGATGACAGTAATGTAGAATTGTCAGCTATAGTTATTCAATAAGATTTTCCATTGCCAACCACCACCTGAAACCAAATTGAAAGTTTTATTAGTTCATTAAGTCAGCTATAATGTACTTTAGTTCAGGAACCAAATTGGAACTTTTGTTAGATATTTGGGCATTTCAGGCTTACGATGCTCTGCATTTTGCATTGAAACACAATATTATATCCATCGTCCACCAAATATTTATGAAAGAAACTAGTGATTAGCATATCCCACATGATAAAACAAAATGGAAAAAATACACGGAGATGTATATAGAGTGGGAATTATACCAGAGATGGAATAGTTGTAATAATGATGTTAAAAAATCATATTCAAGTGGAATAGTATCAAAAAATAAGAATCATACCAGAGATAGATAGATGTATAGTGTGTGGGAAGTTGATTAGTATTCTTGAGCAACCTTTTTTTCATCCCAGTCTTCTAACAATCTAGTCAGCCACAAAACCATGACATGGAGGTCTTGTTGCAGAAGGATCATTTGAAATTTGTTGCTATGCAAAGACGAGAAAAATTGCAAGTTATGAGAGAGGAATCGAGAGGGGAAACACGATCAAGAGAGAAATTCCAATTTTCGAGAGGGTGATTCAAATTCTGGGACGATTTTCGAGTCTGAGTGCATAGGATTTTGATCGAGGGTTTTGTGGAGCGCTACAGTAAATTATCATTAATACTAATTAATTAAAATTAATTATCATAGCACACCTCTTTCTTCAAAATTAGGTATTGATGAATAATTACAAGTTTGCCACCGCCTCCTTATTTTACACCAATTTTCCCTAAAATTAGGTGTTACAAAATTAAATATTTTATTTGATTTTAAGATATGTACACTTGACACCTTATATTTTAGAAAATATGTGTCTATTATTACATACTAAAATTAAACTTTTTAATATATTTACAAATTTACCATTGTTGCTGAATGTTACACCTATTTTTAATAAAATAGATATGATATAAATAATTCTATTGTCATTTATCCACTAGTGATGACATATTCTGAGTGACTGACTATTCTACATATGTTTGTTATTTCACTTTTCACATGATAGAAGGGATGTTAATGTTGAATTTGATTTTCTGTGTCTAAATCAGACTACACTTACCTCTATTTATAATAGCATATAGAATAAATACAATAAATATTCATTGATATTAGTTGCTAATTCTAATCCTAATAATAAATATTTGGATTTGATTCTAACAATTAGAATAAAAAAAAGAAAAGAGGGTGGTGGAGAACTATGTTCAGGGGCAGTTATCTCGAACTCATTCAGCATTGCTGACCACTGACATTTGCAAAGTAGTAGAAAAATGATCGCTGGCTAGTCTATAGCTTAGATCAAATTTCTAGTATAAGCCTCTTCAGAACATAATAAGGAATCTTATCAAGTTAAACAGATATTAATCCTGAATTATTTTTCAATAATTTACTTGTAGAAACATGTTATTGGGCATGGATTAATTGATATATCAATTCTGTTGCAATTAATTTTTGGATACTTGACAGTGGTTATAGTTTTTTAAACTTTTTTTCATGACAAGGAATTTAGTTGAAGACAACATGAATTATGTGACAACGGGTCATTTGCAATTCTGATTGCAACTTTATTTTCATAATCACTATATTGTTTGATATTTTTCTGCTTGCACATGTTTCACTGACCTTGAGGACTAATGTACTATCAAAGCTAGTTCAAATTGCATGACAAGCTGTTGATTGTTAGATTATTGCTTTAAATCTGCTTTAGGATCATACAAGTGAATATTGATCATGAGTTTTAATCATGTTCAGTTCCTGATATGTTTGATTGGTTATTTTACTTTGTAGGTTAAGTCCAGGAGATCTTGTTGCCGAAATGTGCAGAAAAGTTATAGAAAAGCTTTACCGGGGTACTTTTTTTAATTATAGTGAGCTTAAACGCGAGAAAAGAGAAAAAGAGAGAAAGGAATGGTTCAACATGTTTAAAGTAAGACATGTAATTTCTTCCTTACTAGTTTGATTATAATGTATATTTGATTTTAATTTATTATTTGTATATTTTGTCAGTCGCTTGTAATCTGGGACCGTTGCGATGATGCTAAAATGGAATACTTGTTTTATAAAAGATGTGTTGCACGACTGCGCGATATATTGCAAAAGGCTAAAGAGAAAGCATGCAAGCCGCCTTGGATGGGTGTAGATACATGGAAGTTTCTTCTTGAGAAGTGGCAGACAAAAGAGTTCAAATATGTCTCCAAACAAAATAAGACTAATCGATCATCAAGTAGAGGTGGGGCAGTCCATACGTCTGGCCGTAAAGCTCACCATGATGTTGCACTTGAATTGGTATGTATTATATTTGTAATTAAAATGCGTTAGTATAATTATATCCAATATACATGACTATATATATTGTCTTTAATTATAGGCTAAAAAACTCAAGCGACCCGCACATCCGGATGAGCTCTTCATTGCCACCCATAAAAAGAAGAATGGGGAGTGGGTTGACGAGCGTGCAGCGACAACACGTGTAAGTTCGTTAAGACTTCAAAATTGTTCCTTGCTAGAGTGTTCAAACCAAGTAGTATATCTTTTAATAGATAGAGCCTTACCACCATGGTGTACGAATGTTTGCATGTCCAGCCTTGATATCATAGAAACCAGTTGGAATTTCTTTTGTTTTCAAGAACTTGAAAGATTTTAATGGACACTGGCTTGCAACTTCTAATGGTGCAGTGAGTTCAATCTATATATAGTAATAATATTTAATATTTTCTAAAGTCATAAGTATATACTAAAAAAATGCCAAAGATGTAAAACTATGTGTTTTTAAATTAATGAAATCCATTTGAACTATGTATCATAAATTGAATCCAAGAAGCTGCTATCGCATTGAATTGTTTTTCAGTATCCTTATATTTTTTCCTCTCTAGAAGTTTTGTGTCTAAATATAAATCTACAATTAGAAAAATCCAAAATATTTTATACCTTGTTCTTTTGATCAACAGGGAGAATATTTCTGCCAAAGAAAGATCCTTGACCAATTTTTATATGTAATGCTAACTATTATTAATGTAGATTTGTCTTATTCCTTATTACACATGAATCTCAAACTGGCTCTGAATGTGTACATTTCTGTTTTCTGCATTTCTGATTATGATGTGTTCATTCTTTGACACATTAATCTTATGTTGTACAGGAAACATATGTGAGTAGTCTTACACAAGCCACACAAACTGGTAATGATGTGGATGGATCAACAAGAATACAAATGTGGAAAGACGTTGCCGGAGGTAAAACACGGGGTCGGTGTTATGGAGTTGCACAATTGGCGCACAACGTAAGAGATGGAGTGAGATTTTTGACACAAGTGTTTGTTACAAACCCCAATAGAGAAGCAGATAGCGAAGCCATTGAGGCTGCCAGATCTGAAGCTGCCGCTGCACGTGAAGAGGCTGCCAGAGCTGAAGCGGAAGCTGCACGAGCTAATGCGCAGACAGATGAATTGGCAAAGCAATTTGAAGATCTTAGGAAAATGTTTGAAATGTTTCAGTCTCGTCAGCCGGGTTCTTCTAGTGCTCCTTCGAGTGAACATGCTCATTATAACTACTCGGTACTTTTACTACTCCTTTGACTTCTTTTTAATAAGCTTGATCTGAATAAATTATGCACTAGTCATGTTTGCTGCATACATGCCATATTGCTGAATTTACTTCTGTCATATCACATATTATGCTTTCGTTGAGTTTCTTATACAAAATATATGTGAGCCTTTGAGTCTGCACGATAAATTATTCTGTATTCAACACACTTGCAGATAATAGTAAACACTGAACATAGTGACTGAAAGAGAAAAAGTATATATACTACCTTTTGTAGTTGTTGGTTATTTTAATTACGCATAGTGAATGAAATTAACTAAAGTATATCCACCTTTCACGTTCTGAACCACATTCAAAGCAATTAATGTAACATTTTTAATTTATTGAGTTTTTATGAGTTGTCAATAGCAGACATAAATGGTCCTGTTGTTTTTATGAGTTTTTATGAATTTTTACTAATTAAATGTTGCAGGAGGATGAGGAGGATGAGGAAGATGATGTTGCTAATGATCATGATCAAAACGAGTAGGATGAGGAAGATGTTGCGGGAGGATGTGTTATGATTAACCTTATGTCTAGTTTGACTTATAAGTATACTTATTTTGGTACACATTGATATGTGTTAGGACTGTATTATTTTGGTAACCTTATGTATTAGGATTATGTTATTTTGTGGCATGTGTTAGGATTGTGTTATTTTGGTAACCTTATGTGTTAGATTATAAGTAATGTATCACTATGAAGATTTATTAGCATTGTATCGTATATTACAATTTATTGTTTTTATTTCAAAACGGTTAATATTAATTAATAGTATTGTATCATATTTAATAATTTATAGGTGTAATCAAAATTTATAAAATATAGGTGTCACCAAAAATTGGTCAGACCCAAAAGAGAAAAAAATAGCGTAATCAAAATTAATAATATATAGCTGTAATAAAAATTGGCCAGAACCAAAAAAAAATAGCGTCGGCTAAAACCGACGCTAATAATAAAACAAATTTTTCCCATCCGGGAGACAGCCAATTGCAAGTGGACACGTTGCTTAATGTAGCGACGCGCATAACCAACGCTAATGATGAAATACAGTATAAAAAAGGGGACCTAATCATAAACTACCACGTGGCACACCGTAGCGTTGCATAAAACCGACGCTAATGGTGTAAACCGTAGACCTCTGGAGCATGTTCAGTGGCCCACTTAGCGTGGCTTAAAGCCGACACTAGAGGTAGCGTGGGCCCATCGCTACCTTTGCTTCGGGGTTTAAAATTACAGCCCCGACACCGACGCTAAGCCGACGCTAAGCGTTTGTGTCATACCCCAAAATTTGCCCCATCTACTTCACTTACAAAGATTCAAAGACTAGGGTTCCATTCAAGCTACATTCCTAGTCAAGAGCCTTCTAATGCTAGGGTTTGAGATTCCTCTAAGAGAGATCAATGAGATAAGGCTCCTAATCAAGGGTATATGGTTTATAGTGATCTAATTTAACCCCATGGCAAAAGTCAAAGCATCACTCCAAAAGTTACCTGCTCAAACAGTCTCAAGATCTGCAATCAAACTGATCCAAATCCAAAGTCAAGGCATGATCCAAACTTCTAAACCATTGCTCTCACAACAAGTATGGGGATGTATATCCATCATTTGATCAAAGCTTGATCATGATTCCATTAAAAGAAACTCAGAGATGAACAAATACAAAAAGGTTCAAATTAGGGTTTCTCTAGGAGAAAGTCAACCCAACTTTGACTGGGCATAACTTTCACATGGAACATCAAAAATTCCCCACTCAAAGCCTATTTTGAAGGAAATTGGATTCCCTACAACTTTGTCTCTCACAAGCTAAGGCCAAAAATGCTTCATTTAAGAGATACAAGGCAAAAGATTACAGGTCATTCTCAGGCATCCTTCAAAAGCAGTTTTTTCCCAAAGAGGATATGGTCAAGATAAAAGTTCCAAATGAAAAATATATTCCAAAGTGGCTTGTAGAGGACCTCTTGAGGTTTCTAAAAAGTATTAGATCTCTCTAATAGCTTAAAAATTGAAGGAGATATGCTTGATCAAAGTTAAGCAATTTAGAGGGACCAAATGTGAAATAAAGGAGGTCCAAGTTGATTTTCTTGCAAATGGGCCTATATTTTATGATCCAAACTTGATTCATAAGTGATCCAAACAACATGCCACGAATTTCACTTTTTTATCTAAATTATACAATTTTATTTCATTTTTTAATGATTTAAAATAGTTTAATTAAGTAGAAAATCAAATATTTGGTTAAATATATGCATAGGGATTGGATTTAATCAGAATTAATGTCCAAAATATTTCTAATTTCGTGGCAATTGGATCAAGAAAGAATTAATACAAATTGGGCTAAATATGGTAGCTTAGAATTCAAGAAATCAAATCAATTTCTCAAACATGGAAAGATTTGATTCAAAGGCTTTTTGATTCTTTTCTTGACCTAATTCTATGCTCCTATAAGTATTGAACACAAGCCAACACACTAGGGGACGAAATCTGAAAAAAAGGCACACTTGCAAGGACAAAAAAAATCACCAAGGAGGTTGGATTCGTTTTTGGAGTTTCAAGAGGTTTCAAGAAGAACTGAAGGTTGCAAAAGATTCACAAAAGAATTTGGAACGTGCCTGGATCAATACGCTTCATCAACACCCCCAGAAATACCTCATATTTGTCAAGGTAAGTCGTTTCAAAACTCTCTTCGATCTGGATAACACACGCATCCTCATTGACATCTAATTGCATATTCTTGTTTGTTTTAGTGCCATGAACGTTTCTGAATTATTTTCTTTAAGTTTTGGTGCATAAATCATGTTCGGCCATGGGAAGCCGAGTTAGGGTTTTGTTTTGGATTTGGGGGTTTTCAGTAGGGCTAAAATTAAGGTAAGACAGGGCTAGCATTGAAATCGCATGACCAAAACGAGGGGAATTGGGGGGTCGCTGTTAGAACAAGATTTGTTCTTATCAATTATCTTAGTTTTGATGATAACAATAATATGAATTTTGCTTAAGATAATATGGTACTCTAATCCAATGCAATTTCCCTTTCAGGAAATATATATAAAGAGTACGCATAATTCAGCGCTCAGAAGTTGTGTCTCAAATGGTTCAGCATGCAACATCAGAACATGGTCTGGCAAGACATCAGAAGATGGTCGAAGCAGAATCAGAACATGGGTCTATGGAAGCATCAGAAGAACATGAGATCAGAAGCACTGAAGATCAGAAGATGGTATCACGCTCAGAAGCACTTCAAGGTCAGAAGATCAGAAGATGCTATGCACCAAGCTGTTTGACTCTGATGATATTCAAACGTCATATTCACAAACATCAGATCAGAAGGAAGTACACGTGGCAGACTACGCTGACTGACAAAAGGAACGTTAAAGCTACTAAAGGCTACGTCAGTAGACACAGCGTGAACAAGGCTCGAGGTAGTTGACAAAAGCGTATAACATTAAATGCGATGCTGTACGGAACACGCAAAGCATTAAATGCATTCAACGGTCATCTTCTCAACGCCTATAAATATGAAGTTCTGATGAGAAGCAAGGTTAACGATCCTGAACAAAGACAATTCAAATTAACTTGCTGAAACGCTGTTCAAATCAAAGCTCAGAATCTTCATCTTCATCAAAGCTCACTACATTGCTGTTGTAATATTTTAGTGAGATTAAGCTTAAACGTTAAGAGAAATATCACAGTTGTGATTATCGCTTTTAAGAAGCATTTGTAAACTCTTGAATAGATTACATTAAGTTGTAAGGAACTAGAGTGATCGGTTGATCAGTATACTCTAGGAAGTCTTAGCAGTTGGCTGAGCAGAAAGTCTTAGGAGTGAACTAAGCCTAGAGTGATCGTGTTGATCAGTAGACTCTAGAAAAAGTCTTAGGAGTGAACTAAGCCTAGAGTGATCGTGTTGATCAGTAGACTCTAGAAAAGTCTTAGAGGGTATCTAAGCAGTTGTTCCTGGAGTGATCAAGTTGTGATCAGAAGACTCTGGAAGACTTAGTTGCGGACTAAGTGGAAAACCATTGTAATCCGTGCGATTAGTGGATTAAATCCTCAGTTGAGGTAAATCATCTCTGCGGGGGTGGACTGGAGTAGCTTCGTTAACAGTGAACCAGGATAAAAATAATTGTGCAATTTATTTTTATCGCTCAAGATTCAAAGTCACACTTATTCAATCCCCCCCTTTCTAAGTGTTTTTCTATCCTTCAATTGGTATCAGAGCGCCGGTTCTAAGGTGCAAGCACTTAACCGTGTTTAGAAAAGATTCAGGAAGAGAAAAACGCTTTCATTTAAAAGATGGTTGATGAAAGTGAAAAGACTACATCTACATCTGGCTCTGCTGAGCAATACAACGGTAACAATGGTTATACTAGACCGCCGGTATTTGATGGTGAAAACTTTGAATACTGGAAAGATAAACTGGAAAGTTACTTTCTGGGTCTAGATGGTGATCTATGGGATCTTCTGATGGATGGTTACAAACATCCTGTAAATGCCAGAGGCGTAAAGCTGTCAAGGCAAGAAATGAATGATGATCAAAAGAAGCTTTTCAGGAATCATCATAAATGTAGAACTGTTTTGCTGAATGCTATCTCTCATGCTGAGTATGAGAAGATATCTAACAGGGAAACGGCCTATGATATATATGAGTCCTTGAAAATGACTCATGAAGGAAATGCTCAAGTCAAGGAGACAAAATCTCTTGCCTTAATCCAGAAGTATGAAGCCTTCAAGATGGAGGATGATGAAGACATTGAAAAGATGTTTTCAAGATTTCAAACTCTTACTGCTGGATTGAGAGTTCTTGACAAAGGATACACCAAGGCTGATCATGTGAAGAAGATCATCAGAAGTTTACCCAGGAGATGGGGTCCGATGGTGACTGCATTCAAGATTGCGAAGAATCTGAATGAAGTTTCTCTGGAAGAGCTTATCAGCGCCTTGAGAAGCCATGAGATTGAGCTGGACGCAAATGAGCCTCAAAAGAAAGGTAAGTCTATTGCATTAAAATCAAATATCAAGAAATGCACTAACGCTTTTCAGGCCAAAGAAGAAGATCCTGAAGAATCAGAATCTGAAGAAGAAGATGAACTGTCCATGATTTCCAGAAGGCTAAATCAACTCTGGAAGACCAAGCAAAGGAAGTTCAGAGGCTTCAGAAGTTCAAGGAAGTTTGAACGTGGAGAATCTTCCGATGAAAGAAGATTTGACAAGAAGAAGGCCATGTGCTATGAATGCAATGAGCCTGGACACTACAAGAATGAATGTCCAAATCTTCAGAAGGAAAGTCCCAAGAAAAAGTTTCATAAGAAGAAAGGTCTTATGGCAACCTGGGATGAGTCAGAAGATGATTCAGAAGATGAGCAGGCCAACTGTGCGCTGATGGCGACAGAAGATGACGGATCAGAATCTACATCAGAATCAGATTCTGAAGAGGTATTTTCTGAACTTACTAGAGATGAGTTAGTTTCCGGATTAACTGAACTTCTGGAATCCAAGTCTCAGATCTGTATTAAATACAAAAAGCTGAAAAAGCTATTTGAATTTGAAACAAAGAGGCTTGAATTGGAAAATTCTGAATTGAAAGATAAACTTTTAAAATTATCCAATGATGTTGGATCTCCTTCTAATTCAGAAAAATCCACTCCTAGCCTAAACCATATTCTGAAAGAATATGATTTAAGTTTCAGGAAGTTCTTATCTAGAAGTATTGGCAGAAGTCAGCTAGCTTCTATGATATATGCTGTGTCTGGAAACAAAAGAGTTGGCATTGGTTTTGAGGGTGAAACCCCATACAAACTTGAACCTGTTGATGAAATGAAAATCACATACAAGCCATTGTATGATCAGTTCAAGTATGGCCACTCACATGATATTAGGCACACTTCACATGCACAAAGTTTTCACATTACACACACTAAGAAGCATGTGACACAACCTAGGAAATATCATGAAACTCACATTAAGAATTATCATGTTGTTCCTCCTATTGCTTACAATGTTAAATCCAAGTTCAATCAGAACTTGAGAAAATCTAACAAGAAAGGACCCAAAAAGATGTGGGTACCTAAGGATAAGATTATTCCTATTGCAGGTATCCTTGACTGCAAAAAGGACAAGGCACAACATGTCATGGTACCTGGACTCTGGATGCTCGCGACACATGACAGGAAGAAGGTCTATGTTCCAAGACCTGGTGCTTAAGTCTGGAGGAGAAGTCAAGTTCGGAGGAGATCAGAAGGGCAAGATAATTGGCTCTGGAACTATAAAGTCTGGTAACTCTCCTTCCATCTCTAATGTACTTCTTATAGAAGGATTAACACATAACCTCTTATCTATCAGTCAATTGAGTGACAATGGTTATGATATAATCTTTAATCAAGAGTCTTGCAAGGCTGTAAATCAGAAGGATGGCTCAATCCTATTTACAGGCAAGAGGAAGAACAACATTTATAAGACAGATCTGCAAGATCTTATGAGTCAGAAGGTGACTTGTCTTATGTCTGTTTCTGAAGAGCAGTGGGTCTGGCACAGGAGATTAGGTCATGCTAGTTTGAGAAAGATCTCTCAGATTAACAAACTGAATCTTGTCAGAGGACTCCCTAATCTGAAATTCAAATCAGATGCTCTTTGTGAAGCATGTCAGAAGGGCAAGTTCTCCAAGCCTGCATTCAAGTCTAAGAATGTTGTTTCTACCTCAAGGCCATTAGAACTCTTGCACATTGATCTGTTTGGACCAGTCAAAACAGCATCTGTCAGAGGAAAGAAATATGGATTAGTCATCGTAGATGATTATAGCCGCTGGACTTGGGTAAAATTCTTGAAACACAAGGATGAGACTCATTCAGTGTTCTTTGATTTCTGCATTCAGATTCAATCTGAAAAAGAGTGTAAAATCATAAAGGTCAGAAGTGATCATGGTGGTGAATTTGAGAACAAATCCTTTGAAGAATTCTTCAAAGAAAATGGTATTGCCCATGATTTCTCTTGTCCTAGAACTCCACAACAAAATGGGGTTGTAGAGCGAAAGAATAGGACTCTGCAAGAAATGGCCAGAACCATGATCAATGAAACCAATATGGCTAAGCATTTCTGGGCAGAAGCAATAAACACTGCATGCTATATTCAGAATAGAATCTCTATCAGACCTATTCTAAATAAGACTCCCTATGAATTGTGGAAGAATAAAAAGCCCAACATTTCATATTTCCATCCTTTTGGATGTGTATGCTTTATTCTGAACACTAAAGATCATCTTGGTAAGTTTGATTCCAAAGCACAAAAATGTTTCCTTCTTGGATATTCTGAACGCTCAAAAGGCTACAGAGTATACAATACTGAAACATTGGTTGTAGAAGAATCAATCAATATCAGGTTTGATGATAAGCTTGGTTCTGAAAAACCAAAGCAGTTTGATAATTTTGCAGGTTATGATATTGACATATCAGAAGTTGTTGAGCCAAGAAGCAACGCATCAGAAGCAGAGCTTCTCAGAAGCAAGGAATCTGAAGACCAAGTATCAGCTTCTCTGGAGGATCTAAGCATATCTGAAGAACCATCTGTCAGAAGATCATCCAGACTCATCTCTGGTCATTCAGAAGATGTCATTCTTGGAAAGAAGGATGATCCAATCAGAACAAGAGCATTTCTTAAGAACAATGCAGACTGTCAATTAGGTCTTGTATCTTTGATCGAGCCAACTTCTGTTGATCATGCTCTAGAAGATCCAGACTGGATAATTGCTATGCAATAAGAACTGAATCAGTTTACAAGGAATGATGTTTGGGATCTTGTTCCTAGACCAGATGGATTCAATATAATTGGTACAAAATGGGTCTTCAGAAACAAGCTCAGTGAGAAAGGTGAAGTGGTAAGAAACAAAGCCAGATTGGTGGCTCAGGGTTATAGTCAGCAAGAAGGGATTGACTATACAGAAACCTCTGCACCAGTGGCCAGGTTAGAGTCTATTCGTCTATTAATTTCTTTTGCCACTCAACATAACATCACTCTCTATCAGATGGATGTTAAGAGTGCCTTCTTAAATGGTTATATAGATGAAGAAGTTTATGTCCATCAACCTCCTGGTTTTGAAGACTCTATGTCTCCTAATCATGTTTTTAAACTTAAGAAATCATTATATGGATTGAAACAGGCTCCCAGAGCTTGGTATGAACGCTTAAGTTCTTTCCTTCTGGATAATGGTTTCACTAGAGGAAAAGTGGACACTACTCTCTTTTGTAAAACCTTTAAAAAGGATATTTTAATTTGTCAAATATATGTAGATGATATTATTTTTGGAACATCTAATGCTACACTTGGAAAGGAGTTTGCTAAGTCTATGCAGGCTGAGTTTGAAATGAGCATGATGGGAGAACTCAAGTACTTCCTTGGAATACAAATAAATCAAACATCAGAAGGAACGTACGTTCATCAAACCAAGTATGTGAAGGAACTTCTGAAGAAGTTTAATCTTCTGGACTGCAAAGAAGCCAAAACTCCTATGCATCCAACATGCATCCTAGGTAAGGATGAGGTAAGTAAGAAGGTAGATCAGAAGTTATACAGAGGTATGATTGGATCTCTTCTATATCTGACTGCTTCTAGACCTGACATTCTGTTCAGTGTTTGTTTGTGTGCTAGATTCCAATCAGATCCTAGAGAATCTCATTTAACTGCTGTTAAGAGAATTCTAAGGTATCTGAAAGGTACTACTAATGTTGGCTTAGTTTACAGAAAATCTAAAGAATACAACTTAGTAGGATTCTGCGATGCTGATTATGCTGGAGACAGAATTGAAAGAAAAAGTACTTCAGGAAGTTGCCAATTTCTTGGAAGTCATTTGATCTCCTGGTACAGCAAGAAGCAAGCAACTATTGCTCTATCAACAACAGAAGCAGAATATGTTGTTGCTGCTGGTTGTAGTACACAGATGCTCTGGATGAAAAGTCAGTTGGAAGACTATCAGATATATGAGAGTAACATTCCTATATTCTGTGATAATACTTCTGCTATATGTTTATCTAAGAATCCCATTCTTCATTCAAAAGCTAAACATATTGAGATTAAACATCATTTCATAAGGGACTATGTTCAGAAGGGTGTTATTTCTTTAAACTTTGTGGATACAGACCATCAATGGGCTGATATCTTTACAAAACCCCTGGCTGAAGATAGGTTTAAGTTCATTCTGAAGAACATCAGTATGGATTTATGCCCAGAATGAGAAGATGAGAAGTTCTCATGTATGAGTATCTTCTGAAATGAATGTGGAACATTTTTTTTTAATCAGAAGTTCTGATTGAAATCTTTTAGAAATTATGATTCAGTTATTACTAACGTTTCATTGTCTAAGTTGATTCAGAACCTCTTTTAAAGCAAAACAGCTGTTACGTTTTATCTCGGGATGGTAAACCTGTCGTTACTATTCATGGATAAGCGCGCGTGCAGTTGAAGGGACGCCGACCATAGGTAACTGTGCTAGTCACCTCATTTGTCTTTATTATCTCTCCTCACGTCACGTAACATTAAATGCTAGTCATCATTCGTTTTATTTGGTCTTAGTAGTTTTATTTTTCTTTGTTGAACACCTTCTTGTAATCCTCTTTTGATTATCAATAAAAAAGTTTCTTTGCTTTTACATTCCGATGTTTTCTTTTGTCGTTTTATACATCTGAATCTTTTTAAATATTCTTTTTGATGTTATGACAAAAAGGGGGAGAAGATAAAGATAAATGATAAATGATTAAATCTATCAGTTGCTGGGTAAAGGCTCTCACACATTCACTAACAAGAACTGCAAGTTCTATATGGTTTAAGTGTTTTGCAGGTACAGAGAAGTGAAGAAAATCTTCAAAGCAAACACTAGAAGCAAAACCATAAGAAGCGTTATTCCGTAAAAGGAATAAGCTCTTGGAAACTGAAGCAAGCTGAGTGCTGTCAAGCTTCAGAAATCAGAAGCAAGAAAGAAGAATGAATCAGAAGCACTGATAATAGAATTTGAATATCATTGTCTATCCTGTTCTGACAAAATTCTATTTGCTTTGATACATATAATGTTATGGCTCTGATACATTATTTGCTCTGATACACGTTTTTAGCCTAAATGCTCTGATACATTTGGCTCTGATACATATCATGTATTTGAATATACATTTTATGTTCTAACTCGTTCATGCTGACTTTTGTCGTTGAGTTTTTGTTCTGTAACATTTCAGGATGTAGAGATGCTCTGATGATGCTCTGGTACATTCAACAATGTTCTGATACAAATCTAGCATGAAGTGATGATTGGTAGACATTCAAAGTTCTGAAGCTATCCGAGGGAAGCAGAAATCAGAAGATGTGAATGCTCCAAAAGATCCAGAAATTCAAGTTCTGAAGCTGTCCTGAATGGAAGCAGAAGTCAGAAGCTGTGAATGTTCTGAAGATCAAAGAAATTCAAGTTCTGAAGCTGTCCACAATGGAAGCAGGAATCAGAAGCTGTGAGTGTTCTAAGGATCTAAAGAAATTCAAGTTCTGAAGCTGTCCAATGGAAGCAGAAGTCAGAAGCTATGAATTCTCTGAAGGCAGAAGCTTATATGATCGTCTCTACCGAAATAATCAGGGAAGTCTTTTATCAAAGTTCTTCGAGTATTTATTTCAGGGGGAGATTATTTATCTCAGGGGGAGATTGTTAATCTCAGGGGGAGACATATTCATATGCTTATGCTATAGCTGTGTAATTTGTCTTTTGCCGTCTACTCTTTCTGATCGCAAATTCATATCATTTATATATGTTTTTGTCATCATCAAAAAGGGGGAGATTGTTAGAACAAGATTTGTTCTTATCAATTATCTTAGTTTTGATGATAACAATAATATGAATTTTGCTTAAGATAATATGGTACTCTAATCCAATGCAATTTCTCTTTCAGGAAATATATATAAAGAGTACGCATAATTCAGCGCTCAGAAGTTGTGTCTCAAATGGTTCAGCATGCAACATCAGAACATGGTCTGGCAAGACATCAGAAGATGGTCGAAGCAGAATCAGAACATGGGTCTATGGAAGCATCAGAAGAACATGAGATCAGAAGCACTGAAGATCAGAAGATGGTATCACGCTCAGAAGCACTTCAAGGTCAGAAGATCAGAAGATGCTATGCACCAAGCTGTTTGACTCTGATGATATTCAAACGTCATATTCACAAACATCAGATCAGAAGGAAGTACACGTGGCAGACTACGCTGACTGACAAAAGGAACGTTAAAGCTACTAAAGGCTACGTCAGTAGACACAGCGTGAACAAGGCTCGAGGTAGTTGACAAAAGCGTATAACATTAAATGCGATGCTGTACGGAACACGCAAAGCATTAAATGCATTCAACGGTCATCCTCTCAACGCCTATAAATATGAAGTTCTGAAAAGAAGCAAGGTTAACGATCCTGAACAAAGACAATTCAAATTAACTTGCTGAAACGCTGTTCAAATCAAAGCTCAGAATCTTCATCTTCATCAAAGCTCACTACATTGCTGTTGTAATATTTTAGTGAGATTAAGCTTAAACGTTAAGAGAAATATCACAGTTGTGATTATCGCTTTTAAGAAGCATTTGTAAACTCTTGAATAGATTACATTAAGTTGTAAGGAACTAGAGTGATCGGTTGATCAGTATACTCTAGGAAGTCTTAGCAGTTGGCTGAGCAGAAAGTCTTAGGAGTGAACTAAGCCTAGAGTGATCGTGTTGATCAGTAGACTCTAGAAAAAGTCTTAGGAGTGAACTAAGCCTAGAGTGATCGTGTTGATCAGTAGACTCTAGAAAAGTCTTAGAGGGTATCTAAGCAGTTGTTCCTGGAGTGATCAAGTTGTGATCAGAAGACTCTGGAAGACTTAGTTGCGGACTAAGTGGAAAACCATTGTAATCCGTGCGATTAGTGGATTAAATCCTCAGTTGAGGTAAATCATCTCTGCGGGGGTGGACTGGAGTAGCTTCGTTAACAGTGAACCAGGATAAAAATAATTGTGCAATTTATTTTTATCGCTCAAGATTCAAAGTCACACTTATTCAATCCCCCCCTTTCTAAGTGTTTTTCTATCCTTCAATTGGTATCAGAGCGCCGGTTCTAAGGTGCAAGCACTTAACCGTGTTTAGAAAAGATTCAGGAAGAGAAAAACGCTTTCATTTAAAAGATGGTTGATGAAAGTGAAAAGACTACATCTACATCTGGCTCTGCTGAGCAATACAACGGTAACAATGGTTATACTAGACCGCCGGTATTTGATGGTGAAAACTTTGAATACTGGAAAGATAAACTGGAAAGTTACTTTCTGGGTCTAGATGGTGATCTATGGGATCTTCTGATGGATGGTTACAAACATCCTGTAAATGCCAGAGGCGAAATAGTGGAAAGATAAACTGGAAAGTTACTTTCTGGGTCTAGATGGTGATCTATGTGCTGTTCGCTATTTTTGGTGGTGGGGGGTTTGCTACGAAATAGTCATAGCAATATCGTAGCTAAATCTGCAGGTTTTACAGGGCTGGAGGTAGGGGATGATGAGTTGTCGTGATCTGGGTGGCCAATTCAAATTTTGGCGCGCGTTTGGACTTGTGCGTTTTAATTTCGTTTTTGTTTGTTTCCTGGTGTCTGCTTAACGCGTCTGTGTGTGTGGTGTGGTGGTCATGTGAAGCGTTGGTGAGGGGGAGGTCATGGGTTCGAGCCTCCCCTTCGCCTATTTATTTTTCTAAAATTGCAAACTCAATCCTGTGCACCTATGCCTATGGAGCTTACCATGCATCCCCTTGATCTGGGCCATTAACTCCCACTGGCCCTAGATCTAACGCTCTGGAATTGACACCCATACTATACACCCTACTAGCAGCCATACAGGATTAAAACCTTAATAAAATTTAATAAATC
The DNA here is from genome assembly GCF_029867415.1 of Vicia villosa. Taxonomy (NCBI): domain Eukaryota; kingdom Viridiplantae; phylum Streptophyta; class Magnoliopsida; order Fabales; family Fabaceae; genus Vicia; species Vicia villosa. Next base: position 147,504,683 of record NC_081183.1, read on the forward strand.
CTATTTATTTATTTATTTGTTTTATTTGTTTTAATTTAAATACTTGTTTTTAATATAATTAATTGTATAATTAAATTGTTCTATAAATAAAATAGGTTTATAATATTTATATTAAAAACTCTAATTTGTTGTTCGTTCCGATTAAATCAATTAATCGCTATGGTCAACAATAAATTTTAATTAAAATGTTTATTTAATTAAAATGCAAATTAAATTATATTCGATTAAATGGTTGCAACTATCCTATTGGTTGTGATGATTAATCTTTTCTTTAAAAATTCTTTATTCTTTTTAATCGAATTAATCGATTGCGAGGGGTAACGATATAAACTGTAAAATTATAATTAAAAATACCTTAATTCATTATTAGTGATGATCGAATCAATCGATTAAAATTGGTAATGGTGCAAATTATTAATCTTTCAACTATGGTAATCGAATCAATCGATTATTGCGGTTAATAGTGCAAATTAAAACAGGGTTGTACGCCCACTCTTAAAACACTTCCCACGCTTTTCAAAACTTTTCAGTATTGAATTATACATTATCATAGGCTATTTCAAAAGCCTTTGAGGCAAACTACCGACCCTATCAAATTTCTAATTCTAAGGGCGTACAACCCGTCCCCCGAACTACGTGGACTCTGATTCTCCCTAAGGAGATACGTAGGCATTTGGCAACAAGGCGAGTCCCCCACCTCCAAATCCTAATCATTTGCAATAATTAATTTGTTAACCCTAATAATTGTCTATTATTTGCCTTTTGCCCTAACCCTGATCTTTGTAATGTTAACCTTTAGGAAAGGGTTTTGGGTGCCTAACACCTTCCCTTAACCCGAATATGGTATCTTACCCTAAATCTCTTAATTATCAAAGGTTTCCTATTCGCCTTGGCAGAATAGGTGGCGACTCTCTAAGTTAATTTTTAGGCAGGTTGCTACAGCTGGCGACTCTGCTGGGGACTCACTCAATAGTGAATACTATGCTCCTATAGGTTTTGGCAGGGTTTAGGTTTGGGCGCGTTTTAGGGTTGGCAAATTTGCCATTTTTAGGGTTTGGGGGAGTGCACCTTTTAATAATTTTTAAATTGTTTATTTGTTTTTGTGTTTTAATGTTTGTTTATCTGCTTTAAAATGTTTATCAGCATTATTATATGCATTGCTGGTTTTTTTTATGTTATGTTAAACCCTAAGCGTGGGAGTTAACTCTGAGATCAATAGGGGAGTACGAATCTCCTACGAATCTCATTGATAACTCCACTCGGAGTGGGTTGAGTATTCGGAAAGGTCCAAAACGAGGCTTGACTTTGTTGAGGGCTGGACTGGATACTTGGCTGATCTCTCCGGGAACCTACCCCAAAAATTCGAACCTCATGGATAAAATGAGTCGTTCTAAAATCCGAAGAGACAAAAAGTCTCGGAGGCTACGAACGACCCCATGAGACCTTCTAGAACCCCCCATAAAAAGGTTGGCTCCCTAGAGCCCCCTACGTCGAACCTATGAACCTGGGTTTCTTGAAATATTATATGTTCTCTTTTATATATTTTTTTTCTTGTGTTGCTATGTTTTTTTATGTGTTTGCATGCATCATCTCTCATTTGCATCTTCATCATGTTTTATCCACAAAAAATAGTAAATAAAAAAAATATAATATAAATGTAAAAATATATTCTATTTGGTGAATGTGTAGGAAGGATGAGTACCAAGAAGACCATTGTTCATCTTACCGTTTCCACTCCGGATATCAAGAAGCTGAAAATAATCAAGGAAAAATTACCATCAAGTGCTTTGGATAGGCTTGTAATCCGCTATGGGAATATTTTGGACTTGCTAAGGGTGAAAGTACAAGAGGAAGCTATTACCGCATTGGTTCAATTCTATGATCCGCCGCTTAGATGTTTCACTTTTCAGGATTTCCAGTTGGCTCCCACTTTGGAAGAGATGGATGCTGTGTTGGGATTCTCAAAAATTAAAAAGGAATTCTATACTGGTGTAGGTAAAGACGTTGATTTTTCAGATTTAGCAAAGGCTTTGGGAGTATCCGATGCGGAATTGAAGACTAATTACAAAACTGATGGAGATGTGCATGGGATCAAGAGATCTTACTTAGAAAATCAAGCCTTAATGTATGCTCAAAAGAAACAATGGGACATTTGTGGACATTTATTGGCTCTTCTGATTTTTGGAGTTGTCTTATTGCCAAAAAATATTGATTATGTGGATCCCACTGCCATTCATGCTTTCACTTCCTTTAAAGTTTATGGAAAGGATCCTACTCCGACAATCCTCGCTAATATTTACTATGCTATCCATACAAAGTATGAAAAGAAGAAAGGAATGTTATTTTGTTGTGTTCACTGGCTATATTCTTGGTTGACTTCTCATCTCTACAAATCTAGTTGCTTTATAAAAGAATTGACTAGAAACGATTGGTCTCAAAAATTGAGGGCTCTCAAAGCGGATTCTATCCTATGGTATGCAAAGAAATTAAATTCTGATAAGATTACTTACAAATGTGGAGATTTCAACAATGTGCCATTAATGGGGACTCTTGGTTGTATTAATTATAATCCTGCTTTAGCACTTCGTCAATTAGGTCATTCTATGGATAATGAACCTTCCGAACAACAAATAGAAGAACTGATCTTGCATGATAATGGGAAAGGTGAACCAAGAACATTGAAAAGAATAATTCAAGCTTGGAGTCAGGTTCAAAGAAATTATTTTGGGCCAAAGAATGCAATTGCAAAAGCACCTTACACTGCATGGGTTCAAGAAAGTGTTGGGAAGATTTTGCTTCCTTTTGTTGTGGATCCCGCATACAAGCCTGATTCTCCTGATCTTGTTCCTCTATCCATCGAAGAGATAGAAGGGATCAAGGCTGCCCTAGAGGCGTCCCGAAAAGAAAAAGAGAAATTAGAACTTGATTTGCATCAACTTACCAACGAAAGGAGCCAACTACGCTTCGACCTTAAGGATAAGAACCAAGAACTTCAAGCAATGAAGGAAGAGAATGATAGACAAAGGAGTAAAAGGAAGCGTGCAACTGAAGGGTATTTAAGCGCTAATTTTAATTTAGAGGCTCATGATGAGAGGTTGGAGCAAGCTAATGCGGAAATTGCAAGGTGGAGAAGGCGTTATGAGAAGGCTTCCCATGACAAAGCAGAATCCGAGAAAAATCTAGAAGCTGTAGTCTTTGAATTAACTGATAGAACTAAGGATCAAGAAGAGGAAATAAGGAACCTCAAATATGATCTTCAAGAAGCTCGCAATTCTGAACAACAAGAGCGCGCAAGAAGATTAACCACGGAAGAAGAACTTTTACAGCGCACTGGTGAGTACGAAAGAGCATTTCAAGCTATGGTATCACTTCGGGAAGTGTTCATGAGAGAAAAAGAGATACACGAGGCAGCCTTGAACGAAAGAGACTATTGGAAAAGACAATACACAATCGTTTCTACAGCTTACGAGCATGTGAGCATGGTTCCTAAGATGCTTGAAGACTATGAGAAATGTCGCGACGATTATGATAAGCTAGTCTTCTTGTGTAATGATCTAATCCTGGATATTCCAAAAAGTTTGGAAAGAGCAGAATCCTCTCCCATCATCCTTCCTAAAGTCGTCAAAGAGTTTATGGAGCTTTGTAGGAGCATGGTGGACAAGTTCAAAGAAGACATCCAAAGGCGTTCTTAGCTTTATGTTATTTCCTTGCTGCTTTATTTCAAGTACTTTTAATTTAATTTATTTTGAGTATTTTTAATTTCAGTTTCCCTTCCTCTTTTGTAAACCAACAATGAAGTGGTATTTCCTTTCAATTAATAAAGTGTGGTTATTTTCGCATGTACTTATTGTTCCTATAATATTCACCAAATAAATATATGCAAATAAAAAGAAGAAAAAGAATAAAAAAAAAAGAGAAAATGTATATTTACTATAATAATGTGGATAAGACACGAGCATAGCATAAGCATAACATTCATATCATGCATGTCATATTTAATTACAAAACATTAAAAAAAAAACTATCTTTATCTCCAGTCACACCATTGGAAAATACAATCCAGCAACCATTCCTGTGTACCAAACTCGAGCTCAGAAGAAGAAAGCGATGGAACAACTAGAGCAGAACCAAGCCGCCCTTCGCGAAGAAGTAACCCAGCTGAAAGGTACTGTGGATGAGATTAAGGGAGGAATGGCTCAAATGTTGAGCTTCATGAAGGACATTAAGGATGAGCAGGAAAGAGCGAGGGAAGCTCGGAATCGGTATGAGGAGACGCCAAACGATGGCAATCCACTGTTAGGATATGTTCGAGGCTTTGACCCTCATAAGTCAAACGCCCACTCATCAAAGAGGGTTACCAAAACCCATGAAGAGGGAGAAGCCTCCCATGAAGGATTCATTCCCGCTACTCAGAAGGAGGGGGCGCCTCGCACTGTTCGTATCCCTGCTAACAATCCACCTAAGGATGAGGATTATGTGGATTTACAATATGGGGAGGTAGACGAGCCGAATCAGGAGTACCAACATAAGCAAACCCAAGCTGATTCTGAAGAGAGCGCTAGAAATAACAGACAAATCAAGGCGCTGGAAGAAAGGCTGAAGGCAGTAGAAGGATACGATGTCTTTGATGTGGATACCTACGAAATGAGCTTGGTGCCGGATTTGACTATTCCTCATAAGTTCAAGATACCCAACTTTGAGAAATACAAGGGACTCACATGTCCTAGAAGTCATCTGCGCATGTATGTCAGGAAGATGGCTGCTTACGCCAGTGATCAAAAGCTAATGATGCATTTCTTCCAAGACAGCCTGAGTGGGGCATCTGTTGAATGGTATATGCAGTTAGAAAAGACACATATCCGAAGCTGGAACGACCTTGCTAATACATTCCTAAAGCAGTACAAGTACAATCTGGACATGGCACCCAATCGGATGCAACTGCAGAACTTGTCCCAGAAAAAGGAAGAGTCATTCAAGGAATACGCCCAAAGATGGCGAGAACTGGCGTCTCGAGTCCAACCCCCACTATTGGAAAAAGAGCTGGTTGACATGTTTATGAGAACTCTGCAAGGACCATATTACGATAAAATGATTGGAAGCGTATCCTCGGGATTTTCAGATCTAGTGGTTATCGGAGAAAGAATTGAGGACGGAATCAAGGATGGGAAGATACAAGGAGCCTCATCTACCTCTTATCACTCTAAGAGGCCCACCTCAACCTTCGCTAAAAAGAAGGAAGGGGAGACCAATGCAGTAGTGCACCAAGAGTTTAGACCTCCTATGACATACCCACCTCAACCAAGATTCCAAGGCCCTCCGAGGAAGCTCGACCCTTTGCCCACTTCTAAAAGTGAGATACTGAAGTATCTATTAAATGAGCAGTTAGTGGAACTCAGGCCTATGCCACCTCCGATTCCCGGAAAGACTATGCCCAACTTCAAAGCTAATGAGAGGTGTGAATTTCACGCCAATTCTCCGGGGCATACATTGGAAAAATGTTGGGCCTTTAGGCACAAGGTTCAGGACCTGATAGAGTCAGGAGCAATTGCTTTTGACAAACCTAATGTGAAGACAAACCCTATGCCCCGCCATGATGGCGCAGTCAATGCAATAGAGGTAGTCACCGAGCAAGAGTTTGTTCAACAACGGAGCTCCCCCATAGATGCCCTTAAAAGGTATCTACTTGCAAAGGGGTTCGTCCTCGAACATAACGAAGCCTTTAAGACAACCTTGCAAAGACTCGTGAATCAAGGGGTAGTTCAGTTTAAAGAATATCCTGAGGAAGAGTATGTGGCCATGCTGGACAGGAATGAACCGTTAATGATACCAAGGCAAGGGGCAAGGAAGACATTGATCATCCCTTGCGCCAAAGCCACACTGCTGATACCCGCACAAGTACACACTAGGATTATCCCAGTCAGGGATCCATACCCTGTGGACAAGATGAAAGCAGTCCCGTGGGAATATGAGTCTAATGCTAATACCGATGTGACAAACATCGTCGGGCCTGGGGGTATGACTCGTAGCGGTCGCATATTCAATACTGCAAAATCAAAGGAGAATTCAGCACAAGCAAATGATCAAGATACTGTGGTCCCTACTGAAAGAAGCACACCCATAGACAAGGAGATCACTAACAAAGATGCCGAAGAATTCTTGGCATTAATCAAGAAAAGTGATTATAAGGTAGTGGATCAGTTGCACCAAACTCCATCCAGGATATCACTCCTCTCGCTGTTAATTCATTCAGAAAAACATCGAGACACCCTGATGAAGATCTTGAGTGCTGCCCATGTAACCAAAGACATCACTGTAAATCAATTTGATGGAATGGTGGCTAATCTTACTGCTGGGGCATGCTTAAGCTTCAGTGAACACGAGTTGCCCTCACAAGGGAAAGAGCATAACAAAGCCCTGCATATCTCCATACAATGTGGGAAAGCTCATCTGTCTAGAGTGCTGATCGACACAGGGTCGTCATTAAATGTGATGCCAAAGGCCACCTTAGACAAGATAGATTTGGAAGGACTGGTAATAAGACCAAGCCGTCTGGTGGTCGAAGCCTTTGATGGGTCGCAAAGCCCGGTGTTTGGAGAGGTGGACCTCCCTGTGGTAATAGGCCCTCACACTTTCTGCATCAATTTCCAAGTGATGGAGATTGAGCCTGCCTATACATGTTTATTGGGACGCCCTTGGATCCATGCTGCTGGGGCAGTTACCTCTACCCTGCATCAAAAGGTGAAATTTGTGGATGGAAACTCTATAGTAACCGTCAGTGGGGAGGAGGACATATTTGTCAGCAATCTAGACTCATACCGATACATTGAGGCTGGGGAAAAAGCATTAGAGACTTCGTTCCAAGCACTAGAGATTGCCACTGCTGTCACACTGCCAATTGAGAAAACGCGAAGGGCGGTAACATCCTGGAGAGACCTGCAAGACACAAAGATGGAAGGCTGGGGCAAAATTCCAGAAGTGCAAGAGAAGAAAGATCGTCTGGGGTTAGGATGCCAATCAACAAAGAGGGCTGCAAAGGAAGAGCAACGATTCCCTCCGATCGCACAGACTTTTGTCACAGGTGGATATGAGCATGTATCCATGATATCTAGTATGGAGGGAACGTCCAATTTCATCCGGATGATTAGGCCAGGAGAACAACTTCAAAATTGGACAAGCTTGGAGATACCGGAGATAGTTTACGTTTCAAAGTAATTTGTTTTTGTCGTGTGTTTTATTTCCCTTTCAATTATTAAAAAAAAAAAAAAACAATGTCGCTCATGCCTCGCCCGAAGCATAGAGTTGGTTTGTGAGGGCCCCATTTACTTTCAAAGTTAAGTTTATGAATAAAATTGTCGTTTGCATTTGGTATCGAAAACTTTGTCTCGTTCTTGCATTCACTTTCTCGAAATGACAAATAACATTCTTGCATAAAACCAAAGCACAATCATAATTGCATACTAAAAAAATAAAAACATAAACTTGTGCAGATCACCTTCTAACATCACCGATAATAATACTGCTGAAACTCAATATAAATTCGAGGCTCTCGCTGATCAGTCTGAGGAAGGGGATGAGGAAGACGATGAACTTCCAGAAGAATTGTCAAGGCTAATGGACAGAGAATCCAAAAGCATGCTCCCTCCTCAAGAAGCAATCGAAATCATAAACTTGGGCACCGACAAAGAACCCAAGGAAATCAAGATTGGGGCAACACTGAACGTGGGCATAAAAGCAACACTGGTCAAACTCCTCCATGACTATGTGGAAATATTCGCTTGGTCATACCGTGACATGCCTGGGCTGGATACAGACATCGTCGTGCATAGGCTACCACTCAAAGAGGGTTGTACACCTGTCAGACAAAAACGCAGAAGAGTTCGGCCTGACATGGATAACAAAATCCGAGAAGAGGTACTCAAGCAGTTTGACGCAGGTTTCCTCGCCGTAGTTGAATATCCGCCATGGATCGCCAATATAGTGCCAGTACCTAAGAAAGATGGAAAGGTACGCATGTGTGTTGATTACAGAGATCTAAATAAGGAAAGTCCAAAGGACGACTTCCCACTGCCGCACATAGACATACTAGTGGATAACACCGCGCAAGCTTCAGTGTTTTCATTCATGGACGGATTTTCGGGGTATAATCAGATTAAAATGGCTCCCGAAGACATGGAAAAAACCACCTTCATGACCTCCTGGGGTACCTTCTGTTACAAGGTGATGCCTTTTGGATTGCGAAACGCTGGGGCAACATATCAGCGAGCTATGGTCACACTGTTCCATGATATGATACACAAGGAAGTTGAGGTATATGTAGATGACATGATCGCTAAGTCCTATACTGAAGAGGAGCATCTCACACACTTGCAAAAGTTGTTTGAACGCTTGAAGAAGTTCAAACTAAGGTTAAACCCGAACAAGTGTACATTTGGCGTGAGGTCGGGAAAGTTGCTGGGATTCATAGTGAGCCAACAAGGCATAGAGGTAGATCCTGACAAAGTAAAAGCCATACAAGAAATGCCCGTCCCGAGGACAGAAAAAGAGGTTCGTGGTTTCTTAGGGCGCCTGAACTATATCTCAAGGTTCATCTCACACTTAACTGCTACGTGTGAGCCCATATTCAAGCTACTGAGAAAAGATCAACCAATCAAATGGAATGACGATTGTCAAGTAGCTTTCGAAACCATAAAACGTTACTTACAAGAACCACCAATACTCGTACCCTCGGTGTCGGGAAGGCCATTGATCATGTACCTCATTGTCCTCGACAGGTCCATGGGATGCGTACTGGGGCAGCAGGACGAAACAGGGAGGAAAGAACACGCTATTTACTATCTTAGCAAGAAATTCACCGATTGCGAGTCCCGATATTCACCGTTGGAAAAGACATGTTGCGCCCTAGCATGGGCCTCCAAACGTCTAAGGCAATATATGCTGAACCATTCCACATGGTTAATATCGAGGATGGATCCTTTGAAATACGTGTTCGAGAAACAGGCTCTCACAGGAAGAATCGCTAGATGGCAAATGCTATTGTCGGAATATGACATTCAATACGTCACCCAAAAAGCAATAAAAGGGAGTGTATTGGCAGAACATCTAGCTCATCAGCCCATTGAAGAGTATCAATCTATGAAATTCGATTTCCCTGATGAGGACATTATGCTGGTAAGAGACTATGAAATACCTGGGCCCGATGAAGGACCCGAACCAGGACTAGTGTGGACTCTCACGTTCGATGGAGCCTCAAATGCATTAGGACATGGCATAGGGGCAGTCTTGACATCTCCTGACAATCGTCACATACCTTTCACTGCGAGATTATGTTTCGACTGTACCAACAATATTGCCGAATATGAAGCATGCATATTGGGTCTAGAAGCGGCGATCGATCTGAGGATTAAGTTACTCGAGGTATATGGGGATTCAGCATTAGTAATCCACCAAGTCAATAAAGAATGGGATACGCGAGATGCAAAGCTAATCCCGTACCGAGACCTCATACTGGAACTAATGGCTGAGTTTGATACCATCACTTTTAATCATATCCCGAGGGAGGAAAATCAAATGGCTGATGCGTTGGCAACACTCTCCTCCATGTTCAAAGTAAACTGGCCAAATCATGAACCTCAGATAACGGTCAGACACTTCGAAGAACCAGCCTATTGCCTTACGATCGAGAAACAAGCTGATAACAAACCCTGGTACCATGACATTAAGGAATACCTAGAGAAACAAGTGTACCCAGAAAACGCCTCCACAATTGACAAAAAGACGCTAAGGAGGTTGGCATCTAAGTTCTTCCTAAACGGCGATGTCCTGTACAAGCGAAACTACGATTCAGTATTACTAAGGTGTGTGGATAAAAACGAGGCCAAAGAGATCATCAAGGAAATCCATGAAGGAACCTTTGGGACTCATGCAAATGGACATTCAATGGCAAGAAAAATACTAAGAGCTGGTTACTACTGGTTAACAATGGAGGCCGATTGCTTCCAACACGCAAGGACATGTCACAAATGCCAAATATATGCTGACAAAGTACATGTGCCACCAAATCCACTGAACGTACTAAGCTCTCCATGGCCATTCGCAATGTGGGGGATTGACATGATAGGAATGATCGAACCCAAAGCCTCTAACGGACACCGATTCATATTGGTTGCTATCGACTATTTCACCAAGTGGGTCGAAGCTGCTTCCTACACTAATGTAACAAGACAAGTGGTTACTCGGTTCATCAAGCATAACCTCATTTGCCGATATGGGATCCCAAGTCGAATCATTACTGACAATGGGTCGAACCTGAACAATAACATGATGAAGGAGTTATGCGAGGAATTCAAAATTGAACACCACAATTCTTCACCATACAGGCCTAAGATGAATGGCGCTGTTGAGGCCGCAAACAAAAATATCAAGAAAATAATACAGAAAATGGTGAAGACGTACAAAGATTGGCATGAGATGCTTCCCTTCGCCCTGCACGGTTACAGAACTTCAGTACGCACATCCACAGGGGCAACCCCTTTCTCCTTGGTCTACGGCATGGAAGCGGTTCTCCCTATCGAAGTGGAGATTCCATCATTAAGAGTCCTAGCCGACACAAAGTTAGAAGAATCGGAATGGGTAAAAACCCGTTTTGATCAGCTTAATCTCATCGAAGAAAAGCGACTGACGGCTTTGTGCCATGGGCAGCTCTATCAGAAAAGAATGAAAAAAGCGTTCGACAAAAAGGTCCGCCCTCGAACTTACAAAGAAGGGGACCTCGTTCTCAAGAAAATCCTACTGCCCCGACTTGATGCCCGAGGAAAATGGACACCAAACTACGAAGGTCCATATGTCATAAAAACAGTGTTCACGGGAGGAGCACTCATCCTCACCACCATGGATGGGGACGAGCTACCACATCCGATCAATTCAGATGCAGTCAAGAAGTACTATGCCTAGCAGGGGCAAGATTCCAAACTACGAGCCCAAGACAATTCATGAAGGATGGGAAATCGAGCAACCATCAACTTCCAAAGTCAAAGGATTACTGGGGCCCTCGATAGCAAAAGAGCAATAGCAGTATTAATATCATTTCTATTTGTCATTTTTCTTTCTTTCATACCTTTTGTACACTCGCCAATTCAAGGCAACAATCAATAAAAGTCTTTTCCTTTCATACTTATCTTTTCATCATTTCAATACCAAGTGCAAAGAATAATTTATTTCTCATAAACTTTAAACTTCGAGCTTAAAACAAGAAACTTACAAACCATCAGACTAAAATAGAGGGGACGAAACCACGACATCTCCGGTAGTCAATATACGCCTGGTCCTGAAAGCACTGCAATACCCCGGTAGATTAACTTCAGACGATCTGAGTTAAGACCCACAAAGCTGCTCGAAAAGCTAAGCAAATCCAATGGGTGACAAAAGATAATGCATCAAAGCCATCATACATATTCATATTCATATACTCACATATGAACCATTTGCATAAACATGCATACATCTACAACAAATCATAAGCATATACATTCGCAGAGCATCATTTTACAGATGAAGCTTGGCTTCTCTGGAATCCTATTTCAAACTCTATTTTCAATTTCAATTTCAAACCAAATCGTGACCCTCGCGTTACGTCTTATCACAGCAGTGATAACGGCAATTTTAAACCAAATCGTAACCCTCGCGTTACGTCTTATCACGTTAGTCCCTTGGCAGTGATAATGGCACCTTCAATTTCAAACCAAATCGTGACCCTCGCGTTACGTCTTATCACGACAGTGATAACGGCAATTTCAAACCAAATCGTGACCCTCGCGTTACGTCTTATCACGACAGTGATAACGGCAATTTCAAACCAAATCGTAACCCTCGCGTTACGTCTTATCACGGCAGTGATAACGGCAATTTCAAACCAAATCGTAACCCTCGCGTTACGTCTTATCACGGCAGTGATAACGGCAATTTCAAACCAAATCGTAACCCTCGCGTTACGTCTTATCACGGCAGTGATAACGGCAATTCCAATCAAATCGTAACCCTCGCGTTACGTCTTATCATGTTAGTCCCTTGGAAGTGATAATGACACCTTCAACTTCAACCCAAGTCGTAACCCTCGTGTTACGTCCTATCACGACAGTGATATGGCACCACATTCTCCAGCAACACATCTACTCCACACTCCGCAATATCAGCAAATTTCAGGGTACTCTCAGTGTTCAATAATCTTCCCCCTTCAGGTCGCAACAGGCAAGCAAGCCTGTCCGCCTCTTCAGGTTTAAGAATATTGAACAGGGGCAGCTGTCATACCCCAAAATTTGCCCCATCTACTTCACTTACAAAGATTCAAAGACTAGGGTTCCATTCAAGCTACATTCCTAGTCAAGAGCCTTCTAATGCTAGGGTTTGAGATTCCTCTAAGAGAGATCAATGAGATAAGGCTCCTAATCAAGGGTATATGGTTTATAGTGATCTAATTTAACCCCATGGCAAAAGTCAAAGCATCACTCCAAAAGTTACCTGCTCAAACAGTCTCAAGATCTGCAATCAAACTGATCCAAATCCAAAGTCAAGGCATGATCCAAACTTCTAAACCATTGCTCACACAACAAGTATGGGGATGTATATCCATCATTTGATCAAAGCTTGATCATGATTCCATTAAAAGAAACTCAGAGATGAACAAATACAAAAGGGTTCAAATTAGGGTTTCTCTAGGAGAAAGTCAACCCAACTTTGACTGGGCATAACTTTCAAATGGAACATCAAAAATTCCCCACTCAAAGCCTATTTTGAAGGAAATTGGATTCCCTACAACTTTGTCTCTCACAAGCTAAGGCCAAAAATGCTTCATTTAAGAGATACAAGGCAAAAGATTACAGGTCATTCTCAGGCATCCTTCAAAAGCAGTTTTTTCCCAAAGAGGATATGGTCAAGATAAAAGTTCCAAATGAAAAATATATTCCAAAGTGGCTTGTAGAGGACCTCTTGAGGTTTCTAAAAAGTATTAGATCTCTCTCATAGCTTAAAAATTGAAGGAGATATGCTTGATCAAAGTTAAGCAATTTAGAGGGACCAAATGTGAAATAAAGGAGGTCCAAGTTGATTTTCTTGCAAATGGGCCTATATTTTATGATCCAAACTTGATTCATAAGTGATCCAAACAACATGCCACGAATTTCACTTTTTTATCTAAATTATACAATTTTATTTCATTTTTTAATGATTTAAAATAGTTTAATTAAGTAGAAAATCAAATATTTGGTTAAATATATGCATAGGGATTGGATTTAATCAGAATTAATGTCCAAAATATTTCTAATTTCGTGGCAATTGGATCAAGAAAGAATTAATACAAATTGGGCTAAATATGGTAGCTTAGAATTCAAGAAATCAAATCAATTTCTCAAACATGGAAAGATTTGATTCAAAGGCTTTTTGATTCTTTTCTTGACCTAATTCTATGCTCCTATAAGTATTGAACACAAGCCAACACACTAGGGGACGAAATCTGAAAAAAAGGCACACTTGCAAGGACAAAAAAAATCACCAAGGAGGTTGGATTCGTTTTTGGAGTTTCAAGAGGTTTCAAGAAGAACTGAAGGTTGCAAAAGATTCACAAAAGAATTTGGAACGTGCCTGGATCAATACGCTTCATCAACACCCCCAGAAATACCTCATATTTGTCAAGGTAAGTCGTTTCAAAACTCTCTTCGATCTGGATAACACACGCATCCTCATTGACATCTAATTGCATATTCTTGTTTGTTTTAGTGCCATGAACGTTTCTGAATTATTTTCTTTAAGTTTTGGTGCATAAATCATGTTCGGCCATGGGAAGCCGAGTTAGGGTTTTGTTTTGGATTTGGGGGTTTTCAGTAGGGCTAAAATTAAGGTAAGACAGGGCTAGCATTGAAATCGCATGACCAAAACGAGGGGAATTGGGGGGTCGCGCCTTTTTTATTTGCATCTATGTTCTGTTCGCTATTTTTGGTGGTGGGGGGTTTGCTACGAAATAGTCATAGCAATATCGTAGCTAAATCTGCAGGTTTTACAGGGCTGGAGGTAGGGGATGATGAGTTGTCGTGATCTGGGTGGCCAATTCAAATTTTGGCGCGCGTTTGGACTTGTGCGTTTTAATTTCGTTTTTGTTTGTTTCCTGGTGTCTGCTTAACGCGTCTGTGTGTGTGGTGTGGTGGTCATGTGAAGCGTTGGTGAGGGGGAGGTCATGGGTTCGAGCCTCCCCTTCGCCTATTTATTTTTCTAAAATTGCAAACTCAATCCTGTGCACCTATGCCTATGGAGCTTACCATGCATCCCCTTGATCTGGGCCATTAACTCCCACTGGCCCTAGATCTAACGCTCTGGAATTGACACCCATACTATACACCCTACTAGCAGCCATACAGGATTAAAACCTTAATAAAATTTAATAAATCCTATTTATTTATTTATTTGTTTTATTTGTTTTAATTTAAATACTTGTTTTTAATATAATTAATTGTATAATTAAATTGTTCTATAAATAAAATAGGTTTATAATATTTATATTAAAAACTCTAATTTGTTGTTCGTTCCGATTAAATCAATTAATCGCTATGGTCAACAATAAATTTTAATTAAAATGTTTATTTAATTAAAATGCAAATTAAATTATATTCGATTAAATGGTTGCAACTATCCTATTGGTTGTGATGATTAATCTTTTCTTTAAAAATTCTTTATTCTTTTTAATCGAATTAATCGATTGCGAGGGGTAACGATATAAACTGTAAAATTATAATTAAAAATACCTTAATTCATTATTAGTGATGATCGAATCAATCGATTAAAATTGGTAATGGTGCAAATTATTAATCTTTCAACTATGGTAATCGAATCAATCGATTATTGCGGTTAATAGTGCAAATTAAAACAGGGTTGTACGCCCACTCTTAAAACACTTCCCACGCTTTTCAAAACTTTTCAGTATTGAATTATACATTATCATAGGCTATTTCAAAAGCCTTTGAGGCAAACTACCGACCCTATCAAATTTCTAATTCTAAGGGCGTACAACCCGTCCCCCGAACTACGTGGACTCTGATTCTCCCTAAGGAGATACGTAGGCATTTGGCAACAAGGCGAGTCCCCCACCTCCAAATCCTAATCATTTGCAATAATTAATTTGTTAACCCTAATAATTGTCTATTATTTGCCTTTTGCCCTAACCCTGATCTTTGTAATGTTAACCTTTAGGAAAGGGTTTTGGGTGCCTAACACCTTCCCTTAACCCGAATATGGTATCTTACCCTAAATCTCTTAATTATCAAAGGTTTCCTATTCGCCTTGGCAGAATAGGTGGCGACTCTCTAAGTTAATTTTTAGGCAGGTTGCTACAGTTTGTAGCTTCGGTTTTTGGTCAATTAGCGACGGATTTTGGTCGACGCTAAAGTGTTATTTTCTTGTAGTGTCTTTGGGTCCTTTGGGGTTAGTCCTTCTCAAGTTCTAATTGAACTGAGATTTAGCATGAGGTTTAACATAAGATTTCCTATAGTGTGCAACATCATTTTTCTTTGTATGTGTTATGTGGAAACTCTGAGAGTGTGATGTGTGTTTAATATGATGAGAATGGCCATACTTGAACTGTTCATACAAAGGTTTGTATTTTATAATCATCTCAATAACAGGATCAGGTTTATATGGGGTTTCACCCTCAAAGCCTATGTCTATTCTCTTGTTTCCACTTACACCATATATCATAGAGGCTAGCTGACTTCTACCTATACCTCTAGATAGAAACTTTCTGAAGTTCAAGTCATATTCTTTCATAATATTGTTGAAAATTCTGGTAGGACAGATTCGGAATGTCATACGCAAGGTTACAACACCTTTTCTGTCATCAGCTTAGCTGATGCAGTACATATAGATCCTCCAATATTTTGATTACTTCTTGCATTCAGAAATCCATGAGTGTCGGGATCATAATAGTTCAGTTAACACAAATAACTCTGTTTTGTAGAGGTTCTGTGACAGCACAGTCATTAAACCAAATACTGATGTCATACACAATGTTATGACATCCAAACTGAACAAACAAATAAATAATGCAAAAACATAAACAACACACATAATTGTTCATCCAGTTCGGTTCTAACTAACCTACTCTAGGGGCAACCAAGCCAGGAAGGAAATCCACTATTAGTAGTCTTAATTTGAAGCTAAACTCCCCCGTTTACAACTTCGCACTTAAACCCTACCCAATGCAATCTCTACCTAGGTTCTCCCTAGATATGGAATATCTCCATTCCATTCCCAATCATAGCAATGATGTCTAGCAATCAATAACTCAGCCACTGCATCAACAGCCTAATTCCCAAAACTATAAACACAAACAAACACAATATCAACTTGAAGTTGCTTACAAGCTTCTTCTAAGAACAAATCCTCACTCATTACTTTATAGCTTCTGAGTTATTACACTAAACCTCTCACCTACAGGTTTTAAGGCACAAATTAGTGACCATCCCACAAACCGAGTGGTTCACCGACACGACTAACCCTAGAGACTACATCTTACTAGCTCTAGTTATTAACTCTACTAACTTAGGTTACAAAGGTTTCTATTTATAACCTGATCCTAACTGGACTTGGGCTTACAAATTGCAGCACTCTAGCTGTTACAAATATGCAGAAAATATTCTACTACAAATTAGGTCTTTTAATCCTGAGTTTCCTAAATTAGAAATTGCTGAATCCAATCTTCTGATCTGATTCTTCTGAATCTTCAATCTTCTGTTTTTATTCTTCAATTATTCTATTGACCTGTAAATGTGCGCCACATAGGATTACATAATATTCACATAGAATATTCTGTATCTGTTTTAAACCAAACTGAATCTTTTTTCCTCAGTTCTGCAGGCGCGATGTCATGGTTGAAGTCATGACATTCCATATAACATCTTGCTTTAGTACCTATTTTGTTCTTTTCTTTTTTGCAAGACTTATACAATATTACTTTCAGCTGCTATTATGTTTTAGCCAAGCATGGATGCCAATAAGACAATTCTACATAGCAGAACATCAACAATCTCCCTCTTTGGCTTATTTTGGCTAAAACTTACATTGACCAAGAGCAGCTGCTTCAACTTTCACAACATCAGGAAGAACAGTCTTTTACATTCTCAGAATTGGGACTTCTGTTCTTCACTGCTTAACCACATCATAATATCTTCAATTCACTCTGTCTTTAGATCTTCCTTTGTTTCTTTTGACAGTAGCAAAATTAGATGCTATGTACCATCTTCCCCCCTTTTTAGCCATAATATGACAAAGTTTGAACAATGTCATACCTTTGAAGTTCAACACCTTCATGCAATACTCGTACATGAGGAGGACGATGGATGGTGGCCTTTGTCTGCGAGGAATATTAGTGACAATATGAAAACCCATTCCTTCTAGCTCGAGATCCAAGATGAAGCTTGAATGAGTTTCTGCCATCCTTCCTCGTGACTCAGAACACAAATCATAATTGTGTTCATAACTTAGATAACAAATCACAATTAAAATGACTCCATTCTTGAAGGCTGGTTCAGGAGAAATATTTTTGTTGTTATTTGTGATACACCATTGGTAGAGACACATGATTTCTCCACCTTGTGCTTTTCTGGACAGGGTTTGGTAAATGCATCCATCATAATACCAAACCTGTACGCACCCAACACGAACACTCACGAAACACATTTTGAGAGATTTGGTTTCTGAAGCCTGTTACGAAGATGCTAATTTATAGCCATTTGAGATCATAGGTAGTAACGATGGTCTTTGGTCTTGTTCAATGGTCAACCGATAAAATAGGAAACAATTTGAAAATAAATTACCTTTTCCAAAGCAGTTTTTGAATGTTTTCTTCTGAACGGAGTTATCTTTAATCCAGCGCATGCATAGTCATTTATTAAACTTTACACCGGCCCCTGACGAGAAGATATAAAACCATTGCAGTTTTCCTTGTTTGACCCTGAAGAATTTATGTCTTTAACTATGTCATGACATTCTGTCAGACATTGTCCCTCTTTTGCCCTTTAAGCGCAATGCTCAAGATTTTTTTTTTAATATTTTTTTAAGAGATTTTGACAAATCTTCTTATGAACCAAGTACTAGACCTCCCACTTACTCTACTGACTCAATGGTCATAGACTTCTGTTGTTACCTTTAGACTGTCTACTGCAACTGTGAAGAGCCTTCCACCACTTGGTTAAGCATGCAGTCTCTAGACCAGAAAAGGAATTGTGGATACCAAATACATATGGTTGGATTCAACCATTCCTAAATAACTGATTGTAATGATACATCTTGTTATATAAACCTTTTCATAAGAAAATCCTTAACAAAAGCTTATGCTGACTTGGAACATCTTCTTTAAGATGGTAGAGTATAACAGACCAAGATAATTTTCTAGAATTATATCTTGAACTAAGAAGCCACTCCCCTTATCTGAGATAGTCTAGCTTCTCCAATGGAATAAGTTTGAAATGATGAATGGAAAATATAAGACTCATCTTAGTATCTTCAAGAGCAGCACCCTCTGTTCAACAATCTTGCTGAATACACTCACTATAGCAATTTTGTTCCTAAAAAAACTCACATCAGAAATTGGATGTTATAACGTCTGGTATAACATTAGTATACAGCTGAGCTATTTAGTACATACCATTAACTCCACTTCTCTTTCTGCAACAGATTCAAGTCTACCACCTTGTCTTCACCTGAAATAGTCAACTAATGACCCTTTAATACTAGATGTTTTCATAGAAAGGTTTCCAAAAACTCAACATATATAATTGCCACTTCTTCCTCTGTTGATCATTACCCTGCCATGTCTCAATCAGATCAACGTCAGCTAAGACAAATTGAGTTCCTCCTTGATAGAATTAGAAAAATCCTCTTTTATCTTTAGCTATGTTGATTATCTCACCAAACTTCTGTCTTCATAGTCATACTCACTAATGAAGTCTTCATTATGAAAGTAAACACGTATTGCTAGAACATGTTACAATCACCTAGATCATAATCTGCCCATTCTAATCCACATTAAGTCAGAACTGTCACTTCAAACATTAATGCTGCTTCTTCATTCTTCACATATAGTGATGTTGTGACATCACACAAGACATTAGTTTATCAGACTTAGAATCTCATTCATTCCTATGGGTGTTCCTTTACCTACACTGGTTGATGTCTTGTCTTGCTTTATTCTCCCCCTAAGAATTATAACATAAGAATGTTATGAATGATTGTCCATACCCTTGAGGCATTCCTCGTTTGGAACTTGCCACACCTTCCAAATTTAGAATCCTTAGTTTACTTGCTGCACAAAATCGTGACTGCCACTTCTGTATCTTGAAATAGAATAAACTTCTGAATAGCCATGAACATGTCTTCAACACATAGGTCTGCACCTAAACTTTACTAGTGTCAGCCAACCATTGCCCTTCTTAATGCTTAAGAGAAGATAACACAAAACTACAATTAATACATAGTTCACACCAGACCATGTATACTTAATACACATACTCAGATCCCGACAGAGTATTTGAGTCTTGTATTCAGGCTGTACATTCAATAAGTACTGAGTCTACCGTCATAGTACCTATTAGACACTCAGATAGAATTTACTGCTCACACCAGATCCTTCTAAATGATTTTTTTCTTCATACATAAGAGCATTCTTCTTGGCTATGATGTTTCAACATCTGTTACGACATTAAGGCTTTTAGGATCTCACATTCATCATCCTTTTTATGTATCTTGAGGAAAGACAGAGAAAGCACGACACATACCATCAACTCAGTTACACATCAGTCATGATTTAAGGGATAATACATGCCATATCTCAATAGACTTTTCTTCAGACTTTCATTCTGATTTTGAGATAATGGATGTCACAATCTGTACCTACAGAGGAGATTCCCTCAATAAGGTTTCTGAAACATATTCACTTATAACATAACACATGAAAGCAACTCAGATTCTTCACAGCAATCTGATTCCCTTAACTCATCACACAATATTCAAAACCATATTTCACTGTGAAGAGGACACAGTATTCAGTTTTCACCATTAATTGTTCTATGGTTAAGAAAACATTCCACATATCTGGTTCTTTTGATTAAAAGAGAATACCAGATATAAGCTCATCTTAAATTCTTATACTTGTACTGAGCTTTACTCCCATATTCCCATATATATGCCCGAAATAAACTGACAATTGGGATGGAAGGTTCAGTTGATTGTATTCTGACCAATCAACACACAAGGCAGATGTCTCCTCCTCCAGATCAGGAGTAGGTTCCAAACCTATGTTCTTACACTACATTAGTTTAGCACCAAAACATATGTTCTTCAGCTGGTAGCTGCATACCAGTTCTTAATGTCCCAACATCAGATAGGACATCTGTTCCTCCTTTTATGAACACTTCAACCTTGAAGATTTCAAGGTACACACTTGCAGATAGTTAAGAATATCATTGATCAAGTGACATTCATCAGCTCTAATAAACCATGCCATTATGAGTGGACTTGAGAGTTTACTCATGTATCTTTGACACTTTAATTATAGCTGTCAATACCTTCCATACATTTTGTTGAACCTTCATAACCCTAGGGTTTCTTAGAGACTATGCAGCGGAAAAAATAGTCATATTTCAACAGAATTCACACAATGCTTACTTTAAATGTTAGAGTAAGCATGACAGCCAAGGATTGAAGCTGATCAATCCAACACAACAAGACCTAACCAATGTTCTGACCAAAAAGGAACAGATAAGCATAAAGATTACCTTATCATTAACTCCACTCCCGCATGAAGTTTGTGATATCCTTCTTCTGTACTTTATTATATGCTGAATAGATCACTACAAATTCTTCACTCCCGCATGAATCCTTTGAATATCCTTGAATCCAGCAACACGTCTTCTCTTGCCAAGAGAGTACACCTGTTTTGATCAGATTGGCTTAGTCTACCACACATAGGTCCATCCTCCACTTCCTGGGACCATACAATATGAACAGAACTGTTCAAACAATCTTCTACCTTCAGCAACCAAAAAATATCCCTTATGGATCTCATCCAGAAACAGACAGGATGCCTACTCTCATACCAATTGAAAATTCTGGTAGGACAGATTCGGAATGTCATACGCAAGGTTACAACACCTTTTCTGTCATCAGCTTAGCTGAGGCAGTACATACAAATCCCCCAATATTTTGATTACTTCTTGCATTCAGAAGTCCATGAGTGTCGGGATCATAATAGTTCAGTTAACACAAATAACTCTGTTTTGCAGAGGTTCTGTGACAACACAGTCATTAAACCAAATACTGATGTCTTACACGATGTTATGACATCCAAAATGAACAAACAAATAAACAATGCAAAAACATAAACAACACACAAAATTGTTCACCCAGTTCGTTTCTAACTAACCTACTCTGGGGGCAACCAAGCCAGGAAGGAAATCCACTATCAGTAGTCTTAATTTGAAGCTAAAACCCCCCGTTTACAACTTCGCACTTAAACCGTACCCAATGCAATCTCTACCTAGGTTCTCCCTAGATACGAAATATCTCCATTCCACTCCCAATCATAGCAATGATGTCTAGCAGTCAACAACTCAGCCACTGCATCAACAGCCTAATTCCCAAAACTATAAACACAAACAAACCCAATATCAACTTGAAGTTGCTTACAAGCTTCCTCCAAGAACAAATCTTCACTCATTACTTCACAGCTTCTGAGTGATTGCATTAAACCTCTCACCTACAGGTTTTAAGGCACAAATCAGTGACCATCCCACACACCGGGTGGTTCACCTACACGGCTAACCCTAGAGACTACATCTTCCTAGCTCTAGTTATTAGCTTTACTAAATTAGGTTACAAAGGTTTCTATTTATAACCTGATCCCAATTGGACTTAGGCTTACAAATCACAACACTCTGGCTGTTACAAATATGCAGAAAATATTCTGCTACAAATTAGGTCTTTTAATCCTGAGTTTCCTAAATTAGAAACTGCTGAATCCAATATTCTGATCTGATTCTTCTAAATATTCAATCTTCTAATTTGATTCTTTAATTATTCTCTTGAACTGTAAATGTGCGCCACATAGGATTACATAATATTCACATAGAATATTCTGTATCTGTTTTAAACCAAACTGAATCTTTCTTCCTCAGTTCTGCAGGCGCGGTGTCATGGTTGAAGTCATTACATTCCATATAACATCTTGCTTTAGTACCTTTTTTGTTCTTTTCATTTTTGCAAGACTTATACAATATCACTTTCAGCTGCTATTATGTTTTAGCCAAGCATGGATGCCAATAAGACAATTCTACATAGTAGAACATCAACAATTGTTAGTGCTTGGAATAGACTTTTCTGAACTTGAAGATGATTCAACATCTTTTGTTAATTTTAACTTTTTCTTTCAGTTCAAAACTTTTTATTTCAAGTCTCTTAGTTTCAAATTCAAAGAGTTTTTTCAGCTTTTTGTATTTGATACTAAGATGACTCTTGACTTCCAGAAGTTTAGATAAGCTGGAAACTAAATCATATCTAGTGAGTTCAGAAAATACCTCATCAGAGTCTGAATCAGAAGTAGACTCTTCCCTAGCTTCAACTGTTTCCTTAAGTGCTATGTTGGCCTGCTCATCTTCAGAGTCTGACTCTTGATCAGAAGAATCTGAGTCATCCCATGTAGCCATAAGACCTTTCTTCTTTTCAAATCTTTTCTTGGGCTTTTCCCTCTGAAGCTTTGGACATTCATTCTTGTACTGTCCAGGCTCTTTACATTCATAGCACGTCACCTTCTTTTTGCTGGATCTTCTGTGTTTATAAGATTCTCCTTTTTCAGGCCTTTTTAAGTTCTTGAAGTTCTTGAACTTTCTCTGCTTTCTCTTCCAGTGTTGATTTACTCTTCTGGATAAGAGAGATAGTTCATCTTATTCTTCTTTTGACTCTGACTCGTCAGTTTCTTCTTCTTCATCCTGAAAAGCGTTAATGCATTTTTTATTATTAGATTTTAATGCAATAGACTTACCTTTCTTTTGAGGCTCATTTGCATCCAGCTCAATCTCATGACTTCTCAAGGCACTAATCAGCTCCTCAAGAGACACTTCATTCAAGTTCTTGGCAATCTTGAAGGCAGTCACCATGGGTCCCCATCTTCTGGGTAAGCTTTTGATGATCTTCTTTACATGATCAGCTTTGGTGTAGCCTTTGTCAAGTACTCTCAATCCAGCAGTCAGAGTCTGGAACCTTGAAAACATTGTTCAATGTTCTCATCTTCCTCCATCTGGAATGCTTCATATTTCTGGATTAGAGCTAGAGCCTTTGTCTCCTTTACTTGAGCATTCCCCTCATGAGTCATCTTTAGAGATTCAAAGATATCATGAGTTGTTTCTCTGTTTGTTATCTTCTCATACTCAGCATGAGAGATAGCATTTAACAATATGGTCCTTGACTTGTGATGATTCTTGAATTCTTTCTTTTGGTCATCACTCATAGCTTGTCTTGTAATCTTGACTCCACGAGTGTTTACAGGATGTGTGTAACCATCCAACACTAAGTCCCATAAGTCACCATCTTGACAAAGAAAGTAACTTTCAAGTCTATCCTTCCAATACTCAAAGTTTTCACCATCAAAGACTGGTGGTCTATTGTAACCATTGAAGTTACTGCTTCCGTTGTTACCATTGTTGTTTTGCTCAGGAGGAGGAGTAGATGAAGTTGTTTCAACCATTTTGATTTTGTGTTTTTCTCCCTGAATCTTTTGTCTAACACGGTTAAGTGCTTGCACCTAGAACCAGCGCTCTGATGCCAATTGAAGGAGTGAAAAACACTTAGAAAGGGGGGATTGAATAAGTGTAACTTCTCAAAATGGTAGATAAAAACAAAGAACACAATTATTTTTATCCTGGTTCTTTGTTAACTAAACTATTTCAGTCCACCCCTGACAAGGTGATTTACCTCAACTGAGGATTTAATCCACTAATCCAACTGATTACAATGGTTATCCACTTAGATACCCTCTAAGTCTTCTAGAGTCTACATATTACAACTTGATCACTCTAGGAAATCCTTTTACAATCAATGTAAAATAAATGTTTACAAGAGTATAACTTGCTTCTAATAGAGCTGTAATCACAAAGTGATATTTCTCTTAAGTTCTAATTCTTAACACTCACTAAGATATTACAAAGTTGTGAGGTTGAAGATGAAGTTCTTTTTGCTTTTCAGTTTGACAGTGTTTCTGTTCTTTTGCGCAAGAGTGTTGTATGCTGCTTCTGAATGGAACTTCTATATATAGGCGCTTGAGAGGAAATGACCGTTGGGAGCATTTAATGCTTTGCGTGAATAGTACAACGCTGCATTTAATGTTTCACACTTTTGTCAACTACCTCGAGCCATGCTTTTGCTGCTTTTACTGACTTTGCCTTTTGTAGCTTCTAACGTTCTTTTTGTCAGACAGAGATTTGAAGTTATAGCCTATTCATCTTATACTTTCTTCTGGACTCAGAATGTGTTGAATAGGTGTTTGAATTTCAGAGTCTTCAACTTTGGTACAGATGCAACTTCTGTCTTCATACTTGAAGTGCTTTGAGCGTGATACCATCAGAGCTTCAGAGCTTGTACTTCTGACTGCCATCTTTTGATGCTTTCCAGTTCATGTTCTGATTTTGCAGGACCATCTTCTAATGTCTTTCCAGACCATGTTCTGATGAAGCCATCCAGAACTTCTGGGTCAGTGCTTCTGAATGCTGATTTGTGCATACTCTTTTATACTTTTCCTGAAATGGAAAACGTAAAGGATTAGAGTACCACATTGTCTTATACAAAATTCATACTTAATGTTATCATCAAAACTAAGAATATTTATCAGAACATTTATTGTTCTAACAAGAACTAGGCCAACGTTCGGCCAAACATATATAAATCTCTGGTGGAATCTTTCTAACCCTATCCTTTTACCTTTTGCAATTTAATTTCATTATTTAATTTTCTGATGCAATTACTCACATAAAATTACTAATACGATCTTAAACGAGAAAAACTTTAAATAAATCACGAATTTTGAATACTACAATTCACCCACACTCTCTTGTGTTTGAAGTCACATGTCCTATAAAAATATTCAGCCAATCTGTCTCTGATGATTTGTAAGGATCGAGTTAAGGGAAATTTGTTTTTCGATGAATTTTACATTGTGATTATTGTCTATGGTATCAGGGCTATTTATGAAATCATGTATCAAATAGGTGTTTATTTTTTTTAATTCAGTATTAATTCGATTAAAACATAGAATGAATTAAATA
This sequence comes from Vicia villosa, assembly GCF_029867415.1. Lineage (NCBI taxonomy): Eukaryota > Viridiplantae > Streptophyta > Magnoliopsida > Fabales > Fabaceae > Vicia > Vicia villosa. Next base: position 147,530,029 of record NC_081183.1, read on the forward strand.
GTAATAATAACTTATATTTACAAGATAGTGTATTAAAATACACTGATCAATTGGCATCATGTTTTGTATCATTTTGGATGTTCTTTCTTGACTATGTTTTGGAATTCGAAATTGTATGATGAACTAACGATAATTCGCTCAACCTTATGTGATACAAATATGATTGATAAATTTATATATGATATAAATAATTCTTGTGATGCGTCAGTGTATTTAATATAATGTTTTTGTCACTTCTATTCCAATATCGTAAAGATTGTCATTCATTTGAATGATTAATATTCATCCTTGTTTGCATCCATAATCCTTCTCAAACAATTGGCCAATACCTAGAAGATTAAATTTGATTCAAATAATGTACAATACATCTTTGATCAAGGAATGCCAACCATCCCTCTTCATCATCAAAACAACATCGGTCCCATTGGACGCTAAAGTGGTGTCATCTGCGAATTTCACTTTATTCTTCATGGCTTGATTGATTTTGACAAACCAATCCTTCCTCCTTCTTATATGCATAGAGTAACCGGAATCAAAATACTATTCTTCGCTGCACTAGACTCATTCTCTCACAAACACCATGACATTTTCTTTTGCCTGTAATCGGTTGCTGCCTTTACGTAACTGGTTACAACATGTTTCTGCAGTATTCTAGATCTGTAGCTGCTATCTCGCAGCCTGATGTTGTTTCATTCTCCTTCTGTGATCATGACCAAGAGTTTGTTAGCATAATCAAACTCTTGTCTTGCAACCTTGGCTTCATCCACTTGAGGTTCCTTCTTGTTTGCGTTGTAATCTCTTGCACAATGACCAAACTTTTCACAAAGAAAGCATTGCACCTTACTGTTGTCAAACTTTCTTTTTTCACCTCTAAGGTTTCCTTGACCACCATTCTTTTTGTAGTTACTCTTACCCTTTTGACAAGTCAAACTCTTTGAATTTTGAGACTCTCTTTCACCAAAATTTTGAAAATTTTCCTTTACTCTTCATGGACCATTTTCCTTTCGACTTCATATTCTTCTCATTGAACCAAGCTTGCAAAGTGATCTACGCCTTTCCTTGTAAATATTTCTATTCTCCATCCTTTTCTCATAACCCTCAAGAGAGCTTTGAAGCTCCTATTTACTTATCGTCTCAAGATCCTGCGTTTCCTCAATCACCACCACAATGTTATCAAATCTTCTCGTCAAAGAATGCGAAATTTTTTATACAACATTCTACTCAGTAACAGTTTCTCCATATGCCTTAATTTAGTTCACCAATCGAGCAATTCTCATCACATAATCGTTGATTTTCTCATTTTCCTCCATTTGAATTGATTCATTGTTACGTTTGCGAGTTTGTAACCTCACCACATTCGTCTTACCATCCCCTACATATGCCTTGTCCAAAATTTCTCACGCTTCCTTTGACAATTCACAACCACCAACTTTCTCAAAGTTGTCACTATCTTCTCATTGATGGATCAAAAGTAGTGCTTTGTAATCTTTCTTCTTCTCTTCCTTATGTGTTGCTCGTTGTGCATTTGTTGCACCTTCGACACTTCAAAAGCATATTAGTATCCAAACAACACTTTCATTTTCTTGCACCATTTGTCGTAATTCATCGCATAAGGGATTGGTACGTTTTTAGAGATTCTTTCATTAGAGAAAGAATTCATGTTGCACACTAGGTGTTTGGTGGATCGAACCGGACTCTTGATCTTAAATGTTAGAACTTAGAATCACTCTTCGGTGAAAATTGAAGGGTTTAAATGTGAGAGTTAGAGAGAGAGATGGAGGAGAATTATATATATATATATATATATATATAGAGAGAGAGAGAGAGAGGGAGAGAGAGAGAGAGAGAGAGAGAGAGAGAGAGAGAGAGAGAGAGAGAGAGAGAGAGATAAAGAGAGATTGAGGGTGAGAGATTTTGGCATTAACATTCATATGAATATCTCTTAGGTATATATACAAGTTATAAGTTGAGTGGGATAAAAGTTACATTATAAAACATATGAAAAAACAAAATTCTAGGGCATGTAATCAGTTACACAAAACATGTAACCGATTACAGCTGCTAAAAATAGAAAATTAACTAACAGTGATACCCGATTACTGCGAATGCGTAACCAGCTACACCAACTCCAAAAATACTTTTTATTCTATTTATTTGACTTATTTTGATTCCTGTAACCGGTTACATAATCGCAGGGCCGTCACAAGTTTTTCGAGGCCCTGTGTAGGTTAATCACAATTTAGCAAGGACAAAACAAACAGAGGCCTTATATAATCACGATTTAAGCTAAAAAATATTTTATGAGGCCCCATTTAGCCATAAATTAACCTTGAAAATTTTGAGGCCCTGTGCGGTAGGCCGCCTTGCACGCCCTCAAAGACGGCCCTGCATAATCGTGTTAACATCAACTTGAATTATCAAAAACTCTTAATAATAATGTCCTCCAAACACTTTAAAATTTTACAATTAATATTGGTTCCTCACTAATCAATAACATGCAAGAAATTCGGTTACTATTCACGGATTTTTGTATAATACATTAGTCGATATTATATAAGATCAATATTATATTAAGAAACAATAATTTTTAAGTTTTTTTATAAATGAAAAATTACTATTACAATTTGCAAGAGAGGTTTGAGAGGACATAAAACAAACTATAAAAACTAATAGAAAAATAAAAAGGAAGTTAAATTTCTAAAATCAATAAGAACCACTCGAACCACTCGTAGTTTGTTATTTTTAAAAAACTAAACTCTTTGATTATTTTTTGAACTCTTCTTCTTAGATTTAAGTACAACTTCAATAAAAACCCTATTGCTCTAATTTTTTTTTAAAATGCACCTATCATAAGTAACATTAGCATAAAGATTTCACCGTCGGTAGTTTGTTATTGCTCTGCACTCTGCTTATTATCTCGATTAATTGGTTAGATGTGTTTCTTCTTTTAGATTGTTATTGTTCTGTACTCTTCTCATTATCTCGATTAATTGGTTAGATGTATTTCTTCTGTTTGTTTCATTTCCTAGTTATGTATGAATTCATACCCGTTTGATAAGTATGAATCTCAATTTTTTGATATATCTCAAGATAGATTTCTTAATCTTCTATCTCATGATCTACCATGTCAACTTTCTCACACAAATTTACAAAAGGATCCTGGTAAGTTCTTCGAGGAGTCCATTAGTAACATCTACTTTTTTTTGTAGAACCTCTTTCACAAGCAGGTCTTTCACCACAAAAATTAAATCCATTATTGATAGCTCACGCAGATTAATTGTGGTAATTTTTTTTTCCAATCTCTTTCAATTGAATATGTTTTGGTACATAAAACACCTATTTTGTAATATTTTTCTTTTTCGATGGCTTATCATTATATTTTGCACTATAATTTTCTAACTAGTTATTAGTCTTTTATATTAAAAAAAAAATAACATTGTGAAAGATAATGTGCCAAGAACATTAAAAAAAAAAACTTTAACTTCCGTGCATTAATTTTTAGAAAAGATTTTCTTTTTTTAAAAAATTTAATTTGAATTGAGATGTTTTAATAATAATAATAATAATAATAATAATAATTCATTTATAATATTTAAATCAATAAACCAAGAAGATATTTGTTTTATTTTTCAACTAATATTTTATAAAATAATCCTACATAATTAATATATGAATTTAAAATTATCACAAAACACTAATTTGCATCTTAAACACAAAACTGAATGAGCAATTCTTGCATGGACACGACTCTAAATTCACATTCTTAGGCACAACCAATAAGAAAGAGTCTTTTTTAAATTTGTTTTAATTTTAATTTTGGTTTTAATTGGATTCATGGGGTGGTTGAGATTATGAAGGAGAGAGAAAAATCAGTATTTATTTTTTTAATTAATTAAAATTCTGTGATTGATTGTGTGTAAAACAATTTCTTAGGTATGTGTCCCCCTAAGAATTTTCCAAACCCAATAGTGATAAATGAAAAAATTATGGTGATTATGGTGGTAGGTGATTGAAAAATTTCCCCTCACTATCACCACAAGCATCACCTATATCACCGTTACCTGTATTTCCACCTCCATATCCTCCACTTCCCATATCAGCAACATCACCTCCTCTTCTAAATACTCCATGTCCATCCGTATAACCACCACCAATTACTCCACCACCAGATCCTTCATTACTGCCACCATAACCACCACTTGTACCTCTACTGCCGGATCCTCCATTTCCATCACCATGACTTCCACCTATTCCTCCACCACTAGATGGTTCATTTTCATGACCATAACTGCCAACTATTCCTCCACCGCCACATCCTCCATAACCACCATCTCCATTGCTAGATCCTCTACCACCATTTCGAGGACTAAATCTACCTTTGCCCCCAAAACTAGGTTCTTCACCATATCCTCCACCACCACCTATTGCTCCACTATTACCATTTGTACTACCACCACCATAGCTAGGCGAACGAAGAAGTTCTTCACCACTTTCACCAATCTTTCTAAAACCGGTAGCTAGACAGGTAACTGGACAGAGAAAAGCAAGTAAAAACAATTTAGAAATCATGACTACCAGTAGCACGACACTATTATTTGACAAAATTTATTACATAGAACATATATAGTAGTGTTTATATACTAGTGTTCTGAAGCTTCTATTAAAGCAAAACTGTGAAGTTACCTCATGTAATTTGTGCTCAACCGCTAGAAGTGTGCTCTCACATTGTTAACGAATTGGTTGTGCATGAAATTTGTATTGTCTAGAGAAATGAAGATATAATGTAAAATCAGTTATTGTGTGTTTTTGGCATTTAACAAATGTTTGTAAATATAATTATTTTAATGTAAAAGTATTTTCGTATTAACTGAAACTTTAGTTTAATAACAAGTTACAAGCAATTGAGAAATATGTACGGTCCTTTATTTATTGAATCTCCAACTTCTATACTAACTTATCAAAGTATTGATTTGTTTGAATGTTGGTCTAAGCTTTATCAAATTCATGAGTTTCTTCAACAATACAATGACATATCTAATTTTTCTATTGAATTATTTAATGAACAATATATTTGACAACATCGACGGGCTTTTTCTATAATTAATAGTATAACAAGTCAGCTAAATTTCTATATTAAAAATAATTTACTCAAAAAGTTGATAGTAAAAAATGGCATGCATATGAATATTTAGGGTCAACTGAATTTTTCTTAGTATAATGAAAGTCAATTGGGTGCTCTATCGATGCTAGAAACGGATATTTTTAGACATAAATTTTAAATGGAATAGATTTTAGTTGAAATTACATTCTATTTATTGATGGATTAAGGGTGGATTTCAAATCGGTCTTCATATCTAAAATACATTTTAGACAAAATTCTTATTTTCAATTGTTTTTTTTATGTCCATGGATTCAATCTCAAATCTTAATGAAATTGATAGATAGATTTTAAATTTTTTTCATGAATCCAAAAACAGTATTCTTTTTGTTGAAACGATACTCTTTTTCATTTTTATTGAATTTCACCCCAAGTATTTATGAAATTTATTGAAGGATTTCATAGAATATTCATATTCATTTCTTAAGGATTTCGTCATAAATATATATAAGTTATTTTTTTTAACATAAATATATATATAAGTTTTTTTTTTAACAGATTGACCCTTAAATTTTTTTGTAATAACTTAGTCGTTTAAATTAACAAACATGTGCATCGTTATCCTTTTTTTTTTAAATCTCATTAAATCAATCACCTAAAATACATAAAATTGTACTAAAATGCATAAAGTAGCATCTTAAATACATAAAGTAGCATCCAAAATACATAAAATAAGATCTTATAATTCAACATGTTTGTTAACTTAAAGGACCAAGTTGTTGCATAAAAAGCTTAAAGGACCAACCTGTTACAAGAAATAATTTAAAGGACCCCTGGTGTAACTTTTCTGAAACTTTAAGACAAATTTAAAGTTATATTTATTCATTTGTTCATGAATTCGTCTAAAATATGTATGAAATTTAGCAGGGAAAGAGAAGGCCAAGCAGAGAAAGAATCTTGCTAATGGTATGAGAAGTCAAGCAAGAATTCAAAGAATCGTCCTGAATCATCAAATAAAGGCATGGGCAATAAGTATTCTAAGAAGAAAGTTGACATGAAGGAGGTGCAGTGCTACAATTGTCAAGGATTTGACCATTATGCTCGAGACTGTCGAAGAAAGAAAGAAGCACGAGCAAAAGATAGTGATGAAGTGCAGTATGCACATACTGGAGATTAGAGATGTAAATGGAAATCCATGGGGACGAATAGTATGATATCCGCGTCCGCCCCGTTGGATAAATATGATATCCATATCCGTCCCATATCCGGGCGAATATCCGCTAAACGGTTAATTTGTGGGTTTTTAGGTATTCGCAGATATTTACATATATCCATGGATAAACTATTTTTCTACAATTATGGTTTTGAAAAAAATATTTTTCAGTTTCTTTTAAGGACACAAGACGTCATTATCACATAACATTAATACAAATCTCTCTTATTTTAACAACAAAATTTTATCAAATTAATTTCCTTCACTTTCACCAAAGCATAATATGTCATACATTTCATTTTTAATAAAAAAAGAATGATATTATGATTGTGATTATGGTGGAAGAGCGGGCGACGGAGGAGTAGAAAAGATGACACTAGTTGGAAAGGAAAAGAGCGGTAGTGGTTGGTTGGATGGTAGAACTGTTGAAGTGAGGTATGAAGTATAAAAAAAACTTAAATATGAAATGGCCAATAAGATTTGTTGAAGTGAGTAGTAAGATTTGTATTCAAAATTTGTATAGAATATAAATGTTTTCTTCAAAGAAAACTTTTAAAAAAAAAGTAGACTTATATTTTAGTTTTTTAGAAGATGAAAAAAATAGAGTATAATAAACTAATAATATTTAAGTAATTTTCACAATTTATTAACGGATATGGATATCCGCGGGCACGGTAACATTAAACCCATATCCATATCCCTTAATAAACAGATATATGATATTCATTTATTTTATCTGTGGATATCTACTAAACTACCCGCCATGTATCCTTGGCGGATTTTATCTACGGGTATGAATATTTTTGCCATCCCTACTGGAGATATATAGTGAGGAATTTGAGAAATAAAAGCTAGAGAAGAAGAAGATGGAATATGGTTTACCTCAGGTAAAGGAACCAAGTAAGGTGTTTGAGAAATGCTGCAAAGGAAATCAATCCAGAAAAGCATTCAAGCGTGACTTGCCCATAAAATAGAAAGAAAAGCTAGAGCTTGTTCATCATGACGTATGTGGACCTTTTGAAGTTACGTCGAATGGGGGTAACTATAAGTTTCTGAATTTCATCGATGGGTTCACCAAATATATATATGGATTTATCATATTGAAAGGAAAAGTGATGTATTCACACAATTCAAGAAGTTTAAATTGTATGTTGAGAAACAAAGTGGATACAAGTTTAATAAATTGAGAACTCGTAGTGGTGGTGAATACACCTCTAGAGAATTTTCTAAGTTCAACAAAGAAAAAGGTATAGAGCATGAGGTCATTGCACTCTATACTCCGCAACATAATGGTATAACTGAATGGAAAAATCAAAGTATACTTAACATGGTCAGAAGTATGTTGAAAGCTAAAGAAATGCCAAGGAGATTTTGGGGAAAAGTAGTTTCAATAGCAACTTACATACTAAGTAGATGTCCAACGAAGTAGCTGGTCGATAAGACACCTTATGAGACTTAGACAAGGTCGAAGCCGAATGTTAGTCATCTTAGAAGATTGGGATCAATGTGCGTCAGGCATGTATCTGAGTAATTGAAGAAGAACCTAGATGATTGAAGTCAGGCCATGATGCTAATAGGTTATCATTTGACTGGTTCATATAAGTTGTATACGCTAGATGATATTAAGCTAATGATTAGTCGAGATGTTCTGGTAGAAGAAAGAAAAGGGTGGAAGTGGACTCAGGAGTCAGTTCGACATGAACAGGATAAAATTACAATTGTATTTGAAGAAGATCAATAAAACGAAGTCACGACCAATCAAAGTGAAGGACCACCTGAGAAAAATGTCAGAAAGTCGACTAGAAAGAGAATTGAGATGACAAGGCTTGCTAGATATGAGAGATATCCAGATCAAGCAGTCGATGCAAATGGTGACTTAATAGAAGAAGTGATGATGATGGCTGAAGCATAATCAGTTAATTTGGTTTAAACCGTGAATGATTCAAATTGGTGTGAAATAATGAAAGAAGATCTCAGGGAAATCGAGAAGAATAAGACATAGGATCTTGTCGAAAGAGCTAGCAAGAAGATAATTGATATGAAGTGGGACTACAAATTGAAACAAAGGCCAAATGATGAGATTGCCAAACATAAGGCAAGACTAGGTCAGATCATTAATGGATCCTTGAGGTACCTTTGTAATACCAGGTCTGATATCTATCAAAGTGTCAGATTATTGAGTAGATTCATGGAGAAACCCCAAGAATGTCATCTCATTGCAGTGAAGAGGATGCTGAGATACATAAAGGGTACAATTGATCATAACATGCTAATGCCAAGGTAGAAGATGGCCAGCGCAGATGCAGAGGTATATGGCTACACTGAATCAGATTTTAAGGGAGATCAAGACAAGAAGAAGAGTACAGCATGCTACATATTCATGATCGAAGGTGTTCCAATCTCTTGGTGCTCAAAGAAGCAAAGCATTGTGGCTTTGTCATCATGTGAATCTGAGTACCTAGTTGCATCGTATTCAGCATGCCAAACATCATGGATAGAGATGTTGCTCGAAGAGCTCAAGATTATGAAACCCAAGAAGATAAAGTTGTTTGTCGATAATAAGTCAGCTATCGACCTAGCCAATCATCCAGTGTGTCATGGTCGAAGTAACATATCAAAAGGAGGTATCATTTACTGAGGGGTCAAGTTAACAAAGGAAAACTTGAACTTGAGCATTGCAAGACGGAATGGCAACTAGTCGACATACTCACCAAACCCCTGAAGAAATTCAGGTTTAACGAGTTGAAGAGAAACATCATGATGAGAAGACTGGAGAACATGAATTAGGAGGTGTGTTAGAAGTTTTAATTTGATGTTACGTCAAAACATGGTATTTGAGTGTGTTAAAGTATCCCGTCAAAGTAGTAGGAGCCAGTTGTATTCGATATAGTCGAATTATACACATGTTATATTGAAGTATAACTTGTAACTTTGTATTTTACACTTTGTAGGTTTTGGGTTTGGGTCGATTTGCAGAGTTGGGTCTGGGTTTTAGTTGTATATATAAAGGGCATAGTATAATATAAATATTAACTTCAGTCAATACAAATCCTAATGTTCATAATTCAATTTCTTTATTTTCTCTCTTCTTCTTTCATTTTTCTTAAAAATCGTAATTGTTCCAACATAAATGAGGGTTTGGAAATTTAAATGTCACCTAAATCTTTAGTTTTCTACAAGACTGTGATCACAAGATTTAAAATACCGGCAAGCATTGATGTGGACTATGATCATATATATTTCACCGGTGATTCCCAGTTGATAATCTAACAAATTACATGAGAATGCCAATATTTGAATCAAATCTCTAAAATAAGTGTGAAGTGAACAAACACAACTATATATGTTTTGCCATCGCAATAATTTTACATGCACGCCTTGAAGAAAATGAAAAAAATGATGAACTAATCCAATAAAGATTTTATTTATAAGAAAAACACAAACAAAACTTCTAATGAAGAATATCATATTGTGGCATTAGAGCTAGGTCCGGTCATTTTTTGGGTGTAGCAAACTATTTCTTCTTGTCACCAACTATTTTATTAAAACTAGAAAATGAGGTCTATGACTCAAACACAAAGAAGTACAAGTAGTTACACGACCAGGCATAATGTATGCTACAAGTCTTCTATCAAGATTCATGTAAAGCGCTAGTCAAATAGACTTTGGAGCAGGAAAAAGAGTTTTGAGGTATCTATAAGGAAAAAAATAATTCGATATATGGTACACTACCGAAACCAACTCAGGATTATTTGGCTACACCAATAGTGATAAGGCAAGTTCGATAGATGACATGAAGAGCACCTCGGACTATGTTTTCTCTTTAGGATTAGGAATTTTCTCTTGGGCGTTAAAGAAGCAAGCTACGGTTGCACAATCAACAACAGAAGTAGAGTACGTGGCGGTTGTTGAAGCAATGAGTAAAGCTATAAGGCTTCAGAGGATACTTGAAGACATGAGAGAAAAATAAGATGAGCCTACTAAAATTAATTGTGAGAACAAATCAGCAATTGCAATGGAGAAAAATCCTGTGCATCGTAGTAGAACAAAACACATAGCTATCAAGTATCACTTTATCAGAGAAGCTGATGCAACTAAAGAGATTAAACTCGACTACTGCATGATAGAAGATCAAATTGCAGACATATTCACGAAGGTGTTTCCGATACCAAGATTTGAAGAGCTACGAGTTATGCTTGGAGTCACAAAAATTTGCATCAAGGAGGAGTGTTGAAATTGCTACAAGTTTATAGAATATTCTTAAATATAATATGTATGAAAATGGTAGAGTATCCTAGAACTATAATATGTATGAATGTGGTAGAAGAATCTAGAATTATAAATGTATGGAAAAGATAGAAGAACCTAGAACTATCATGATACTAATCTATCATGAGAACTCTAAAAATAACTAAAGTAATGGAGAAATATTTACCACGAATGAGAGGTTGGTGACTTGAGTCTATAAATAGATAATTGGTATCTTGTAATTAATCATCCAAGAAATCAATGACATAATATTCTTTCTAAACAATTCTCTAAGACTGTCTTTTATCAACTACCAACAGATTTCTTAGTCAAATAGTTCAACGACTAATTACAAAAGAGAATTTCTTTAAAGACCCCCTACCATCTTGAAAACCCGCAGCGAAATTTCCAAAATGCCCCTATTATTCGGAGATGCATCTCTGAAATCATCTTTTTTCTGAAAAAAAAGTTGATTTCGGAAGTGCACTTCCGAAAACACAAAAAAAAAAGTGTTCACGGAGATGTATTTCTGAAAACACAAAAAAAATGTGTTTTCGGAGATGCATTTCCGAAATCAACTTTTTTTTTTAGAGAGGCCTTCGGAGATGCATATCCAAAATATTCCAATTTTTGGTCTTGAAATGTTTCGGATATGCATTTCCGAAAAAATTAAATAATTATTAAAAAATTAAAATCAAGGTGAATCAATACAATTAATAGTATAATTAACTGTATTAATTAAAATATATTATTAAATATATATATCATTATAATCAAGAGATGATAATAATAATAATATTAACCTAATAAATATTTAAATTTAGATTTTATTTTTATATAAAAATTAATAATAATAATAATAATAATAATAATAATAATAATAAAGATATTTATTTTCTATTTTTTTATGACACATAAAAAAAATTATTTTATAAACTAATTTTCAAAAACAATTTTGTAGTTATAAAAAATTATTTTATAAACAAATATAAATTAAAAACATTCTAACTTATATAAAACTATTTCAATTTTCAAAATTTCCTAAATAATTTTAAAGTTAAAAATTATTTTACTAACTTATATAATTTAAAAACATTCTAATTTCATAAGTAAATTTTGAATTATATAAAATTAAATATATAATTTATTTATTCATTAAATAAAATTAAGACAATATTTTTTTAATTTTTTAAAACTAAATGAAAAAAGATTTTTTATCATAATTAATTTTTAAAATATTTTTTTTATTTTTTATTTTTATTTATTATTTTAAAAAACTATGTAATTTGAAATTTATAATAAAATATGAATAAAATAGTAAATAATTTTAGTCTTATTTGATCTCTTTTATTGGAAAATTTTACTGAATAATTATTCATGTATTTATTTTTTATATAATCATAATTATTGTGTATTTGTCATAGTTTTAGTAATTATTAATATGAAATTTATTTGTTAATTTTAATTGAAATTAGAATAGAAATATCAACCGTATAATTATCATTATTATTGTTTATAACTTATAAATTATATCAATTTTATAATATATGAATTAATCAATATCCTAAAAAAATTTAATTTTTGGGATATTTTCGGATATGCATATCCGAATTAATCAAAATTCTAATTTTTTGGGGTTTTTTGGGATATGGATTTCCGAATTAATCCAAATCCCAATTTTTTTTTTTTGTGTTTCGAAGATGCATCTCCGAAATAACTAAAATTCCAATTTTTTCGGAGATGCATCTCTAAATTCTGGAAAAATCTAGAAAAAAAATTACTTTAAAAATGCATTTCTAAAGTAGGGGTATTTTTTAGTTTTCGTTGGAGGTTCCCCTTAGGGGTCTGGGTCTGTAAAGAAAATCTCATTACAAAATCCACATTCTCGTCATATGTCAATATTATGATTGATAGATAGATAAAGATCTATATTTATCTATGTAATGATAGATAGAGATCTAAATCAGAGAGAAGTAAATGGTATTCTCCTAAAATATTGTAGAAAAATGGAAGTCTTTCAAAAATCATGTGAAGTTCATGAAGGATGGTGTGGTTTCCATGCATAGAGTTGATTCTATGCATGGTTTTAAATTGCAGATCGACCGCATCACCTGATGCGGCCGCAATATTGCAGTTGCGGTAGTGTCCGCATCCGCATCAGGCCACAATTGCGGTGTGATTGTAAATCACAATAAAAACCGCATCATAACACCGCATCGGCCGCATCATAACACCGCATTGGCCGTATCAAGCCGCATCAGGCCGCAAGAGATTATGCAATGTTCGCGAAAATTATTTGGTATACCTTCTTTCTTCTTTTTTAATTATATTGTAGATTTAAGATATATTTTAAAAGGATTAGTTATATTCAAAAGGGTGACGAATTATTAATGAGATATATATGAAAATATAGAGAGGAAATGGAAGATATGTGAAATCGAAAATAAATAATAAAATATCATATTTTATGTTCATAAATACGAATTTACGCCGCAATGACCGCATTCTGCATCGCAACAACCGCAATAACCGCAACCGCAACCGCAGTAACTGCAATCGCAACCTCATCCGCAACCGCAATAGTAATTTAAAACCATGATTCTATGTTAAAATGGATGATCTATTTATGATCATCATAGCGGAATAGTTTATCTTTTCTCAAAAGGGATTAATAAATCATCACAAAATCATATTCTCTGCCATAAAGAGAATCACATATTTTAAGATAATACCAAATAACTTTCAAAACAAGTGAATCCTACCTAAACCAGCAAAGGAACCAGAACAGTCTTTCTCAACAAAACCCCAAATTGCAAGCAAAATAGTACATATATCATATATGGTCATGTTTCTAAGTTGGATCTAATCAAGTCACCAAGAACTATAATATCTCTATAACTCATCATACACCATTATCATATATAATCCCGACTTTGGTGTTACAAATTCTTTCCAAATTATGCACCTTTTGCGTTAAAGTCTATGATCAAGATATAAACACCAGAAATAGAGCTGCATGAACTTGATTTCAAGTGAGAGTGAGCTCAAGAGACAAATCATCTTTCTCCTTTTCATTCATTTCCTTTCCTCTGGCGGTTATTTCTTTGAATCCTTGTTGGTCCGTTTCGTTTGCCTGAAAATCAAAATGGATCAAGAATTATTTTCAAGCAACACCACTTTTTTACTATAAATATGTTAGTATAACTCTTTTAATTTGAAATAAAATATTTCATCAGAACAAAACAAAGTAAAATCAGATATTAAGAGGAATGAACGAATTACTTGGACAGTGCTTCCCAGAATACCGTCGAAGATGATGTAAGTGTGCTTCTTCTGTTCATCACCATTACAAACTATAATAGATATATTACCATGATTTCCATTGTAAGGTTCTGCTTTATAACAATTCCTGGAATAATTAAGAGAACAATTCTAAATTATAACAAAAAAACATAAAGTTCAAAGAATTATAAGCACCGTAAAAAAAAGATGAATAATAAAAAACAAAGTTCAAAGAATTACAGTCTTTGGGCAGGAGTTTGTAGGAAGCTTGGAACAATGGCTGAGGAGGAGATCATTCTGGAGGCTAATAAATTTGCGGCCATAACATTTTTCTTTGCTTCTGGTAAACATAAATTAATTACAATATACATACTTATCAAATTAATTATTTTCAATGTGTATCCAAACACTCCCGTTAATATTAATGTATACAATTTCTTCGTGAAAAAACCTAATGAGTAAAGTGATGACGAAAATTGAGTTGTAGTCCAACACAAAATGATAGTTATCTAGGAACAAAATCTGGAAGAATATTTGACGTTATAACTTTAGGTCACGGAATAGGGAATCAAACCAGTTATGCTGACGTGACTATGTCTTGTTTGGTTCCTCTATTTTCTTAGCATAATATGTCATAAATTATAAGTGTCTTCTTTTTCATGTTTCACAGATCTAATTTCCTCTATTGTACCAAACAATATGTCTAATATACTATACTCTTTATTAAACTATCTCTTCCATTTACAAATTTTCATATACATGTGTTTCTGTGACATGCTTTTAATTCAGTAACTGAACAATTAATATCAGTACCTTGACTCATTTCCTCATGTTTCATGCTCCTGTACATCTGTCATTATTATTCAAAATTCATAGATTAAAAAAATATGACAAATTATTATTATTACTATTATTTATTTAGAAAAACATAACATAGTGGATAATTTAATTATGAAAAACAAGAGTACCTGAAGGTGGCTTTTGACATGAGATATAGTAAGCCCCTTAACATTCATTAGTTGTAAAATTAACTTTGGTGTAACCCCTCCTGAAAATACAAACATACATATACATTAAAACAAAACAAAAATAGTCAAATTAACATAGTAATATTTTTTAATAGTGTTGAGACTTGAGATCAATGTTGTAATAAATATCTAGACAGAATGAAAATTAAAATATTAGGTAGCTTACTTTCTTCTCTTTCAAGCTTTTGAACTGCATGCACAAAGCAACGGTGAAGATCTGGTGTCCAACGAAGCCGAGCCATTTTCGATCGAGTATAAGGCCTTACCATGGGCGCTTTTAGACTCATCTCGGACGGGTTTGAAGAGTTATTATTATCGACAACTCCGCTAACAAGAGAAGATGAAGATAAAGACATAGTTGGAGATGATGATTGTTTGAGAGACATTTGAGTTTTTTCTCTCTTTTTATTGAGAAGGGAATGGAAAGAGTGGTGAAATTGTGGTCTTATGAAGAAACAAAAGAGAATAAATACTAAGTAACGTTGTGTAGCAGAAAATGGTTGTCGTTTAGTGCAGCTTTTGTGTACCGTAAAGGGTGAAGTTTAGTCCTAAAGAATTTTGATGGATAAAAGGAAAATTTCAGACACGTAAACTCTGAAACTGAAAATTGTTCAAAAATGCCTTCATGATTGGGTGAAAATGAAAGGTTAAAAAGGTGAAAGGAGTTCAAGTCTTTGTGGTATCATTTTCTTTTGACATTCCTTTGGGTCTTTTCCAGACATTCTTTGTCTCTTAAGGAAAAGAATATTTGCTTATATTATATGCTTTTTTTATACAAATATATAAATGTATTAGAAATAAGAGAAACTTGTAATCCATCCCACGAGTTTTTAGGCAATATCTTCTTGTTTTCGGAGGTGTATTAACATATTTTTTATTTAACGTTGATTTGTTTTTTAGATATATATACGAAATTGTTTTTAATTGAATTATTTTGTAATTTTCCCCAACATTTCTCAATTTAAAATACTTCGTATATGTACTACCTAAACTTTAAAAAAAAAACTATGCTTCTTGATGTGTATCTCCGGAAGCGGAGGCATAAATGTAATTGCATCAGGTGTTTAAGATTATTATGGGGTAGATTGAGATATTACCTAATAATAAAGGTAATTTACACCATATGTAGCTCAATAATACATACTTAATTGTGACTAAATACAGTTGAGTTTAGGAGAATGAATTAAATTTTGGAGAATTTTTAAAATATAGATTTAAAAAAATATATTTTATAATATATATATATATATATATATATATATATATATATATATATATATATATATATATATATATATATATATATATATATATATATATATATATATATATATATGATATTGAGGAAATAAATTGACTAATAATTAAATATATTATGACTATTTTGATTATTAATTAAAAGAATGACAAGATAAATTAAAGGAATTTTAATTTGCAACTTTAAGTAAATAAGGCAATTGTCAAAGATTATATTATTTTCAAATACATCATTCACCAATTGTCATGAATTTCTCTTTAAATATTTTTGAGGCACGAAAATAACATGTTTCAATAGCAAAAAATTATATATAAGACTTTCCTTAATATATAAAAAAAATTAAATTTAAATATGATTATTTCTATAAAAGTTACTCTATGAAACGCAAATTAAGTTTTATGGTTGTATGGTAAGCTGTAACTTTTACAACTCGTATAAATGTTCAGTTGACATTCTTAATGGGTTTGAAGATTGAACTGTATTAACTTATTTTTTGTATTTGGGTTAGAGTATCTCAAGTATTAACATTTGAATGAAGTTGCTTGTAAAAAAAAATTTATGATTGTAATGTGAAATTTGAAAATTACCATTCGTGAAAACTGCAAAACCTAAGAATTTTATAATAGAAAAGTTAGAGGAATATAAGGAAAAAATGGACTTAAAACATGGTCAAATATAGTAAAATGAAAAAGAATGACATAAGCAAAATTGAATGTCAATAAAGAAAGTAACTTATGAGATGGCATTCTGGTCTGGCCTCTTTGTTATAAAGCTAGGAAGCCAATATGCATTACTTTAGGCAAATAAATTCTCTTCATATTTTCAGGATCACGTACATTAGCCTCGCAATTCAATTGAACAATCAATGTGAAGAGAACATGTATTGCTTTCAAGCTTACACCTCATTTGGGAGTTATTGTAATTAAGCACTTCGATATTGGTGGCAACGCTAGCATGGAAAATGACAAGTGCTTTTTGAACGGAAACACACAGATTTACACGTGCGGGGTCACGCGCTTACCTTAGGCGGTCATAAATTGGAGAAGATGAGTGCTAATAACACTCTCTTTTCAACCGTCTCTCCAACACTCACTTTTTTATTGGTTAGAACATGTGTGGGTCCCTTGGAAGTATTATGAGAAAGAGAAAGAGAAAAGATTAATTGGTTGTTTAGGGGCGCTCCCCTCATTTTTTGATGGATTGAGTTAGGATTTGGGATCCGCCGTCTATCAAAGTCTATCTCTCTAAAATTTGTCAAAACCCGTCTCACTTATTTGTTTAGTTCATTGCTCATTAAACTCGTCTTTTTTTAATTAATTTTAATAATTTCAATTCTTTATAATTTTATGGCTTAATTGCAACTTTAGTCCCCTATTTTGTCTTTTCCTTGATTTTGATCCCTCTATTTTAAAAACAACTATTTTAGTCCTATTTTTAAGTTTTTCGTGCAATTTTCGTCCCCCTATATTGCTTTTTCTGCAAAATTAGTCCCTATTTTTG
Source organism: Vicia villosa (assembly GCF_029867415.1). Classification (NCBI taxonomy): domain Eukaryota; kingdom Viridiplantae; phylum Streptophyta; class Magnoliopsida; order Fabales; family Fabaceae; genus Vicia; species Vicia villosa. The sequence goes on from NC_081183.1 coordinate 147,547,656, forward strand.
TCTCTTTTTCAACAGAAAATTAAGAAGAGGATCAAAATCGTGGTTTTAAAAATGAGGGGACCAAAATCGAAAAAAAGACAAAATAGAGGGACCAAAGTTGCAATTAAGCCAAATTTATATTTCTCATAAGATTAATTTTATAAAACTCTTTAGAATTTTTCTCTGCTATATAATAATACCGAAATTAATATTATTATTTTAATATATTCTCAAATATTTAATATTCTCTTTTATTATTTCTTTAAAATTTTATTTCCCATAAGAACAATTCTGAAAAACTCTATAATTTTTCTTTTCCATACAATAATACCAAAACTATATATAATGAAAGTAATATAAGCAATTATTCTCTTCCTTGAGAGACAAAGAATGTCTGGAAAAGACCCAAAGGAATGTCTAAAGAAAATGATGCCACAAAGACTTAACTCCTATCACCTTTTTAACCTTTCATTTTCACCCAATCATGAAGGCATTTTTGAACAATTTTCAGTTTCAGAGTTTACATGTCTGAATTTTTCCTCTTATCCATCGAAACTCTTTAGGACTAAACTTCACACTTTATGGTACACAAATGCTGCACTAAACGACAACCATTTTCTGCTACACAAAACGTTACTTAGTATTAGTATTTATTCTCTTTTGTTTCTTCATATGACCACTTTCACCACTCTTTCCATTCCCTTCTCAATAAAAAGAGAGGAAAAAAACTCAATGAAAGGTAATGAAACTCAAATCTCTCTCAAACAATCCTCATCTCCAACTATGTCTTCATCTTCCTCTTCTCTTATTAGCGGAGTTGTCGATAACATTAACTATTCAAACCCGTCTGAGATGAGTCTAAAAGCACCAATGATAAGACCTTATAGTCGGTCGAAAATGGCTCGACTTCGTTGGACACCAGATCTTCACCGTTGCTTTGTGCATGCAGTTCAGAAGCTAGAAAAAGAAGAAAGTAAGCTACCTAATTTTTTATTTTTCATTCTGTCTAGATATTTATTACAACATTGATCTCAACACTATTAAAAAATATAGCTATGTTAATTCGACAATTTTTGTTTTGTTTTAATGTATATGTATGTTTGTATTTTCAGGAGGGGTTACACCAAAGTTAATTTTACAACTAATGAATGTTAAGGGGCTTACTATATCTCATGTCAAAAGTCACCTTCAGGTACTCTTGTTTATCATAATTAACCACTATGTTATGTTTTTCTAATTATAATAATTTTGTTTTATTTTTTCATTATGAAATTTGAATATAAATGACAGATGTACAGGAGCATGAAACATGAGGAAATGAGTCAAGGTATGGATATTAATTCTACTGATATATTTCAGTTACTGAATTAAAAGCTTGTTATGTCATGTCACAGAAACACATGCAAATGCATATTTGTAAATGGAAGAGATAGTTTAATAAAAAGTATATTAGACATATTGTTTGGTACAATAGAGGAAATTAGATCTGTAAAAATGAAAAAGAGTATATATATATATATATATATATATATATATATATATATATATATATATATATATATATATATATATATATATATATATATATATATATATATATATATATATATATATATATATATATATATATATATATATATATATATATATATATATATATATATATATATATATATATATATATATTGTGACATATTATTATGCTTGTTGGAACTAAGGTTGTTTTTATGTGTAGGACAAGTGTTTAGAAATATTGGAGGCTTGAATAAAAACTTGATAGGTAGGAGAATTCTTTATGGAAGAGAGAACTTTGTATTTTGCTTGATTCAAATGTGTAGGATTACATCTCTATTTATAGTACTCTAAGGAGAACTCTAGACTCACTAATTCTAGAGAGTTCTCTATCCTAGAAATTCAAAGAGTATTCTAGAGAATATTACAATATTAAGAAATATCTAGACTCTCCAAATAATACAAGAATTCTCTAGAAACTTTATCCAAAATTACTTAAGCCCAAAATAACTAAGCCCAAGAATACCACTAATAATTAGGCCCAAATCAAGTTTATATTTCAACATCCCCCCTTAAACTTGATTTGTGACTCCAAGCATACTCCTTAGCTTCACGAAAGTTTCCAACTTGAGTGGCTTGGTGAAAATGTCGGCAGCTTGATCTTGAGACATCACATACTTCAACTTCACCTCTTTTCTCTCAATGCATTCTCTTATGAAGTGGTAACGTGTGTCGATGTGCTTACTTCTTTCATGGAATACGGGATTCTTTGCTAAAGCAAGTGCTGATTTATTGTCAACACATATTTCCATAGGATCTTTTTGTGGCATCTTTAACTCCTTCAACAAGTTCCTTAGCCAAACTGCATGACAAACACATGATGTGGCAGCGACATACTCGGCTTCACAAGTTGATAATGTGACTATAGGTTGCTTCTTTGACATCCAAGTGAAAGCAGTATCTCCCATAAAGAACACAAAACCAGTAGTGCTCTTTCTATCATCCAAGTCTCCACTCCAATCACTATCACTATAACCAACAATGTCATAATTGTTAGAAGAGTAATAGTGCAAGCCAAAGTTTGTTGTACCTTTGATGTATCGAAGAATTCTCTTTGCCGCCTTGAAGTGAGTTGTTGTTGGAGCTTCCATGTAGCGACTTACGACTCCTACGGCATAGAGAATATCCGGCCTTGTACATGTCAAGTAACGTAAACTTCCAACCAAACTTTTGTAAAGAGTTGGATCCACGATGTCTCCATTTTCATGTTTGCTCAGCTTGCTTCCACATTCCATCGGGGTGCCAACTGGATTGGCGTCATCCATCTTGAATTTCTTAAGTACTTCTTTGGCATAACCTTCTTGGGTGATGAAAATTCCTTTGTCTCCTTGCTTTACTTCGATGCCAAGATAATATGCCATGAGCCCCAAATCTGTCATCTCAAATTCATTTGCCATGTCTTTCTTGAACTCTTCAAACATGCTCGGATTGTTCCCTGTGAAAATCAAGTCATCTACATACAAGCACACAATCAAAATATATCCACTTTGCGCTTTGATATAAAGTGCATGCTCATATGGACACTTGATGAAGTTCTTGTCTTGAAAGTACTTGTCGATTCGAACATTCCAAGCTCTTGGTGCTTGCTTGAGACCGTACAATGCCTTCTTCAACTTCAAGACTTTTTCTTCTTGCCCTTTTACTTCATAACCCAATGGTTGCTCGATATAAACTTCTTCTTCGAGGAAACCATTCAAGAAGGCCGACTTCACATCCATTTGATAGATCTTCCATTTATTTTGAGCTGCCAAAGAAATGATCAGTCTAATAGTTTCAAGACGAGCAACGGGAGCAAATACCTCATCATAGTCAATTCCTTGTCTTTGACTATATCCTTTCGCCACCAATCTTGCTTTATATCTCTCCACGTCTCCTTTTGCATTCTTCTTCGCCTTGTACACCCATCTTACTCCGATTGCTTTGTGTCCTCGTGGAAGCGTAGTAAGTTCCCACGTATCGTTCTTCGTGATTGACTTGATTTCTTCATCCATGGCATCTCTCCACTTTATGTTTTCCGCCGCTTCTTGGTAGCTTAGAGGCTCACAATCACCAAAAAGACAAAAGAGGTTAATGTCATTTAGGTTTTCGGTTACCTCATAAAGCTCTTCAATGCTTCTTAGTCGCGGTGTCCTCTCACTTGAGCTTGTTTCTTCCAACCTTGGTGTCGGTGAGGTCGGTGGTGTAATATGTTCCTCTATCATTGGTTGTTCAATTTCTTCTTCTTCTTCTTCAAAGTAAGGAAGAAAATCATACCTTTCTTCTTGAACACTCCAATCCCAACAATCTTCTTCATCGAACTCCACGTCGCGGCTTATGACGATCTTTCCACTATTTGGATTGTAAAGCTTGTAACCTTTGGAACTTGAGTCGTAACCTACAAACACGTATTTCTCACTTTTATCATCGAGCTTTGTTCTTCTTTCGTCTGGAACATGGGTGTAAGCAATACTTCCAAACACTTTAAGGTGAGAGATCCCAGGCTTCCTTCCACTCCATGCTTCTTGTGGTGTCTTCTCGTGCACACTTCTTGTTGGGGAGCGATTTGTCAAGTAAACCGCACATGCCACAGCTTCGGCCCAAAACTCCTTCGGCATCTTCTTGCTTTTGAGCATGCTTCGCACCATGTTAAGTATGGTTCGATTCTTTCTTTCTGCTACTCCATTTTGTTGTGGCGATCTTGGCACAGTTAGTGGACGACGTATTCCATGGTCTTCACAATATTTGTTGAATTCATTTGAAGTGAACTCTCCTCCTCGATCAGATCTCATGGCCTTAATGGAAAGACCACTTTCTTTCTCCACAAGGGCTTTGAACTTCTTAAAGTTTTCAAACACTTCTGACTTCTCCTTCAAGAAGTAAACCCATGTTTTTCTGGAAAAATCATCAATAAAGAGGAGAAAGTACTTACTCTTACCAAAAGAGTTGGGTTTGATTGGTCCACAAACATCGGTGTGTATGAGCTCTAGCGGCTTTATGGCTCTTGATGTTGATTCCTTTGGAAAGCTTTTTCGGAATTGCTTCCCAATTAGACATCCTTCGCAGAGTTGGTCTGGGTGGTTGATGCTAGGCAAGCCTCTCACCATCTCCTTCTTTGCCAAACGTTCTAAACCATCGAAGTTGAGATGCCCAAATCGTAAATGCCATAGCCATGAAGAGTCGGTATAGCACGCCTTGAGACACTTTGCCACATCATTTTGAATGTTCAAAAGGAACATTCTATTCTTTGACATAGGCACCTTCGCAATCAAGTTATGTCTATAATCTCTTAAGAAAAGACTATGTTCTTTCAAGTGGATGTCATTGCCTTTCTCTAATAATTGTCCCAAGCTCAAAATATTATTCCTCATGTTAGGGACATAGTAGACATTGGATATGAACTGATGACTACCATTCTTCAAGCGTATGAGAATTTTACCTTTTCCTTTGACCGGTATCTTCGAGTTATCTCCAAATGAGACATCGCCAGTTGCCGCTTCATTGATCTCTACAAACATGCTTCGATCGCCGCACATGTGATTGCTTGCACCAGTGTCGAGGTACCACTTGTTTCTTTTCTCTTCAACTTGGTTTTGACATGCGAGTAACAAAGTTTCTTCTTCTCCACCTTTTTCTTCTACGAAGTTAGCTTTCTCTTCAACCTTCTTCGAGAATCTACACTCGGATGCATAATGACCAATCTTGTTGCAGTTGAAGCACTTGATTTGTGATTTTTCGTACCTCGACCATGAATTTCCTCTTCCACGACCTCTTGTCGCTTGTGGATTCCAACTTCTTTCTCCATTGTTGAAGTTGTTAGAGTAGTTGTTGTAACCTCCTCTTCCTTCTCCTCCACGTCCGCGTCCACGTCCACGATCTTGGCCACGTCCTCGTCCTCTTTGGCTCTTGTAGTTTACATAGTTTGCTTCCTTTATGTTGAGTTGTAGTAGTTTCTCTATAGCCTCCTTTTGTTTAGTTTTTCTCTTTTGTTTTTCTTCATATGCTTGTAAGGAACCCATGAGTTGCTCAATGGTCATGGTCTTTAAATCCTTATTTTCTTCAATGTTGGTAACAATGAAGTCAAAACTTGGATTTAAAGTGCGAAGTATTTTCTCCATGACTTTCACATCATCAACATCTTCACCATTTCTTTTAAGTTGATTGACTACGGCCAATACTCGAGAAAAATAATCAGAAATTGACTCAGACTCCTCCATAAACAAACGTTCAAAATCACCTCTAAGAGTTTGAACACGAATCTTTTTTACCTGCTCAACTCCTTTGTTGCAAGTTTGAAGCTTGTCCCATGCTTCTTTGGCCGTCGTTGCGTTGGATATCTTCTCAAAAGTATCTTCATCCACCGATTGATAAATGAGAAAGAGAGCTTTCTTGTCTCTCTTTCTTGACTCCTTCAATGTATCTTTCGCACTTTGGCTTAACGAGGCTTCATCTTGCTCCTTGAAGCCTTTCTCAACGACATCCCACACATCTTGAGATCCTAGTAGCGCCTTCATCTTGATACTCCAATTATCATAGTTGTTCTTTGTGAGCATCGGAATTTGAAAAGGGAAACCTCCATTCGCCATCTTTTGAGGACCTTGAAGCTCTGATACCACTTTGTTGGAACTAAGGTTGTTTTTATGTGTAGGACAAGTGTTTAGAAATATTGGAGGCTTGAATAAAAACTTGATAGGTAGGAGAATTCTTTATGGAAGAGAGAACTTTGTATTTTGCTTGATTCAAATGTGTAGGATTACATCTCTATTTATAGTACTCTAAGGAGAACTCTAGACTCACTAATTCTAGAGAGTTCTCTATCCTAGAAATTCAAAGAGTATTCTAGAGAATATTACAATATTAAGAAATATCTAGACTCTCCAAATAATACAAAAATTCTCTAGAAACTTTATCCAAAATTACTTAAGCCCAAAATAACTAAGTCCAAGAATACACCCAAATCAAGTTTATATTTCAACAATGCTAAGAAACTAAAGGAACCAAACAAGACATAGTCACGTCAGCATAACTGGTTTGATTCCTTATTGCGTGACCTATAGTTGTAACGTCAAATATTCTTCCAGATTTTGTTCCTAGAAAACTATCATTTTGTGTTGGACTACAACTCAATTTTCGTCATCAGTCATCACTTTACTCATTAGGTTTTTCATGAAGAAATTGAATATACATTAATATTGACGGGAGTGTTTGGATACACATTGAAAATAAGTAATTTGATAAGTATGTATGTTGTAATTAATTTATGTTTACCAGAAGCAATGAAAAATGTTATGGCAACAAACTTATTAGCTTCCAGAATGATCTCCTCCTCAGCCATTGTTCCAAGCTTCCTACAAACTCCTGCCCAAAGACTGTAATTCTTTGAACTTTGTTTTTTATTATTCACCCTCTCTTTTTTACAGTGCTTATAATTCTTTTAATTTGTGTTTTTCGTTATAATTTAGAATTGTTCTCTTAATTATTCCAGGAATGGTTATGAAGTAGAACCTTACAATGAAAATCAAGGTAATAAATCGATTGTAATTCGTAACGGATATGAACAGAAGAAGCACACTTACATCATCTTCGATGGTATTCTCAGCACTGTCCAAGTAATTCATTCTTCTCATCCCTATCTATCTGAATTTTACATATTTTGTTTTGTTATAGTAAAATATTTAATTTTCAAATTAAAAGAGTTATAATAACATATTTATATTAAGAAAGTGTTGTTGCTAGAAATTACTATTCATTCCATTTTGCTTTTCAGGCAAACAAAAGGGACCAACAAGGATTCAAAGAAATAACCGCCAGAGGAAAGAAAGGGATTGAAAAAGAGGGAGATGATTTGTCTCTTGAGCTCACTCTCACTTGAAATCAAGCTTCATGCATCTCTTTCTGATGTTTATATCTTGATCATAAAATTTTAATGCAAAAGGGTGCATAACTTGGGAAGATTTTGTAACGGCAAAGTTGGGATTATATATGGCAATAATATGGTATATGATAAGCTATAGAGATATTGTATAGTTCTCTGTGACTTGATTAGATCCAACTTAGAAACATGAGCATATATGTACTATTTTGCTTGCAATTTGGGATTTTGTTGAGAAAGACTGTTCTGATTTTTTGCTGGTTTAGGTAGGATTCACTTGTTTTGAAAGTTATTTGGTAAATATGTGATTCTCTTTATGGCAGAGAATATGTTTTTGTGATGATTTATTAATCCCTTTGGAGGAAAGATAAACTATTCCGCTATGATGATCATAAATAGATCATCCATTTTATCATAGAGTCAACTATATGCATGGAAACCACATCATCCTTCCTGAGCTTCACATGATTTTGAAAAAATTTCATTTTTCTACATACTATATTAGGAGAATACCATTTACTTCTCTTATAAAAATCTCTATCTATCATTACGTAATTAAATATAGATCTCTGTTTTAAGTCAACCGATTACATCCAAGAGCTTTTTATTTTATTTTATTTTTTGACTATTGTATTTCATCTCATGTAGTTGTATATATACCATTTAGTTATCTCATTGATGAATTAGTACCCATTCTCATCCTCAATTACTCTCTCTCACTCTCTTCCTTTTCACACTCAATTATTCACCATCCTTGTAGTTTTAAGTTCTAACATTTTGCATCAAGAATCTAGTTTAATCCATAAAACACCTAGTGTCCGAAAATTACTTTTGTTTCCAATGAACGAATCTCGACAAATCTCCAAATTCTCGATGCGAAGAATTACAATAAGTGGTACAAACAAATGAATGTGTTGATTGGTTATCAAGATGTTCTTGAAGTGATCAAGAACGGGGTAACAACACTTGTAGAAGGTGTAACGGATGCACACCGGTCCAAGCATAAGAAGGAGAAGATGGAAGATTACAAGGCACTGCTTTTAATCCATCAATGTGTTGATGCATGTGATTTTAAAAAAGTTGTAGATTGTGAATCATCGATGCAAGCTGTCATACCCCAAAATTTGCCCTCATATATTTGCAAACGTCATTTCATTTCGAATAAGTGACCCGATATAGTTGGTAAGGACTTGAGGTCAAAAGGTGCGAAAGCGAGAGGTCCCGGGTTCGAATATCACTTCTAACATTTCTCCTTTTTTATTTAATTTATAATTTTAGTCCTAACTTTATTTTCAGTTATTTAAATAATCACAAAAATCGCAAAAAATAAGTTTTTTATTATTTAAATAGTATTTTCGCTTTTATTTTAATAGTATTTTAAGAAATATATATTTTTATTTTAAATCATTATTTTATGCATATTTTAACCAAAAATCATAAAAATTTATATAGGGTAGATTTCTATTTAGTTTTCTAACAAATTAATTTCATTACATTTTTATTTGATTTTTTTATTTCTAGAAAGAATTGAAGCAAATTGATCTTTGATTTTGATCTTAATAAATTTTTTATTGCAAATTATATTTTCTTCAAATTTTCAAAGAACTTCACAAGCAAAGGCCCAAGCCCTAAACTTGACCTAATTAACCCTTATATATATGGGTTATATTGCAGCCAACTAGGGGACGAACCCTAGCCTCCAAGCATCTATTCCAAATTTGCAAGAAACTCAAGAAAGTGTGAACTTTCGTATTCCTAATTGCAGCCTCATTCAAAGTCAAACGACTCTTCCAAGCATATCTCCAGGTAATATAGAACGAGAATGGACCATGGTTGAAGCCCCATAACATGTATCACGGTCTCTCCATACTCATACCTTTCATGCATATGTAATTTTCGTTTGTTATGATTTAGTATTTCTTAATCGAATCTAATGGTATATTTGAGTTGCTTGTTTGATTTAGAGAAGGTATGGACTGTTGCAAAGGAGCCATGATGCATAAGACGAAATCCACCATTGTTAGGGCAAAAAATAAATGTTCTTCGGTTTCATGGATGTAGCGCATATCAGTCCAAAACGTTACCGTATTTGAATTCGTGGGGTTCAATTTAGCCAACCTGGGTTATTAGTTTGCGTATTTGTTGCGTTTTTCTGTGAAGATTGTTTTTGCAGGTGTTAGCTACGAAAATTAGCGTAGCAAATTGGTGGCAAAAACACAGCAATTTCTGGGCATGGAGTAAGGAAGAAGATGAATAGTGTAGTAGACCTGTTGACCACACATGGCTCGGCGTGATTGGATGGTCAACGTATTACCTTTCTCTCTCCGGTCGTGATTCGTCTACGCCTATCCACAGATCCGATACAGCGCACCCATGAGGACTCACGATGCACCCTCACGCATGGCCTCTAGATCATTCTACATGTTGATCCAACGTCAAAGAACATGCAGTCCACTATACACCCTCACCAGCGTGCCACACAGGATCGAAGCTAAGTTTTATTCTTTTATTTATTTGAATTCAATTGATTTTTTCTTTTGTTTCTCTTTTTGGTTTTCCTTTTTTTTAATAATAAACTAATTACTTTTATTTTATTTTTTTTTAAAATCATAACTAATCTTTTAAAATTTGTTTTAGATTAATAAAATTGAGTTTTTTAATTTAGATGATTAATATTTAATGTTAGGCTAAATAATTATTTTTAGATTTTCAAACCCTAATTTTATTTTTAGCCAGCTATTTTTCAGCATGACTGCTAATCACTGTTCTCCCCTAAAAAATTTCGTTGTTGGTAGATGTTGCCCATTAACCCTATAATTATTAAATTTTATTTTGGCTATCTATCTGGTCAAACCTTCGATTTCACTAACCTTTTAGGGTTTGTCCAACCCCATTTATTTATTTGCCTTTTGGGGATAAAATAGGTTTGTACCATATTTAACGAATCTTAAATGCACTAACGCTTCTCTTCTTCATGTCAATTTTTTTCAGGGTTAACCAAAAATCCTCCGACCACGCGCCTCACCCGACAAAAGCTAAGTTTTCTAATTTCGTTATTTAAATAATATTTTTATTTTATTAGGGTTTACTTTCAAATATTGATGAATTCTTCTTACACTTAGCCCTATTATTTTCATTGCAATTTTCAGGGTCAATCAAGAATTCGAAGAAGATCAAGGCTCAAGAAAAATTAAATTAATTATTTATCTTTTTTATTTTCTGTTTTAATTCCCCCATCCCCGCAGGTGTTTATTGTAATAGCATAGGATTTTTATTTTCGTGCCTTTAATTTCCGTATGATTTTAACTGCATGGTTAGTAATCTTAGGGAGTGCAAGCCTTTAACAGAATTAGATAACTAATTACAAGATAAATAACTGAATTGAACCACATGATTGTTGCACCCACACACCTTTAGGGTAACCTCTCTTGTTGCCTGTTGCCTTATTATATTGTTGCCTTGTTGCCTCTAAGTGTACTAAATAGTCAGGTCCCTCGATTCCGAGGATACCTAAAGCAAATGTTGCCTTCAAAGTTATTGAAACTCCCTCGATGCTGCCTTATAAAGATGATTGTCCCAATTGCTAAGGTATCCTCGCATGATGCCTTAAATGACTATTTTATCCTTCCCTTAGACTACCTGCCCTCTTTATGGCATGGGACAGTCTTATGGCGAACGATTATTCTCGATGACCCTTAAACATCCAATTGAAAGACTTCCTGCCCTTTCATGGTATGGATAGACCCTTTCGCCCGAAAGACTTAAAGAACAAGAAAGACAAACTTAGGGTAGGTAGTTCTTAATTGCTTGCTCGCATTCAAACTTTCAAATTACTTTTCACACCTCTCTTTTCAAATACTTTCAAAATAAGGCTACGCTTATTTACAAGCTAAAGTCCTTAACGAAACTTTTTACTATTCATACACGACACTTCAAACTTTTCAAACAAACAAACAAGTGAGCTAAGGAATTAAGAGCCCATGGATAACCATGGATACAAAGGATGCCTTACACCTTCCCTTTGTATAACCTACCCCCCGAACTCAAAATCTTTCAAAGGTTTTTCCTGTTCTTTTAGCCTTTCTAATTGGATAAAATAAAAGTCGGTGGCGACTCTTGCTTACCGCAACATTTCGATAAAAAAGTCAGTTCACCGTATTACAGAACTGGCGACTCTGCTGGGGACGCTTTCGATTAAAAGAGGGGTTACCTTAAAGTTTAGGATCACCTTAATTGTTTGATTTGTCTGCTTTATATTTCAAAGGCTGTTTTGGGTATTTACTTGTGTGAAAGATCCTAACCCGGATCTGAGAACCTTAGGTAAATGGCATGAGACCAAGGAGACTGCACAGCGTATACTGATGTGGTTGATCTGGTGGCCATTGAAGGATAGAAAAACACTTAGAAAGGGGGGGGTTGAATAAGTGTAGCTTTAAAAACTTGACAGATAAAAATAAATTGCACAGTTATTTTTATCCTGGTTCGTTGTTAACTAAACTACTCCAGTCCACCCCCGCAGAGATGATTTACCTCAACTGAGGATTTAATCCACTAATCGCACGGATTACAATGGTTCTCCACTTAGTCAGCAACTAAGTCTTCCAGAGTCTTCTAATCACACACTGATCACTCCAGGAACAACTGCTTAGATACCCTCTAAGACTTTTCTAGAGTATACTGATCCACACGATCACTCTAGTTACAACCTGCTTAGATAACCTCTAAGACTTCCTAGAGTATTCTGATCCACACGATCACTCTAGTTCCTTACAACTTAATGTAATCAATTCTAAGAGTATTACAATTGCTTCTTAAAAGCTATAATCACAAACTGTGATATTTCTCTTAACGTTTAAGCTTAATCTCACTAATATATTACAACAGCAATGTAGTGAGCTTTGATGAAGATGAAGATTCTGAGCTTTGAGTAGAACAGCGTTTCAGCAAGTTGATATTCACAGAATAGGTGTAGAATTGGTTAACCTTGCTTCTCATCAGAACTTCATATTTATAGGCGTTGGAGAAGATGACCGTTGAGTGCATTTAATGCTTTGCGTGTTCCGTACAGCATCGCATTTAATGTTATACGCTTTTGTCAACTACCTCGAGCCTTGTTCACGCTGTGTCTACTGACGTAGCCTATAATAGCTTTTAACGTTCCTTTTGTCAGTCAGCGTAGCTTGCCACTTGTACTTCCTTCTGATCTGATGTTTGTGAATACAACGTTTGAATATCATCAGAGTCAAACAGCTTGGTGCAAAGCATCTTCTGATCTTCTGACCTTGAAGTGCTTCTGAGCGTGATACCATCAGAACTTCAGTGCTTCTGTTCTCTTGTTCTTCTGATGCTTCCATAGACCCATGTTCTGATTCTGCTTCGACCATCTTCTGATGTCTTGCCAGACCATGTTCTGATGTTGCATGCTGAACCATTTGAGACAAAGCTTCTGAGCGCTGAATTATGCATACTCTTTATATATTTCCTGAAAAGGAAATTGCATTGGATTAGAGTACCATATTATCTTAAGCAAAATTCATATTATTGTTATCATCAAAACTAAGATAATTGATCAGAACAAATCTTGTTCTAACAATCTCCCCCTTTTTGATGATGACAAAAACATATATAAATGATATGAATTTGCGATCAGAAAGAGCAGACGGCAAAAGACAAATTACACAGCTATAGCATAAGCATATGAATATGTCTCCCCCTGAGATTAACAATCTCCCCCTGAGATAAATAATCTCCCCCTGAAATAAATACTCGAAGAACTTTAATAAAAGACTTCCCTGATTATTTCGGTAGAGACGATCACATAAGCTTCTGTCTTTAGAGAATTCATAGCTTCTGACTTCTGCTTCCATTGGACAGCTTCAGAACTAGAATTTCTTTAGATCCCTAGAACACTCACAGCTTCTGATTCCTGCTTCCATCTAGGACAGCTTCAGAACTTGAATTTCTTTGATCTTCAGAACATTCACAGCTTCTGATTTCTGCTTCCATTTAGGACAGCTTCAGAACTTGAATTTCTTTGATCTTCTGAATATTCACAGCTTCTGATTTCTGCTTCCATTTAGGACAGCTTCAGAACTTGAGTTTTCTGGATCTTTTAGAACATTCGCAGCTTCTGATTTCTGCTTCCCTCTGATAGCTTCAGAGCTTTGAATTTCTACCAACATCACTTCATGCTAGATTTGTATCAGAACATTGTTGAATGTACCAGAGCATCATCAGAGCATCTCTACATCCTGAAATGTTACAGAACAAAAACTAAACGACAAAAGTCAGCATGAACGAGTCAGAACATAAAATGTATATTAGAACACATGATATATATCAGAGCCATATAGGCTAAAGTAATGTATCAGAGCAAATAGAATTTTGTCAGAACAAATAGACAAATATGGATCAAATTCTATTATCAGTGCTTCTGATTCATTCTTCTTTCTTGCTTCTGATTTCTGAAGCTTGATAGCACTCAGCTTGCTTCAGTTTCCATGAGCTTATTCTTTTTACAGAATAACACTCCTTATGGTTTTGCTTCTTGTGTTTGCTTTGAAGAAATCTCTTCACTTCTTTATACCTGCAAAACACTTTAAACCATATAGAACTTGCAGTTCTTGTTAGTAAATGTGTGGGAGCTTTACCCAGCAACTGATAGATTTATCAAATCATTTATCATTTATCTTCTCCCCCTTTTTGTCATAACATCAAAAAGAATATTTCAAAAGATTCAGATGAATAAAACGACAAATAAAAACACTGGAATGTAAAACAAAGAAACTTTTCGGAAAAGAGAGAGAAAAACTTGATGAGGAATGCAAAGAGATAGAGAAGGAAAACAAAGACAAGAGTGTAATAGAAAAAAAATATAAGAGGGAAAGAGAAGCGTTTGAAGAGTATTCAAAAGAAAACAAAATGAAACAAATGATGGATAGCATTTAATGTTACGTGACATGGGAAGAGATAATAAAGACAAATGAGGTGACTGGCACAGTTACCTATGGTCGGCGTCCCTTCAACTGCACGCGCGCTTATCCATGAATAGTAACGACAGGTTTACCATCCCGAGATAAAACGTTACAGCTGTTTTGCTTTAAAAGAGGTTCTGAATCAACTTAGACAATGAAACGTTAGTAATAACCGAATCATAATTTCTAAAAGATTTCAATCAGAACTTCTGATTAGAAAGTAATCCATTTTCATTTCAGAAGATACTCATACATAAGAACTTCTCATCTTCTCATTCTGGGCATAAATCCATACTGATGTTCTTCAGAATGAACTTAAACCTATCTTCAGCCAGGGGTTTTGTAAAGATATCAGCCCATTGATGGTCTGTATCAACAAAGTTTAAAGATATAACACCCTTCTGAACATAGTCCCTTATGAAATGATGTTTAATCTCAATATGTTTAGCCTTTGAATGAAGAATAGGATTCTTATATAAACATATAGCAGAAGTATTATCACAGAATATAGGAATGTTACTCTCATATATCTGATAATCTTCTAACTGACTTTTCATCCAGAGCATCTGTGTACTACAACCAGCAGCAGCGACATATTCTGCTTCTGTAGTTGATAGAGCAATAGTTGCTTGCTTCTTGCTATACCAGGAGATCAAATGACTTCCAAGAAATTGGCAACTTCCTGAAGTACTCTTTCTTTCAATCCTGTCTCCAGCATAGTCAGCATCGCAGAATCCTACTAAGTTGTATTCTTTAGATTTTCTGTAAACTAAGCCAACATTAGTAGTACCTTTCAGATACTTTAGAATTCTCTTAACAGCAGTTAAATGAGATTCTCTAGGATCTGATTGGAATCTAGCACATAAACAAACACTGAACAGAATGTCAGGTCTAGAAGCAGTCAAATATAGAAGAGATTCAATCATACCTCTGTATAACTTCTGATCTACCTTCTTACTTACCTCATCCTTACCTAGGATGCATGTTGGATGCATAGGAGTTTTGGCTTCTTTGCAGTCTAGAAGATTAAACTTCTTCAGAAGTTCCTTCACATACTTGGTTTGGTGAACATACGTTCCTTCTGATGTTTGATTTATTTGTATTCCAAGGAAATACATGAGTTCTCCCATCATGCTCATTTCAAACTCAGCCTGCATAGACTCAGCAAACTCCTTTCCAAGTGTAGCATTAGATGTTCCAAAAATAATATCATCTACATATATTTGACAGATTAAAATATCCCTTTTAAAGGTTTTACAAAAGAGAGTAGTGTCCACTTTTCCTCTAGTGAAACCATTATCCAGAAGGAAAGAACTTAAGCGTTCATACCAAGCTCTAGGAGCCTGTTTCAATCCATACAACGATTTCTTTAGTTTAAAAACATGATTAGGAGACATAGAGTCTTCAAAACCAGGAGGTTGATGGACATAAACTTCTTCATCTATATAACCATTTAAGAAGGCACTCTTAACATCCATCTGATAGAGAGTGATGTTATGTTGAGTGGCAAATGAAATTAATAGACGAATAGATTCTAACCTGGCCACTGGTGCAAAGGTTTCTGTATAGTCAATCCCTTCTTGCTGACTATAACCCTGAGCCACCAATCTGGCTTTGTTCCTTACCACTTCACCTTTCTCACTGAGCTTGTTTCTGAAGACCCATTTTGTACCGATTATATTGAATCCATCTGGTCTAGGAACAAGATCCCAAACATCATTCCTTGTAAACTGATTCAGTTCTTCTTGCATAGCAATTATCCAGTCTGGATCTTCTAGAGCATGATCAACAGAAGTTGGCTCGATCAAAGATACAAGACCTAATTGACAGTCTGCATTGTTCTTAAGGAATGCTCTTGTTCTGATTGGATCATCCTTCTTTCCAAGAATGACATCTTCTGAATGACCAGAGATGAGTCTGGATGATCTTCTGACAGATGGTTCTTCAGAAATGCTTAGATTCTCCAGAGAAGCTGATACTTGATCTTCCGATTCTTTGCTTCTGAGAAGCTCTGCTTCTGATGCTTTGCTTCTTGGCTCAACAAATTCTGATATATCAATATCACAATCTGCAAAATTATCAAACTGCTTTGGTTTTTCAGAACCAAGCTTATCATCAAACCTGATATTGATTGATTCTTCTACAATCAATGTTTCAGTATTGTATACTCTGTAGCCTTTTGAGCGTTCAGAATATCCAAGAAGGAAACATTTTTGTGCTTTGGAATCAAACTTACCAAGATGATCTTTAGTGTTCAGAATAAAGCATACACATCCAAAAGGATGGAAATATGAAATGTTGGGCTTTCTATTCTTCCACAATTCATAAGGAGTCTTATTTAGAATAGGTCTGATAGAGATTCTATTCTGAATATAGCATGCAGTGTTTATTGCTTCTGCCCAGAAATGCTTAGCCATATTGGTTTCATTGATCATGGTTCTGGCCATTTCTTGCAGAGTCCTATTCTTTCGTTCTACAACCCCATTTTGCTGTGGAGTTCTAGGACAAGAGAAATCATGGGCAATACCATTTTCTTTGAAGAATTCTTCAAAGGATCTGTTCTCAAATTCACCACCATGATCACTTCTGACCTTTATGATTTTACACTCTTTTTCAGATTGAATCTGAATGCAGAAATCAAAGAACACTGAATGAGTCTCATCCTTGTGTTTCAAGAATTTTACCCAAGTCCAGCGGCTATAATCATCTACGATGACTAATCCATATTTCTTTCCTCTGACAGATGCTGTTTTGACTGGGCCAAACAGATCAATGTGCAAGAGTTCTAATGGCCTTGAAGTAGAAACAACATTCTTGGACTTGAATGCAGGTTTGGAGAACTTGCCCTTCTGACATGCTTCACAAAGAGCATCTGATTTGAATTTCAGATTAGGGAGTCCTCTGACAAGATCCAGTTTGTTAATCTGAGAAATCTTTCTCAAACTAGCATGACCTAATCTCCTGTGCCAGACCCACTGCTCTTCAGAAACAGACATAAGACAAGTCACCTTCTGACTCATAAGATCTTGCAGATCTGTCTTATAAATGTTGTTCTTCCTCTTGCCTGTAAATAGGATTGAGCCATCCTTCTGATTTACAGCTTTGCAAGACTTTTGATTAAAGATTATATCATAACCATTGTCACTCAATTGACTGATAGATAAGAGGTTATGTGTTAATCCTTCTACAAGAAGTACATTAGAGATGGAAGGAGAGTTACCAGACTTTATAGTTCCAGAGCCCATTATCTTGCCCTTCTGATCTCCTCCAAACTTGACTACTCCTCCAGACTTAAGCACCAGGTCTTGGAATATAGACCTTCTTCCTGTCATGTGTCGTGAGCATCCAGAGTCCAGGTACCATGACATGTTGTGCTTTGTCCTTTTTGCAGTCAAGGATATCTGCAATTGGAATAATCTTATCCTTAGGTACCCACATTTTCTTGGGTCCTTTCTTGTTAGATTTTCTCAAGTTCTGATTGAACTTGGGTTTAACATTGTAAGCAATAGGAGGAACAGCATGATAATTTTTAATGTGAGTTTCATGATATTTCCTAGGTTGTGTCACATGCTTTTTGGTGTGTGTTATGTGAAAACTTTGAGCATGTGAAGTGTGCCTAATATCATGGGAGTGGCCATACTTGAACTGATCATACAATGGCTTGTATGTGAATTTCATTTCATCAACAGGTTCAAGTTTGTATGGGGTTTCACCCTCAAAACCAATGCCGACTCTTTTGTTTCCAGACACAGCATATATCATAGAAGCTAGCTGACTTCTACCAATACTTCTAGATAAGAACTTCCTGAAACTTAAATCATATTCTTTCAGAATATGGTTTAGACTAGGAGTGGATTTTTCTGAATCAGAAGGAGATCCAACATTATTGGATAATTTTAAAAGTTTTTCTTTTAATTCAGAATTCTCCAACTCAAGCTTCTTTGTTTCAAATTCAAATAGCTTTTTCAGCTTTTTGTATTTGAGACTGATCTGAGACTTGAGGTCCAGAAGTTCAGTTAGACCGGAAACTAACTCATCTCTAGTAAGTTCAGAAAACACCTCTTCAGAATCTGATTCTGATGTAGATTCTGATCTGTCATCTTCTGTCGCCATCAGCGCACAGTTAGCCTGCTCATCTTCAGAGTCTGAATCATCTTCTGACTCATCCCAGGTTGCCATAAGACCTTTCTTCTTATGAAACTTCTTCTTGGGATTTTCCTTCTGAAGATTTGGACATTCATTCTTGAAGTGTCCAGGCTCATTGCATTCATAGCACATGACCTTCTTCTTGTCAAATCTTCTGTCATCAGAAGATTCTCCACGTTCAAATTTCTTTGAACTTCTGAAGCCTCTGAACTTCCTTTGCTTGGTCTTCCAGAGTTGATTTAGCCTTCTGGAGATCAAGGACAGTTCATCTTCTTCTTCAGATTCTGATTCTTCAGGATCTTCTTCTCTATCCTGAAAAGCGTTAGTGCATTTCTTGATATTGGATTTTAATGCAATAGACTTACCTTTCTTTTGAGGCTCATTTGCTTCCAGCTCTATTTCATGACTTCTCAAGGCACTGATAAGCTCTTCCAGAGAAACTTCATTCAGATTCTTTGCAATCTTGAATGCAGTCACCATAGGACCCCATCTTCTGGGTAAGCTTCTGATGATCTTCTTTACGTGATCAGCCTTGGTGTATCCCTTGTCAAGAACTCTCAATCCAGCAGTAAGAGTTTGAAATCTTGAAAACATCTTTTCAATGTCTTCATCATCCTCCATCTTGAAGGCTTCATACTTCTGGATTAAGGCGAGAGCTTTAGTCTCCTTGACTTGAGCATTTCCTTCATGAGTCATTTTCAAGGACTCATATATGTCATAGGCCGTTTCCCTGTTAGATATCTTCTCATACTCAGCATGAGAGATAGCATTCAGCAAAACAGTTCTGCATTTATGATGATTCCTGAAAAGCTTTTTCTGATCATCATTCATTTCTTGCCTTGTCAGCTTTACGCCACTGGCATTTACTGGATGTTTGTAACCATCCATCAGAAGATCCCATAGATCACCATCTAGACCAAGAAAGTAACTTTCCAGTTTATCTTTCCAGTATTCAAAGTTTTCACCATCAAATACCGGCGGTCTAGTATAACCATTGTTACCGTTGTATTGCTCAGCAGAGCCAGATGTAGATGCAGGTGTAGACTTTTCACTTTCATCAACCATCTTTTACTGAAGCGTTTTTCTCTTCCTGAATCTTTTCTAAACACGGTTAAGTGCTTGCACCTTAGAACCGGCGCTCTGATGCCAATTGAAGGATAGAAAAACACTTAGAAAGGGGGGGTTTGAATAAGTGTAGCTTTAAAACTTGACAGATAAAAATAAATTGCACAGTTATTTTTATCCTGGTTCGTTGTTAACTAAACTACTCCAGTCCACCCCCGCAGAGATGATTTACCTCAACTGAGGATTTAATCCACTAATCGCACGGATTACAATGGTTTTCCACTTAGTCAGCAACTAAGTCTTCCAGAGTCTTCTGATCACACACTGATCACTCCAGGAACAACTGCTTAGATACCCTCTAAGACTTTTCTAGAGTATACTGATCCACACGATCACTCTAGTTACAACCTGCTTAGATAACTTCTAAGACTTCCTAGAGTATTCTGATCCACACGATCACTCTAGTTCCTTACAACTTAATGTAATCAATTCTAAGAGTATTACAATTGCTTCTTAAAAGCTATAATCACAAACTGTGATATTTCTCTTAACGTTTAAGCTTGATCTCACTAATATATTACAACAGCAATGTAGTGAGCTTTGATGAAGATGAAGATTCTGAGCTTTGATTTGAACAGCGTTTCAGCAAGTTAATATGAGTTGTTTTGGTGCAGAATCGTTAACCTTGCTTCTCATCAGAACTTCATATTTATAGGCGTTGGAGAAGATGACCGTTGAGTGCATTTAATGCTTTGCGTGTTCCGTACAGCATCGCATTTAATGTTATACGCTTTTGTCAACTACCTCGAGCCTTGTTCACGCTGTGTCTACTGACGTAGCCTTTAATAGCTTTTAACGTTCCTTTTGTCAGTCAGCGTAGCCTGCCACTTGTACTTCCTTCTGATCTGATGTTTGTGAATACAACGTTTGAATATCATCAGAGTCAAACAGCTTGGTGCAAAGCATCTTCTGATCTTCTGACCTTGAAGTGCTTCTGAGCGTGATACCATCAGAACTTCAGTGCTTCTGTTCTCTTGTTCTTCTGATGCTTCCATAGACCCATGTTCTGATTCTGCTTCGACCATCTTCTGATGTCTTGCCAGACCATGTTCTGATGTTGCATGCTGAACCCTTTGAGACAAAGCTTCTGAGCGCTGAATTATGCGTACTCTTTATATATTTCTTGAAAAGGAAATTGCATTGGATTAGAGTACCATATTATCTTAAGCAAAATTCATATTATTGTTATCATCAAAACTAAGATAATTGATCAGAACAAATCTTGTTCTAACACTGGTGTTCCTTGGGATCCGACTTGAGGAAACACTTGGCTGCTGCGTGGTGTCATTAAGCACTAATTTGCCCCTAGAACCCTAGTTGAACTTGACTTTGGCCTATTAGAAAGTAGCGAGATGGCTGGCTTTGGTTCCGACTGAAGTTGGTTGATACTCGAAGCTACACTCATATGGACTGGACTTTCAGGACCTTCTCGGTTGGCGATTCGATTGCCGAACTGAGATAAGCGCCTTCGAGAAAGGTCAATGATATGAGCTCCCTAGAACCCGATCTTTATATAGGACAGGTTGGACCAACTAAACTTCAGTGGGGAGGGTACTTACCTACGAACTTCAAGCAAGCCTCTAAACCTAAGGACACTTGTGTGACTTGCTTGTGTGTGCTGCTAACCCTTTTGTTTCCCTGCAGGTTTTTCTTGTAGGACTTGTTTGTCCTTATCACCTTACGTTTTGCCTGATGCATTGCATCCGCATAACATCATGACATCATAAGCATAACATGATTTAACTAACCCTTTCAAGGATCTTAGGGATTTAGGGCGCACAATTTCAGGTACCTCTATCAAAGGTTGATGTCCTAATCAAGGGGCAAGAGGATTTATTTTCCTCTAGCCACATACCTTCCAATTCAAAGACACAGTACCTATCAAGGGGCAAGAAGATTTACTTTCCTCTAGCCATATACTTTCAAATACAGAAGGATCCCGAATCAGAGGCGATGACCCACTCGATATGGTGAGCTCGATTCTCAAAGAAGGATGTTCCAAATTGAGAATTCTTCAGACAAAGATGCAACGTCCAAATCATTTTCTAATGTTGCTAACTAAATTCCTAAAGATCCTTGAAAAGATTGCATTTGCATTCATAGCATCACATAAAACTAACTTTTCCTTTCAGGTCGACCAACTGGTCAGAAAAATACCATCAACAAATCAATCCTAATCAGATGAACATTCTGGAAGCTTGAACCCCAGACTTCTGAAACATTCCAATCAGATGAACATTCTGGAAGCTTGACCCCCAGACTTCTGAAACATTCCAATCAGATATACATTCCGGAAGCTCGAACCCCGGACATTCTGAAAGTTCCAATCAGATGAACATTCTGGAAGCTTGACCCCCAGACTTCTGAAACATTCCAATCAGATGAACATTCTGGAAGCTTGACCCCCAGACTTCTGAAACATTCCAATCAGATATACATTCCGGAAGCTCGAACCCCGGACATTCTGAAACATTCTTATCAGATACACATTCCGGAAGCTCGAACCCCGGATACTCTGAATCTCTACACCAGTTCCACAACAACGACGCAAGCCAGATGCACCTAAGCGTCAATTCACCAAAATCAATATGCCGTCGGCTCAAACATTACAACATCTGTTGAAGATCAGATTGATCACTCTGAGGGATGCTCCTAAGAATTCTAACACCTCTGGCTATAAACTCACTGCGAGGTGCGCATACCATTCTAACATTCCTGGACATTACAAAAATAATTGCTGGACATTGAGGAATAAGATTCAAGATTTAATCGATAACGGGGAAATCAAATTCAACCCTCCTGAAACTCCTGTGGTGATCACCGCTCCTATGCCTAGTCATGACAAGACTGGTTGACGTCTAGACGGACGAACTTTTGGATCATTAGATCTACTTTCATTTGCAAGTTTCTTTTCTGTTTGTTTAAACATTCGAATTATGATAGACATTATTTGTTTTAATAATCATCATCAGTGCATTGCATATGTTTGTCTTGAATAAATTATTTCGCTATCACTCATTTAAACTGCATTTTTACTTTGCATATGTTTTATGATATTCAACTCCTGCTAAGCTGTAAGCCTTTTAAGGGAGGATGACGAAAACGATACTGCAACCTCATACAGTATGCTTTTGAACGGACTATGCTGACGATGTACAGGCATTGTTTCAATTCCTAAACAGTGGAGATATAAGGATGTTAATCCCTCGTCAACCCCTTTGAGCCTAAGAAGTAGAAGTTGATTTCTTGTACTAATTAAAAC
This sequence comes from Vicia villosa, assembly GCF_029867415.1. Lineage (NCBI taxonomy): Eukaryota > Viridiplantae > Streptophyta > Magnoliopsida > Fabales > Fabaceae > Vicia > Vicia villosa. The sequence goes on from NC_081183.1 coordinate 147,570,562, forward strand.
CCCTGATCATAACCTGGGGCAGGGTAGTTCTCAGTTAATTTGGTTGTGCACTCTATTTTAAGATAATCATTTGGTACACCTTTCAACAAAGGTTTCAATCACAAGCGTTCATCCGCACACATCAAAGAAGTGTTGGAGATGTCAATCAAAAGCCAATGACGGTTCATCAATCATTAAGCAAGGCAGTCAACATCTTTCAAAAAAAAATGAAAAAAACATATATACAAAGAAAAGCCTGCTAAGTCAAAAATCAAAAAGGAGACTTAGGCAAAAAATCAAGGCATCCCGCTGACTGTAAGCTCAAAATAGACAGTTCAGGCAAAAGTTAGGGATATCAAAAAGATGAAAAAAGAGAAGTGAATAAATTCCTGAACAACACAATGTTGTGACTACCAAAAGGAAGAAGTGACTGCCATCTCAAAAGTTCTCTTTGCTTGTGAACCATCATCATTATCAAAGGTGCAAATCCAAAAGTCTCTTGGAACCTGAATGCATAAGTTGAATTAACTGAGCTTAGGACGGAAGATCATCACAAAGAGGGGTGGGTACAATCAAATTTTGAGCCTTTATCCTTTGTTTCTTAAACCGTGAACCAAGCCACGTTACAACCCTTGAAAGTCCTAATTGAAGCATGGTTAGTTCGATAACATACTGTCATAAAAAAAGTATCCCGACTCCTTAAGGTTTACTATAAATGTTAAGTTGATATCCTTGTTAGAACAAGATTTGTTCTGATCAATTATCTTAGTTTTGATGATAACAATAATATGAATTTTGCTTAAGATAATATGGTACTCTAATCCAATGCAATTTCCTTTTCAGGAAATATATAAAGAGTATGCATAATTCAGCGCTCAGAAGCTTTGTCTCAAATGGTTCAGCATGCAACATCAGAACATGGTCTGGCAAGACATCAGAAGATGGTCGAAGCAGAATCAGAACATGGGTCTATGGAAGCATCAGAAGAACAAGAGAACAGAAGCACTGAAGTTCTGATGGTATCACGCTCAGAAGCACTTCAAGGTCAGAAGATCAGAAGATGCTCTGCACCAAGCTGTTTGACTCTGATGATATTCAAACGTTGTATTCACAAACATCAGATCAGAAGGAAGTACAAGTGGCAAGCTACGCTGACTGACAAAAGGAACGTTAAAAGCTACTAAAGGCTACGTCAGTAGACACAGCGTGAACAAGGCTCGAGGTAGTTGACAAAAGCGTATAACATTAAATGCGATGCTGTACGGAACACGCAAAGCATTAAATGCACTCAACGGTCATCTTCTCCAACGCCTATAAATATGAAGTTCTGATGAGAAGCAAGGTTAACCAATTCTACACCTATTCTGTGAATATCAACTTGCTGAAACGCTGTTCAAATCAAAGCTCAGAATCTTCATCTTCATCAAAGCTCACTACATTGCTGTTGTAATATATTAGTGAGATTAAGCTTAAACGTTAAGAGAAATATCACAGTTTGTGATTATAGCTTTTAAGAAGCAATTGTAATACTCTTAGAATTGATTACATTAAGTTGTAAGGAACTAGAGTGATCGTGTGGATCAGAATACTCTAGGAAGTCTTAGAGGTTATCTAAGCAGGTTGTAACTAGAGTGATCGTGTGGATCAGTATACTCTAGAAAAGTCTTAGAGGGTATCTAAGTAGTTGTTCCTGGAGTGATCAGTGTGTGATCGGAAGACTCTGGAAGACTTAGTTGCTGACTAAGTGGAGAACCATTGTAATCCGTGCGATTAGTGGATTAAATCCTCAGTTGAGGTAAATCATCTCTGCGGGGGTGGACTGGAGTAGTTTAGTTAACAACGAACCAGGATAAAAATAACTGTGCAATTTATTTTTATCTGTCAAGTTTTTAAAGCTACACTTATTCAAACCCCCCCTTTCTAAGTGTTTTTCTATCCTTCAATTGGTATCAGAGCGCCGGTTCTAAGGTGCAAGCACTTAACCGTGTTTAGAAAAGATTCAGGAAGAGAAAAACGCTTCAGTAAAAGATGGTTGATGAATCTGCAAAGTCTACACCTGCATCTACATCTGGCTCTGCTGAGCAACACAACGGTAACAATGGTTATACTAGACCGCCGGTATTTGATGGTGAAAACTTTGAATACTGGAAAGATAAACTGGAAAGTTACTTTCTTGGTCTAGATGGTGATCTATGGGATCTTCTGATGGATGGTTACAAACATCCAGTAAATGTCAGTGGCGTAAAGCTGACAAGGCAAGAAATGAATGATGATCAGAAGAAGCTTTTCAGGAATCATCATAAATGCAGAACTGTTTTGCTGAATGCTATCTCTCATGCTGAGTATGAGAAGATATCTAACAGGGAAACGGCCTATGACATATATGAGTCCTTGAAAATGACTCATGAAGGAAATGCTCAAGTCAAGGAGACTAAAGCTCTCGCTTTAATCCAGAAGTATGAAGCCTTCAAGATGGAGGATGATGAAGACATTGAAAAGATGTTTTCAAGATTTCAAACTCTTACTGCTGGATTGAGAGTTCTTGACAAGGGATACACCAAGGCAGATCACGTAAAGAAGATCATCAGAAGCTTACCCAGAAGATGGGGTCCTATGGTGACTGCATTCAAGATTGCAAAGAATCTGAATGAAGTTTCTCTGGAAGAGCTTATCAGTGCCTTGAGAAGTCATGAAATAGAGCTGGACGCAAATGAGCCTCAAAAGAAAGGTAAGTCTATTGCATTAAAATCCAATATCAAGAAATGCACTAACGCTTTTCAGGCTAGAGAAGAAGATCCTGAAGAATCAGAATCTGAAGAAGAAGATGAACTGTCCTTGATCCCCAGAAGGCTAAATCAACTCTGGAAGACCAAGCAAAGGAAGTTCAGAGGCTTCAGAAGTTCAAAGAAATTTGAACGTGGAGAATCTTCTGATGACAGAAGATTTGACAAGAAGAAGGTCATGTGCTATGAATGCAATGAGCCTGGACACTTCAAGAATGAATGTCCAAAACTTCAGAAGGAAAATCCCAAGAAGAAGTTTCGTAAGAAGAAAGGTCTTATGGCAACCTGGGATGAGTCAGAAGATGATTCAGACTCTGAAGATGAGCAGGCTAACTGTGCGCTGATGGCGACAGAAGATGACGAATCAGAATCTACATCAGAATCAGATTCTGAAGAGGTATTTTCTGAACTTACTAGAGATGAGTTAGTTTCCGGTCTAACTGAACTTCTGGAACTCAAGTCTCAGATCAGTCTCAAATACAAAAAGCTGAAAAAGCTATTTGAATTTGAAACAAAGAAGCTTGAGTTGGAGAATTCTGAATTAAAAGAAAAACTTTTAAAATTATCCAATAATGTTGGATCTCCTTCTGATTCAGAAAAATCCACTCCTAGTCTAAACCATATTCTGAAAGAATATGATTTAAGTTTCAGGAAGTTCTTATCTAGAAGTATTGGCAGAAGTCAGCTAGCTTCTATGATATATGCTGTGTCTGGAAACAAAAGAGTCGGCATTGGTTTTGAGGGTGAAACCCCATACAAACTTGAACCTGTTGATGAAATGAAATTCACATACAAGCCATTGTATGATCAGTTCAAGTATGGCCACTCCCATGATATTAGGCACACTTCACATGCTCAAAGTTTTCACATAACACACACCAAAAAGCATGTGACACAACCTAGGAAATATCATGAAACTCACATTAAAAATTATCATGCTGTTCCTCCTATTGCTTACAATGTTAAACCCAAGTTCAATCAGAACTTGAGAAAATCTAACAAGAAAGGACCCAAGAGAATGTGGGTACCTAAGGATAAGATTATTCCTATTGCAGATATCCTTGGCTGCAAAAAGGACAAAGCACAACATGTCATGGTACCTGGACTCTGGATGCTCACGACACATGACAGGAAGAAGGTCTATGTTCCAAGACCTGGTGCTTAAGTCTGGAGGAGAAGTCAAGTTTGGAGGATATCAGAAGGGCAAGATAATCGGCTCTGGAACTATAAAGTCTGGTAACTCTCCTTCCATTTCTAATGTACTTCTTGTAGAAGGATTAACATATAACCTCTTATCTATCAGTCAATTGAGTGACAATGGTTATGATATAATCTTTAATCAAGAGTCTTGCAAGGCTGTAAATCAGAAGGATGGCTCAATCCTATTTACAGGCAAGAGGAAGAACAACATTTATAAGACAGATCTGCAAGATCTTATGAGTCAGAAGGTGACTTGTCTTATGTCTGTTTCTGAAGAGCAGTGGGTCTGGCACAGAAGATTAGGTCATGCTAGTTTGAGAAAGATTTCTCAGATTAACAAACTGGATCTTGTCAGAGGACTCCCTAATCTGAAATTCAAATCAGATGCTCTTTGTGAAGCATGTCAGAAGGGAAAGTTCTCCAAACCTGCTTTCAAGTCCAAGAATGTTGTTTCTACCTCAAGGCCATTAGAACTCTTGCACATTGATCTGTTTGGCCCAGTCAAAACAGCATCTGTCAGAGGGAAGAAATATGGATTAGTCATCGTAGATGATTATAGCCGCTGGACGTGGGTAAAATTCTTGAAACACAAGGATGAGTCTCATTCAGTGTTCTTTGATTTCTGCATTCAGATTCAATCTGAAAAAGAGTGTAAAATCATAAAGGTCAGAAGTGATCATGGTGGTGAATTTGAGAACAGATCCTTTGAAGAATTCTTCAAAGAAAATGGTATTGCCCATGATTTCTCTTGTCCTAGAACTCCACAGCAAAATGGGGTTGTAGAACGAAAGAATAGGACTCTGCAAGAAATGGCCAGAACCATGATCAATGAAACCAATATGGCTAAGCATTTCTGGGATGAAGCAATAAACACTGCATGCTATATTCAGAATAGAATCTCTATCAGACCTATTCTAAATAAGACTCCTTATGAATTGTGGAAGAATAGAAAGCCCAACATTTCATATTTCCATCCTTTTGGATGTGTATGCTTTATTCTGAACACTAAAGATCATCTTGGTAAGTTTGATTCCAAAGCACAAAAATGTTTCCTTCTTGGATATTCTGAACGCTCAAAAGGCTACAGAGTATACAATACTGAAACATTGATTGTAGAAGAATCAATCAATATCAGGTTTGATGATAAGCTTGGTTCTGAAAAACCAAAGCAGTTTGATAATTTTGCAGATTGTGATATTGATATATCAGAAGTTGTTGAGCCAAGAAGCAAAGCATCAGAAGCAGAGCTTCTCAGAAGCAAAGAATCGGAAGATCAAGTATCAGCTTCTCTGGAGAATCTAAGCATTTCTGAAGAACCATCTGTCAGAAGATCATCCAGACTCATCTCTGGTCATTCAGAAGATGTCATTCTTGGAAAGAAGGATGATCCAATCAGAACAAGAGCATTCCTTAAGAACAATGCAGACTGTCAATTAGGTCTTGTATCTTTGATCGAGCCAACTTCTGTTGATCATGCTCTAGAAGATCCAGACTGGATAATTGCTATGCAAGAAGAACTGAATCAGTTTACAAGGAATGATGTTTGGGATCTTGTTCCTAGACCAGATGGATTCAATATAATCGGTACAAAATGGGTCTTCAGAAACAAGCTCAGTGAGAAAGGTGAAGTGGTAAGGAACAAAGCCAGATTGGTGGCTCAGGGTTATAGTCAGCAAGAAGGGATTGACTATACAGAAACCTTTGCACCAGTGGCCAGGTTAGAATCTATTCGTCTATTAATTTCATTTGCCACTCAACATAACATCACTCTCTATCAGATGGATGTTAAGAGTGCCTTCTTAAATGGTTATATAGATGAAGAAGTTTATGTCCATCAACCTCCTGGTTTTGAAGACTCTATGTCTCCTAATCATGTTTTTAAACTAAAGAAATCGTTGTATGGATTGAAACAGGCTCCCAGGGCTTGGTATGAACGCTTAAGTTCTTTCCTTCTGGATAATGGTTTCACTAGAGGAAAAGTGGACACTACTCTCTTTTGTAAAACCTTTAAAAGGGATATTTTAATCTGTCAAATATATGTAGATGATATTATTTTTGGAACATCTAATGCTACACTTGGAAAGGAGTTTGCTGAGTCTATGCAGGCTGAGTTTGAAATGAGCATGATGGGAGAACTCAAGTATTTCCTTGGAATACAAATAAATCAAACATCAGAAGGAACGTATGTTCACCAAACCAAGTATGTGAAGGAACTTCTAAAGAAGTTTAATCTTCTAGACTGCAAAGAAGCCAAAACTCCTATGCATCCAACATGCATCCTAGGTAAGGATGAGGTAAGTAAGAAGGTAGATCAGACGTTATACAGAGGTATGATTGGATCTCTTCTATATTTGACTGCTTCTAGACCTGACATTCTGTTCAGTGTTTGTTTGTGTGCTAGATTCCAATCAGATCCTAGAGAATCTCATTTAACTGCTGTTAAGAGAATTCTAAAGTATCTGAAAGGTACTACTAATGTTGGCTTAGTTTACAGAAAATCTAAAGAATACAACTTAGTAGGATTCTGCGATGCTGACTATGCTGGAGACAGAATTGAAAGAAAAAGTACTTCAGGAAGTTGCCAATTTCTTGGAAGTCATTTGATCTCTTGGTATAGCAAGAAGCAAGCAACTATTGCTCTATCAACTACAGAAGCAGAATATGTCGCTGCTGCTGGTTGTAGTACACAGATGCTCTGGATGAAGAGTCAGTTAGAAGATTATCAGATATATGAGAGTAACATTCCTATATTCTGTGATAATACTTCTGCTATATGTTTATCTAAGAATCCTATTCTTCATTCAAAGGCTAAACATATTGAGATTAAACATCATTTCATAAGGGACTATGTTCAGAAGGGTGTTATATCTTTAAACTTTGTTGATACAGACCATCAATGGGCTGATATCTTTACAAAACCCCTGGCTGAAGATAGGTTTAAGTTCATTCTGAAGAACATCAGTATGGATTTATGCCCAGAATGAGAAGATGAGAAGTTCTTATGTATGAGTATCTTCTGAAATGAAAATGGATTATTTTCTAATCAGAAGTTCTGATTGAAATCTTTTAGAAATTATGATTCGGTTATTACTAACGTTTCATTGTCTAAGTTGATTCAGAACCTCTTTTAAAGCAAAACAGCTGTAACGTTTTATCTCGGGATGGTAAACCTGTCGTTACTATTCATGGATAAGCGCGCGTGCAGTTGAAGGGACGCCGACCATAGGTAACTGTGCCAGTCACCTCATTTGTCTTTATTATCTCTTCCCATGTCACGTAACATTAAATGCTATCCATCATTTGTTTCATTTTATTTTCTTTTGAATACTCTTCAAACGCTTCTCTTTCCCTCTTATATTTTTTTTCTATTACACTCTTGTCTTTGTTTTCCTTCTCTATCTCTTTGCATTCCTCATCAAGTTTTTCTCTCTCTTTTCCGAAAAGTTTCTTTGTTTTACATTCCAGTGTTTTTATTTGTCGTTTTATTCATCTGAATCTTTTGAAATATTCTTTTTGATGTTATGACAAAAAGGGGGAGAAGATAAATGATAAATGATTTGATAAATCTATCAGTTGCTGGGTAAAGCTCCCACACATTTACTAACAAGAACTGCAAGTTCTATATGGTTTAAAGTGTTTTGCAGGTATAAAGAAGTGAAGAGATTTCTTCAAAGCAAACACAAGAAGCAAAACCATAAGGAGTGTTATTCTGTAAAAAGAATAAGCTCATGGAAACTGAAGCAAGCTGAGTGCTATCAAGCTTCAGAAATCAGAAGCAAGAAAGAAGAATGAATCAGAAGCACTGATAATAGAATTTGATCCATATTTGTCTATTTGTTCTGACAAAATTCTATTTGCTCTGATACATTACTTTAGCCTATATGGCTCTGATATATATCATGTGTTCTAATATACATTTTATGTTCTGACTCGTTCATGCTGACTTTTGTCGTTTAGTTTTTGTTCTGTAACATTTCAGGATGTAGAGATGCTCTGATGATGCTCTGGTACATTCAACAATGTTCTGATACAAATCTAGCATGAAGTGATGTTGGTAGAAATTCAAAGCTCTGAAGCTATCCGAGGGAAGCAGAAATCAGAAGCTGTGAATGTTCTAAAGATCCAGAAAACTCAAGTTCTGAAGCTGTCCTAAATGGAAGCAGAAATCAGAAGCTGTGAATGTTCAGAAGATCAAAGAAATTCAAGTTCTGAAGCTGTCCTAGATGGAAGCAGAAGTCAGAAGCTGTGAATGTTCTGAAGATCAAAGAAATTCAAGTTCTGAAGCTGTCCTAGATGGAAGCAGGAATCAGAAGCTGTGAGTGTTCTAGGGATCTAAAGAAATTCTAGTTCTGAAGCTGTCCAATGGAAGCAAAAGTCAGAAGCTATGAATTCTCTAAAGACAGAAGCTTATGTGATCGTCTCTACCGAAATAATCAGGGAAGTCTTTTATTAAAGTTCTTCGAGTATTTATTTCAGGGGGAGATTATTTATCTCAGGGGGAGATTGTTAATCTCAGGGGGAGACATATTCATATGCTTATGCTATAGCTGTGTAATTTGTCTTTTGCCGTCTGCTCTTTCTGATCGCAAATTCATATCATTTATATATGTTTTTGTCATCATCAAAAAGGGGGAGATTGTTAGAACAAGATTTGTTCTGATCAATTATCTTAGTTTTGATGATAACAATAATATGAATTTTGCTTAAGATAATATGGTACTCTAATCCAATGCAATTTCCTTTTCAGGAAATATATAAAGAGTATGCATAATTCAGCGCTCAGAAGCTTTGTCTCAAATGGTTCAGCATGCAACATCAGAACATGGTCTGGCAAGACATCAGAAGATGGTCGAAGCAGAATCAGAACATGGGTCTATGGAAGCATCAGAAGAACAAGAGAACAGAAGCACTGAAGTTCTGATGGTATCACGCTCAGAAGCACTTCAAGGTCAGAAGATCAGAAGATGCTCTGCACCAAGCTGTTTGACTCTGATGATATTCAAACGTTGTATTCACAAACATCAGATCAGAAGGAAGTACAAGTGGCAAGCTACGCTGACTGACAAAAGGAACGTTAAAAGCTACTAAAGGCTACGTCAGTAGACACAGCGTGAACAAGGCTCGAGGTAGTTGACAAAAGCGTATAACATTAAATGCGATGCTGTACGGAACACGCAAAGCATTAAATGCACTCAACGGTCATCTTCTCCAACGCCTATAAATATGAAGTTCTGATGAGAAGCAAGGTTAACCAATTCTACACCTATTCTGTGAATATCAACTTGCTGAAACGCTGTTCAAATCAAAGCTCAGAATCTTCATCTTCATCAAAGCTCACTACATTGCTGTTGTAATATATTAGTGAGATTAAGCTTAAACGTTAAGAGAAATATCACAGTTTGTGATTATAGCTTTTAAGAAGCAATTGTAATACTCTTAGAATTGATTACATTAAGTTGTAAGGAACTAGAGTGATCGTGTGGATCAGAATACTCTAGGAAGTCTTAGAGGTTATCTAAGCAGGTTGTAACTAGAGTGATCGTGTGGATCAGTATACTCTAGAAAAGTCTTAGAGGGTATCTAAGCAGTTGTTCCTGGAGTGATCAGTGTGTGATCAGAAGACTCTGGAAGACTTAGTTGCTGACTAAGTGGAGAACCATTGTAATCCGTGCGATTAGTGGATTAAATCCTCAGTTGAGGTAAATCATCTCTGCGGGGGTGGACTGGAGTAGTTTAGTTAACAACGAACCAGGATAAAAATAACTGTGCAATTTATTTTTATCTGTCAAGTTTTTAAAGCTACACTTATTCAAACCCCCCCTTTCTAAGTGTTTTTCTATCCTTCAATCCTGTTTTTTACAAACATCATGTTTTTATAAATATCATGATTTTACATCTCCAGTTTTAATGTTTTTCAAAAACTCAAGACAGAAGTATGCATTGCATCTCATGAATTCATTATTAAACATATTCTGCTACATAATTTCAAATGTTAGCGACAGAAAGAATTTGCACAGGGTACAACTAATGACTGAAAGTTATCCCGACAAACAAAATTACTCCAAGAAGCCATGTCTCTTACGTATACAAGGGGCATGACACATTTTGTCCAAACAATCTGGGGCAATTAGGTCAAGATTCCAAGAATCTCTCAAAAATGCCAAACAATCAGAGGCATATACCCAAGTGGGTCTGAAGCTGCTTCCCGATCAATTAGGGGCATCATACTAAGTACTAGGGGCATGACGCTCATAGTGCACATCTCATAAAGTCCTCGCGAGGCGAATCTCTCCAAAGTCCCTACTGGCAGGGGCAATTCTATACAAGTCCAGTTTGACATCTTGATCAAAACTCAGCGGTGTGTCCTAATCAAATCCAAGAATGGTAGTTACTATAATACTAGGGGCAAGGCATCCATGCCTTCCCACAGCTCCGGTTTCACAAGATCATATCCCCACAGAGCAATTCTCAAGAAGATATCTTCAAACATACTCGTCCCGACAAAGACATGACTCCCCAACAGAGTTTACATCTTCAACACTACCGGGTCTCCAACACTTTGCTCTTATCCAACATGGTGTATTAATATCTCTAATCCCCAATCAGGGTACATCAAGTTACTGATCGTCCCCAAGCAGAAATCATAAATCCCCAGCTAAGCATCTTCAAGATAAAATCAAACATCAAAATTACAATGACATGGAGATCCACCTTCTCAATCAAGATGTGTCAAATAGCATAAATCATAGTCATACGTCATAAATCATAAACATATTCATACAATTGCATACATGTTAATACATAATACATAATGCATCGCGACAAATGCGTACATAACATGCAAGGTTCTCACTTATTTTGAGAATCCCGTCATATAAACGCATTACATGCATCATGACATGGCATAAAAAACTAACTTTACCTTTTTCAGGTTACTGCTGCAGTCAAATAAACAATCTACCTTTAGATCTAAGTCGATACCTTGGACGGTTCCTTAATGATCTACCTTTGGAGTTAAGTCGATACCTTGGACGGTTCCTTAATGATCCACCTTCAGAGTTAAGTCGATACCTTGGACGGTTCCTTAACAATCTACCTTTAGATCTAAGTCGATACCTTGGACGGATCCTTAATGATCTACCTTTAGATCTAAGTCGATACCTTGGACGGTTCCTTAATGATCTACCTTTGGAGTTAAGTCGATACCTTGGACGGTTCCTTAACAATCTACCTTTAGATCTAAGTCGATACCTTGGACGGTTCCTTAATGATCTACCTTTGGAGTTAAGTCGATACCTTGGACGGTTCCTTAATGATCCACCTTCAGAGTTAAGTCGATACCTTGGACGGTCCCTTAACAATATACCTTTAGATCTAAGTCGATACCTTGGACGGTTCCTTAATGATCTACCTTTGGAGTTAAGTCGATACCTTGGACGGTTCCTTAATGATCCACCTTCAGAGTTAAGTCGATACCTTGGACGGTTCCTTAACAATCTACATTTAGATCTAAGTCGATACCTTGGACGGTTCCTTAATGATCTACCTTTGGAGTTAAGTCGATACCTTGGACGGTTCCTTAATGATCCACCTTCAGAGTTAAGTCGATACCTTGGACGGTTCCTTAACAATCTACCTCCAGATTTAAGTCGATATCTCAGACGATTCCTTAAACAATCAACTTTTCAAAATCTAAAAGCAGTTCCGTAATGATCAACACTCAAACAACTACTTCTCAAACACTCCAAACATAACCAAATGCATGATTTACTGGATGGCATCTTCAAGCCCATCTCCGACAAAGGTCCCTACTTCAGCTAGGGCAAATTTCTTGGTATTCAAGTGTTCAATCATCTTCCACCTTCAGATACCGACTGACATACAAACCATTCTACATCTTCAGGTTTAAGATAATTGAACAGGGGCAGCTGTCATACCCCAAAATTTGCCCTCATATATTTGCAAACGTCATTTCATTTCGAATAAGTGACGCGATATAGTTGGTAAGGACTTGAGGTCAAAAGGTGCGAAAGCGAGAGGTCCCGGGTTCGAATATCACTTCTAACATTTCTCCTTTTTTATTTAATTTATAATTTTAGTCCTAACTTTATTTTCAGTTATTTAAATAATCACAAAAATCGCAAAAAATAAGTTTTTTATTATTTAAATAGTATTTTCGCTTTTATTTTAATAGTATTTTAAGAAATATATATTTTTATTTTAAATCATTATTTTATGCATATTTTAACCAAAAATCATAAAAATTTATATAGGGTAGATTTCTATTTAGTTTTCTAACAAATTAATTTCATTACATTTTTATTTGATTTTTTTATTTCTAGAAAGAATTGAAGCAAATTGATCTTTGATTTTGATCTTAATAAATTTTTTATTGCAAATTATATTTTCTTCAAATTTTCAAAGAACTTCACAAGCAAAGGCCCAAGCCCTAAACTTGACCTAATTAACCCTTATATATATGGGTTATATTGCAGCCAACTAGGGGACGAACCCTAGCCTCCAAGCATCTATTCCAAATTTGCAAGAAACTCAAGAAAGTGTGAACTTTCGTATTCCTAATTGCAGCCTCATTCAAAGTCAAACGACTCTTCCAAGCATATCTCCAGGTAATATAGAACGAGAATGGACCATGGTTGAAGCCCCATAACATGTATCACGGTCTCTCCATACTCATACCTTTCATGCATATGTAATTTTCGTTTGTTATGATTTAGTATTTCTTAATCGAATCTAATGGTATATTTGAGTTGCTTGTTTGATTTAGAGAAGGTATGGACTGTTGCAAAGGAGCCATGATGCATAAGACGAAATCCACCATTGTTAGGGCAAAAAATAAATGTTCTTCGGTTTCATGGATGTAGCGCATATCAGTCCAAAACGTTACCGTATTTGAATTCGTGGGGTTCAATTTAGCCAACCTGGGTTATTAGTTTGCGTATTTGTTGCGTTTTTCTGTGAAGATTGTTTTTGCAGGTGTTAGCTACGAAAAGTAGCGTAGCAAATTGGTGGCAAAAACACAGCAATTTCTGGGCATGGAGTAAGGAAGAAGATGAATAGTGTAGTAGACCTGTTGACCACACATGGCTCGGCGTGATTGGATGGTCAGCGTATTACCTTTCTCTCTCCGGTCGTGATTCGTCTACGCCTATCCACAGATCCGATACAGCGCACCCATGAGGACTCACGATGCACCCTCACGCATGGCCTCTAGATCATTCTACATGTTGATCCAACGTCAAAGAACATGCAGTCCACTATACACCCTCACCAGCGTGCCACACAGGATCGAAGCTAAGTTTTATTCTTTTATTTATTTGAATTCAATTGATTTTTTCTTTTGTTTCTCTTTTTGGTTTTCCTTTTTTTTAATAATAAACTAATTACTCTTATTTTATTTTTTTTTAAAATCATAACTAATCTTTTAAAATTTGTTTTAGATTAATAAAATTGAGTTTTTTAATTTAGATGATTAATATTTAATGTTAGGCTAAATAATTATTTTTAGATTTTCAAACCCTAATTTTATTTTTAGCCAGCTATTTTTCAGCATGACTGCTAATCACTGTTCTCCCCTAAAAAATTCCATTGTTGGTAGATGTTGCCCATTAACCCTATAATTATTAAATTTTATTTTGGCTATCTATCTGGTCAAACCTTCGATTTCACTAACCTTTTAGGGTTTGTCCAACCCCATTTATTTATTTGCCTTTTGGGGATAAAATAGGTTTGTACCATATTTAACGAATCTTAAATGCACTAACGCTTCTCTTCTTCATGTCAATTCTTTTCAGGGTTAACCAAAAATCCTCCGACCACGCGCCTCACCCGACAAAAGCTAAGTTTTCTAATTTCGTTATTTAAATAATATTTTTATTTTATTAGGGTTTACTTTCAAATATTGATGAATTCTTCTTACACTTAGCCCTATTATTTTCATTGCAATTTTCAGGGTCAATCAAGAATTCGAAGAAGATCAAGGCTCAAGAAAAATTAAATTAATTATTTATCTTTTTTATTTTCTGTTTTAATTCCCCCATCCCCACAGGTGTTTATTGTAATAGCATAGGATTTTTATTTTCGTGCCTTTAATTTCCGTATGATTTTAACTGCATGGTTAGTAATCTTAGGGAGTGCAAGCCTTTAACAGAATTAGATAACTAATTACAAGATAAATAACTGAATTGAACCACATGATTGTTGCACCCACACACCTTTAGGGTAACCTCTCTTGTTGCCTGTTTCCTTATTATATTGTTGCCTTGTTGCCTCTAAGTGTACTAAATAGTCAAGTCCCTCGATTCCGAGGATACCTAAAGCAAATGTTGCCTTCAAAGTTATTGAAACTCCCTCGATGCTGCCTTATAAAGATGATTGTCCCAATTGCTAAGGTATCCTCGCATGATGCCTTAAATGACTATTTTATCCTTCCCTTAGACTACCTGCCCTCTTTATGGCATGGGACAGTCTTATGGAGAACGATTATTCTCGATGACCCTTAAACATCCAATTGAAAGACTTCCTGCCCTTTCATGGTATGGATAGACCCTTTCGCCCGAAAGACTTAAAGAACAAGAAAGACAAACTTAGGGTAGGTAGTTCTTAATTTCTTGCTCGCATTCAAACTTTCAAATTACTTTTCACACCTCTCTTTTCAAATATTTTCAAAATAAGGCTACGCTTATTTACAAGCTAAAGTCCTTAACGAAACTTTTTACTATTCATACACGACACTTCAAACTTTTCAAACAAACAAACAAGTGAGCTAAGCAATTAAGAGCCCATGGATAACCATGGATACAAAGGATGCCTTACACCTTCCCTTTGTATAACCTACCCCCCGAACTCAAAATCTTTCAAAGGTTTTTCCTGTTCTTTTAGCCTTTCCAATTGGATAAAATAAAAGTCGGTGGCGACTCTTGCTTACCGCAACATTTCGATAAAAAAGTCAGTTCACCGTATTACACAAGCGTGGAAAATCTTAGAGAAGTCGTATGCATGAGTTGACAAGGAGAAGTCTGTGAGGTTACAAATTCACAAAAAGACAACTTAAGTTGATTCAAATGGAGGAGAAAGAGACCATTAACGATTTTACTATGAGAATTACTCAGTTGGTGAACCAAGTAGGGGTGTGTGGAGAAACGGTCAAAGAGCATTATGTTGTCGCAAAAATCTTGCGTTCTTTGACGTCAATATTTGACAATATAGTGGTTGTGATTGAGGAATCAAAAGCAAAGAGAATCTGTAGGGCTCTCTTGAAGAGCATGAGAAAGCTATGGACGTACATAATCAAGAGAAAGTATGAGGTACTTTAAGTGCTTAAGAAGTTCAAGTCCATGGTTGAAAGGTAAAGTGGTCACAAACTCAAAGTTCTCAAAATGGATGGTGGAGGCGAATATGTCTCAAATGACTTTGAGAGGTTTTGTGATCAAGAATGGATAGTACATGAGGTAGCACCGTATTATACATCGAAACAAAATGGTGTAACTAAAAGGAAGAATCAGTCGATTATAAACATGGTGAGAAGAATGTTGAAAGGGAAGAGTTTTCTAAAAGAGATATGAGGAGAAGCGGTTTCCAATAACTGCGTACTGGTTAAATAGGTGTCCAACCAAGAAGCTGGAAAAATCACATTGGAAGAAGCATGGTCTGAATTGAAACCTAACATGAGTCACTTGAGAGTGTTTGGATCGTTTACGCATAGACATGTTCTGAATTAGCTTAGAAATAAGCTAGATGACAAGGGAGAGCAGATGATCCTTGTCGGGTATCAGCATCGGTGGTTACAAGTTGTATAACGCATCCAGGGGAGGCCCTGAGCACGGGCACGCGGGGCGGGAGCCCATGACCTCATAATTTTAGGGGCACCAATTTTTTTTATTCCTATATATATATATATATATATATATATATATATATTAAAAGAGAATTTTCTATTATAAAAATATTTGCTAGATTTTTTTTTTTTGAAAAATACTTGCTAACAAAATTATAGGAGCACTACAAAGTCAAAATTAATAAAAGAATGTAATTTCCCCATAAATAAAATATAGATTAGAATAAAAATAATTAATTCCCCTAAAATAAAATCAATTAATATATCCATAATCTTAACAACTAAAGAGTTTAATTGAGGCACTAGAATTAAAATAATGATATAGAGAATATTTTATATTATTGATAACCTTACTTATGATAGTTTCTGTTACTAGATATCTAGCTGGGAAAAATTTAACACTTCGTGAAAAAAATGAAAGGATTAATGTGGAAAAAATGGAAATTTTAGGTGAATGGGGTCATGTCATGCAAAAACATTTTGAACGTTTTAAGAATAATGAAATTCATTATCATTATCTTATTCATAAGATTCAAAATGAATTGATTAACATGATAGGTAATGAAGTCAAAATTGCAATTGTTGAAAAAAACAAAGAAGCAAAATATTTTTATGTGATTCTTGATTGTACTCATGACGTAAGTCATCAAGAACAAATGACTCACATTATACGTTGTGTGGATGTTTCTACAAGTCCAATAGAAATTGAAGAATTTTCTGTAGAATTTTTTAAAGTTTATGATAAACATGAAAGATAAACATCAAAGTGTACAAAGAAAATTATAAGATGTTAACCCTAGCACATTATACACAGCATGTGGTTGTCATAATCTTAACTTGACACTTTGTGATATTGCAAATTCTTGTACTAAAGTTAAAGATTTTTTTGGAGTGTTACAACGTATTTATACTGTATTTTCTCATTCGACAAAATGTTGGAAAATTATTAGAGACAATGTGAAAGGTTAAACTATTAAACCATTGTCACAAGCAAGTTGTGAAAGTCATGTGAATAGTGTATATGCAATACTTAAATCTCAAATTTCAGATGTAAGAGAAGCACTACTTTAACTAGTTGAACAAGATAATGATCCCAAAATTAAGAGTGAAGCCGAATCTTTAGCAACTCATGGAATTGGGAACTTTGAATTTTGGGTTAATGAATTTTTTGGTCCCTCTAAATATTGCAGATTTCGTTTTTAGTCCCTCCAAAATTTTTCATTAAGAAATCGTCCCTTCAAAATTTTTTGTCTAAACTATTGGTCCCTAACGTCAAATTTGCTAGAGATTAGCTACGACTTTAGCCACCGATTAGCTACGAAATTTGACGTTAGGGACCAATAGTTCGGAAGAAAAATTTTGAAGGGACGATTTCTTGAAGGAAAATTTTGGAGGGACTAAAAACGAAATTTGAAATATTTAAAGGGACGAAAAAGTTCATTAACCCTTGAATTTTTAGTAGCTATGATTATTTGGTTTTAATTGTTAACAGTTGTTAATGAAATTAGAAAAAGTTTGCAAAAAAAAAAAAAGACATGTGTATTGATGTGGCTATTAAACTAGTAAAAAGTTTGATCAAGTATTTGAAAAAATATAGAGAAGAAGAAGAATAAGAATAAGTCTCTTTATAGTGGTTTATATTTTGATATAGTATAAACATTGATTCAAATATCCATACTTGTATTCTTTTTGCACAATGTCAAATAAAAATGTGTTTTTTATCCAATTATTTCTTTTATCCTTATGTATTTATTGTTAAAAAAAATTATAGGGGCATCACTCTTTTGATTCATCCAAGGCACCCAAATTCAAAGGACCGGCCCTGAATGCATCAAAGAGGAAAATCGTAATCAGTATGAATGTTTTCAGCGAAATAAAATAAATGTAGCAGAGTGCAACTAGTTGTCAACAGAATGTAATTGGTTGCATCAAGGAAAAAATGGTCCTTGCACTATTTGAAAGTGCACAAACAGCCCGCGTTAAAGCCTGAACTGAAGATAATGTGAGAAGATTAACAAGGCAAATAGTTTTGCCTGCAAGACTTCAAAACTGTGAGTTTTTCCAAGATGAATAAATCAATGACGATGGTGATTTCTTCCACTTTACACTAATTGACGGATTTGAACCTATTAATACGGATACGGAGGAGACCTTGAGTGATCTAAAATGAATTTGTACTATGAAGGAGGATCTAGAATTGACTGAGAAGAACAAGGCTTGAGTGATCAAGAAGCCAATTGGTGTAAGGTGGGTGTACAAAGTGAAGGTAAGCCCTAATGGTGAAATAATCAAGTATAAGTCTGGATTAGTTGCAAAGGAATTTTCGCAAAGAAAATGCATAGACTTTCAAGAGAATTTTTCACCAATGGCTAGAATTGAAACCATCCAATTGGTTATTGGGATTGCAAACAACAACAATTGTTCTATTTATCAAATGGACGTCTAATCTGTGCTTTTGAACAGACCTCTTTAATAAGAGGTTTATGTAGAACAACCTCCTAGTTTTGTTGTGAAAAATCAAGAATCAAAGTTCTATAAATTGAAGAAAGCGTTATGCGGTTTGAAACAAAATCCAAGAGCTTGGAACAAGATGATAGATGGTTTATTAAAGGAGATATAGACTTTAACATATGTGTATCTGAACATGGTATGTATGTGAAGAAGGGTTACAAATGAAGGGTTGATAATCCTTTGTCTCTATGCATACGATTTGTTGATTACGGACAGCGATGAGGGGTGCATTTCTAAGTTCAATGGTGAATTTATGAAAAAAATTTAGATGAACGACCTGACCTCATGACATACTTCATTGACATTGAGTTTTACAAGTCAAAAAAGGGACTACTCATGCACCAAAGATGGTATGCGCTTGAGAGTTTTAAAATGAAACATTTTAATGCTGCCATTACTCTGGCTTAACCGGAGCTGCAATTGTCAAAGGATGAGCATGAGTGGGATGTTAATCCAACTCAGTATCGGTGGTTGATTGGATCCTTACGTTACTTATGCAATACGCGGTCAAATTTGGCGTTTAGTGTCGGTATTGAGAGCAAGTTCATGGAGAGACTAAATGTGTCTCACTTAGAAGCAGTCAAGAGAATTCTAATATACCTCAAAGGATCTATTGGCTATGGAATTTTCTTTCGCGTAATGGAAAATGACAGAAAATGCAATTTACTCGAATATACCAATTCTAAGTGATGCGGAGATAAAGATGATAAAAAATCTACAGTTGGATACATCTTTATATTCGGAGAAACACCAATCTCTTGGTGTTCGAAGAAGAAACCGATAGTGGACTCTCTTCTTGTGAGGTTGAGTACATTGCAACTTCGTTGTGTGCGTATCAAGCCATGTGGTGGAAGAATCTGTTGAAGGAGTTGGGCAGCAAAGAGGGTGACGCCATAACGCTCATAGTTGATAATGTCTCCGCTATAAATCTTACTAAGAATCTCATTGCACATAGGAGAAGCAAACATATTGATATGATATTTCACTACTTGAAAGATATTGTTAATGAAGGAAGATTGAAATTGAAGTATTGTAGAAGTGAAGACCAATTGGCCGATTTGCTAACCAAACGTGTCTCGATTGAAGAGTTCAAGAGATTGAAAAAAAAAACTAATGAGTATAAAAACTTAGAAGACTTTAAGGTGGTGTGTTGAAAAAATAGTGTAATTCAAGTGAGGGCAACAAATTGCAATTTTATGTTAACAGATTTTATCCTATTTCAAACAGAATCATAATATAACCAATGGACATATTATGTCAACAGATACCCTAAATTCTAATAGAGTAGTTAAATACAACCGGTTGACATACTCTCTCTAATTCTGTATCACTCTCTCTAATTCTGTCTCACTCAATTATTCACCATCTTTATAGTTCCAACTTCTAACAAACTCCTTATTTATGAATTTGAGTGAAACTTATTTTTTTAATGAAGTTTATTTTACAAAAAATAAAGATGGCCTTAGTTTAGTTTCAGGTGACTAGCTCTCAACACACTATAACCGGATGGGATGTTATTTGACTAAAGCATGCGGTCCTAATTAGTACTAGAACGGGGTACGTATTTGATATTCGTACATGAAAATTTGGTAAATATGATAAACTAGATCTTATATTGATAAAAGCAAAAACATACAACCATAAATCAACTCATCTGAAAAACAGTAAATCAAATCCTCCTCACAGTGACTACTACAATTACTTGTGAGGAAGACCACCTAACACTTTACAGAGATACAAGCTGTGAACCTCTTAGTTTTGCTGCCAAAACTGCCATTCTCACATTTCAGTGAACTGCCAAAATCGGTGATTCAATTTATTGCCTGTGTCGTGTGACAGAACCTTGAGCAAAATACTCAATCGATCATCACCTTAAGGCATTCACAAATGCTGTTAATGATTCAACGTCTCTCTTTTCTGAAGGATACTTAATTGGCCTAGAAGAGTGTTTGGGGAAGAAGAGGATCGTGGGGAAGCTTCCCAACCCTAGTTCACTCTTTGCATATTCTTTTTCATCACCATCTGCTCTGAATTTTCCAACCTTCACTCCTGACCCAGCTAAATTCTCCGCCAAATCCACATATGATTCTTCCATAGCCTGTTAGAATTTAGATTAAACATGTTATTAGAGAATGGAAATTGAAATTTCAAGCACAATGAATACACCATAAGTGAAAGAAAATTGACGTTCAGGGCATATCATTTTACCTGACAGAAACGGCACCATGGTGCATAGAGCACAACAATCCAGGGCTCTTTTCGGTCCTGCAATTTGGCCAGATTTTCAATTCCAGCCCTGCTCAAGCTGACCACATTCTCAGAGTTGAAAATGTCAGCAACTGTGGCAGAGCCATTGGCATGGGCCACACCATTTCCATTACCATTATTCTGGGCAGCATCATCCTGTTTCAAATTACCCTTGTGAAGACCACACTCCTTTGCTTTGGCATCCTCCCACCACCATCTTCCCTCTCTTTCATGCTGTCCAGGCAAAACTGGCCTTGTGCATGGCTCACAACCAATGGAAACATATCCTTGAGAGTGCAATGAATTAACAGGCACATCCATTGTTCTTAGGAAGGTCCATATGTCAATGCCATTCACATTGGCAACAGGGTTCCACTTCACCAGACTCCCACTCCCACCATCCAATCCCTCAAAAACTGGATCAACCTGAACAACAGGTATTTCAGACCTAGTACCAGGTGACTGGTCTTTTCTCTGTCCAGTAATCCATGCTCTAAGACCTTTAAGAGCTCTTCTCAAAGGTCTCACCTTCCTGATTCTGCAGCACTCTTGATGCCCGTCCTCATAAAATGAAAAGAGCCCCTTTGTTCGAACTAATCCCTGAACCTCAACAGCATCAGGGAACATGTATTCAATGCGAATCCCATAGCGCTTCTCAACCGCATCAAACAATCTGTATGTTTCTGGATTCAGTCTCCCGGTGTCAAGACTGAACACCCTGTATGGCCTACCCGTCAAATGTGCATACTCAATTAAAGCAACATCTTCAGCACCACTGCAAAGACAAAGCTACTCATTAAAATCCAAGTCCAGATTTATAGCCCATATTTACAACACAAAATAAAAAGAACAAGTTTTCAGACATCTCTTTTTTTTTGGTACGAAGTTGGAATCATTTTTATCATGTCAAATAAGTTGAAAATGGCAATTATGCATATTATTCATTCACCTCAAATTATTCCATAATTGTATTAACTGTCCTAAAGAGTTAATAATCCCACAAGATAAAGCCTACATATTTTGTACAAACACCCCTATAAGAAAAGAAGGGAAAAAAATACCAAAGAAAGTTTGAAAGCACTTCTTATGTTTGCCGATGCTTTCCAAAGAGCATGTTTTTGAAAGTTAGTTTGACAAATCACGTTTGAGGTTTTAACAAAATCGTGGCCCTACCATGATTATGGTGCCGCCATGAACTTGACAAACTCGCTGCAAGCATCAAGTACCACATATAGGATTTTAACTTGTTAAAACTTAAAAGAGATCAATTTCCCAAAATGACTTGGCGAAAACAATGGAAGACCAAATTCAAGTCGCACTAACATGATCAAGGAAACCCAATACAACCAATTTAAAAACTATAAACAAAAAAATCATTCAAAAGCATACTAATTAATCAACCTGAAAGCAATAGCAATATCGTTTCCAAATTTCTCAAGCGCCTTGTCCATTATCTCAAGAGGCGAAGCATTTTCAAGGTTCTTCGCTAATTGTTCAAAATCTTCCTCTTCCTTCTCAAGAATCTCTGCAAATCAAGTAACATTTACACATCTCAACATCATAATAACCTTTAATTAACTCCATTTAATACAAAAAGAAATTACAAAAAATAACCATAAAAATTCCATTCAAAAACGAAAAAATGAAACGCACCAGGAGCAACGATAGTTGCTGCAAGAGGAACAACAGAACCGTTCCTTTGAGATTCAACATTAAGAGCCCTCACCAACGAACGTCTGGAAGGTAAATTCAAGACACCAGACGAACCATTTGTTCTCTCCAAAATCCTCAACGAACCAATTTGCAAAACTGAAAACAAAACCGCATTCATAAATCAACAAATTCCAATCAAATTTCAAAATCAAGAAAAAACACGAATTCCCAATTAGCATTACCTTTGGTATCAGAGGAAGATCCAATCCGCGAGAACAACGAAGTCGAATTCGCCGCTGCTGATGCTGCTGACGAAGAACTAACCGCGAAAGCCATTGGAGAATGAACGAAGTATTGATCTAAGTTCGTTCCGAGATTGAGGTGTAGAATCTGTTGAGTTTTTTGTGCTATGAATTGAAGGAGAAGAAGAAGGATTCGATATAAAGAGAAAGGTAATGCGAGAAAATTTCACGTTCATTGAACCTGGACGCAATTCCGTTACACTTCGCTATGCTTACGTGGCTTCATATTATTGGATGTTGCAAATTTGTGGCGCGTGGCATTTTTTCGGTCACGCGGCCAAGTTGGACTAAGGTGTGTTGTTTTTAATTTTTATATTCTTGAAGAATCTTCGGGGTTCTTCCCTTTATAGTTAAAAATTACTATTAATTCAAAATACAATAAATAATAAATAATAACGTACTATAAAGTTGATGTATTTTATTTTAAATTAAGACTATATACATCATATATGCATTTATGTTACTATAAATAAATAAGAATATTAAAATTTACAAATATATGTCAAAAATATATTATTTTCTTATTTTAGTGTTTATTAAAAATATATATTGAAAATATTTAAATTAAAAATTTTATAATATTTCCTTCTTTTATTTTTTTATTTTTTGTAACATTTCCTTCTTTTATTTTTGGCAAAATACCCTTTTTGGTCCCTTAAGTATACCCCAAGGTCCATTCTGGTCTCTTATCTCTAAAAAGTGTCAAAGTGATCCTTTAATTGTCCAAAAAGGACCACGTTTGTCCTTTCTGTCCAAATGGCACAAACGGACGTTAGGTCTGTATACGTGGCAGGTGACGTGGAATATTATATACTCGTTATTCAACGTTCTCTTCTTCATCGTTTGCCTCCTTTCTTCCCCAAATTCTAGGGTTCATCGTTTGCCTCCTTTCTTCCCCAAATTCTAGGGTTTTGTTGCAGATCACCCAAGTCAGTTTCCAGTGAAGCAGACATCATCATCAATCGCAGGGCCATGTTCATACGAATCTAACACGAAGAATGATGGTTTTGCTGCAAACTTGAGATGGAGACCCGTATGTGGGTGTGGAGAGATAGCTTTGCTTCGTAGGGCTTCAACAAGCACGAATTTCGGGAAGCAATTCTGGGGCTGTCGTAATTATAAGGTAAAAACGAACTTCAGTTGTTTGTTCATGTCATGTATTGTCTTATGAATGATTGGTATTTTGAATTTCACAGGGTTCAACCCAAACAGGGTGTGGCTATTTTCAATGGTTCTTTGATGATGTGATGGATGAGAAAGACCAGTATATGAAGATGCAGAATAGTAGGATGGAGAAGATTCAAATTGAACTTGATGCAGCAAAAATGGAGTTGGTAACTCTTAAGGCAACAAATGACAGACTAAAACAAAAGACAAGAGAGTTGAAGAAGATGATGAATTCTGAGAAAAATTGGAAAAGGCTTTTCTGTGTTATTTTAGTGTTGGTCATTTGGAAAAGTCTGTATTAGTATGCTGTAAGGTTATGAATTAGTATGTACTGAATTTGATATTTATTCATGTATTGAATTGTAGTGGTAAAGTCTGTATTTGTAATGTTATGGTTTAGTGTTGTAATGTTTTAAAGTTATCAATGGCAAAAATTATGTTATGGTTTAGTGTTGTAATGTTATGATTTGTTACACACTACTAAGTATGTATTGACTTTTGCTAAAGGTCACAAACCACTAATATTCATATGACAGAAAAAGGCAAAAATTATAGGCCAAAATATTGCATTAACTTTAACATTAACCTTGCCATCAGAAATCACATGTTCAAAAGCACAAAATTACTTGGCCAAAATACTGCATACCAGGTTCTTAAAACACAAAATATTCAAACACATTACAAAATATTCAAACTGATGTCTAAAATTCCAAAACACTACATAAAATAAAGAGACTATGGTTTCCATTTTGGTGTGGCCCTTTTAGTAGGTGTTGTCCTCCTTGTTGTTGGACCTATAGCTGTTTTTGCAGCAGTCAGCCTTGTGGTTGGACCAGGTGGGATAAAAGGGGCATTTGGCCTTCTAACTGCCAACTTCTTTGCTTTAGGAGTAATCTTCTTGGCTGATTTTGGAGTAGTCTTCTGAGCTTGGGATGATTGTGATGGAGCTGCTTGAGATGATTGTGAAGGAGCTGCTTGAGATGACTGTGATGGAGCTGAATGAGCTGCTTGGGATACTTGTACAAAAGTAGTCTGAGATGGAGATGATTGTGATGGAGCTGCTTGTGCAGTAGTTGATGGTACCTTGCAAGTAAGTTTGTTGTGTCCTTGTTTCTTGCATCTACTGCACTTCACAATGAAGCCAGTTCTTCTCATCTTTCTATCTGTGCCATCTAGTTCACCTTGTTCCAAATTCCTCCTTTTTTTGGGTCTTCCTGGCATTTTCCTAAATTTGGGTGGCAGAACATCAGGGTACTCTGTCCTCTCCCATAGGTTTGAGCCATTGACTGGAAAAATGACTGGCTGGTACACTTGCATATATCTTGATTTCCTGTAATACTCAGGAACATAATCATCAATCTTCTGGTTCCTGCTTTTGATTGCTGATAGTGAATGAACACAGGGGAGGCCTGTCAACTCCCACCTTCTACATGAACAAGTCCTATCTTTTAGATTGACTGTAAATTTTTCAGCATTGTTTTCCAAATTTCTCACTTCAAATATAAACTCATCAGACATCCTAAAAATCAGAATTTATATCAGAATTTATTTCAGTACTACTTCAGAATTTATTTCAATATAAACTCAACAAACAGGATTGAAGTTAGAATTTAAATCAGAATGAAGTCAGAATTTAAATCAAAATTTAAATCAGAATGAAATCAGAATTTACCTTACAAGCCACATATTTGTGTATGAACTTGTTTTTTCAATCTTCTTCTTAAGTTGCCATGAATCCTCAGTAGGCAACTTAGCACAGTAAGATTCCCATTCACATCCATCCTTACACCTGACCCTAACCCTTATCTTGTCATTCTTAGTGAACCTTAAATCTCTGCCAGAATGGACTGCATAAGTAACAATTGCCTCCTTGAAATCTTCCTTTGTAGTAAAATAGGTTCCCACTTCCCATCTGTAATTGGATATATCCTTTAAAAGCTTAAAAATTGGATACTTCTTTCTCCTAGCCCTACTGCTATCATCACTATCACAATCACTTACAAGATCCTCACTATCATTATCACTCCCTTTACTATCTTCTTTGTTTTCATCAGACATTTGTTTTCCTTTTTTACTTTTCATTTGTTCATTATCTTCAATATCACAGTCCAATAGGTTTCCATCCTCCTCTTCCAGTTCAGTACTATACTCATCAGAGTCATCATCAAATACTATCTCCATTGCACTATCATACTCGAAGTTGCTATCATCAGAACTATCATCAGTCAGTCTTAAATCATCATCAACCTCACCACCCACAGGTCCATTATCAGCTCCAACTGCACTCACATCATCTTGTGCTACATCTCTGGCCCTCTCATCATCTTGTGTTACATCATTAGTCCTCACATCATCCTGTGCTACATCATTGGCCCTCTCACCATCTTGTGTTACATCATTAGTCCTCACATCATCCTGTGCTACATCATTGGCCCTCTCACCATCTTGTGTTACATCATTAGTCCTCACATCATCCTGTGCTACATCATTGGCCCTCTCATCAAATTCCTTCAATATTTCCTCAATCTCTACTGCTACCTCATCTACTATCTCATTAGGTGGCATCTCATTAAGTGGAATATCATCTAACACAACTTCAGCTTCTTCAGCAAAAACAGGCTGGGACAATGCTTGCTTAATAAAGACCTCAACACTAAGATGAACCCTATATAAATCAGCAATCTCTAATGCTCCTCTGTCATCTACCAACATATTCATCCCACCAGTTGGATCCTTATAATATATGTTTTCTATGGCTCGATAACCTAGTTCCTTGATACTACCTAACAGCTCAAAAAAACTCCACTTATCAGCATCTACCCTCAGTTTAGCAATCTGACCTCCTACGTAAACGCTCAAGTCCTCACTCGCAAATTCACCACTATGGTGGATTGTAATGATTAGATACTCGTCCATTTCAAACGAAACCCTAAATAGAAGCGCAGGATATAAACTTCAGAAACATGGAATTAAAACCATAATAGAGTACCAGGCATAGAGATGCAGAAACTTACTTCTGATGTCGTCTTCGTCTTTGCTTTCACCTTGAATGTCGTCTTCGTTCTCGTTCGCAGCAACTAGAGATTGGAGTTTCGTCAATGGCAGCTGCGCTAGGGTTTCCTCCAAGAACCAACGAAGAGAAAATGAGGTTTCTATTTCATTTTCCTTTCTATTTTATGTCTAAGACAAATTTACACATCTGGCAATTAAAATAAACCACCTGGCAATAAAGATAAAAACGTGTCTGCCACATGTATGCCACCCATGCCTTTCCTTTGACTTTGACTAACGGAGCTGACAGAAAGGACAAACGTGGTCCTTTTTGGACAATTAAAGGATCACTTTGACATTTTTTAGAGATAAGGGACCAGAATGGACCTTGGAGTATACTTAAGGGACCAAAAAGGGTATTTTGCCTTTATTTTATTGTGTTAGTAAATTGTTATGATTAATTAGTAAAACCTTTAGTGTAAATTTTATCTACACAATAGAAATGGCAAATCAGATTGAAACAGTTTGGTTGATCTGCTTAAACATTGTTTTGGATATGGGTGGGGTGAAATTTTTAACGTGTCACTACTTGTTTTTTTTTTACCGAACGTGTCACTACTTGTTAGTCTCCTAAATAAATGAAATTATGATGAGAAATCACATGACACATTGACTTGTTGGATTAAATAAATTTTAAAAAAAAAAACTATTTTATTTACACATCTTATTTATAAGTCTTAATTTATTTTGAAAATTTTTCTTCTAAAGAGTGTAGACAAAAGGTGATTAATGTAATCATTTTACTTTTATAAAATTAGCTTCAAATTTCTCATAATTTAATATCAATTTTTTTTATTTTAGATTGTTAATTTTAAAAGATTTGTTTGTCTACTAAAAAGATGTCAAACACTGTACGAAGAAATAATGTGTATAACAAGATTAATGCAGTAACATATAAAAGGATAATAAAGTAAAATGATATAAGTAATTGGTAATTCAGTTCAATGCAAAGACACATATGACATATGTCGAGAGAGTGTTAATCCAAGAAAGGAAACTCACTCTTAACAATAAAACAGGGCCGGCCCAATACATGTCGAGGCCTAAGGCGAGTTTTAAAATAAAATTTAATGCAAAATTTTTAAAATTTTATTGATATTACTTGAGATTTTTTATTTAGTAATTATGTCAATTTATAGTGTTGATATTAAATAAATTTGATAAATTTTTATATCAACCACTATTATCTATTATATATTAACTATTATTATTATCATTATTAATGTGAGTTCATCATATAAAATAGCAAAATATAAATGCCTATATATTTTACAGCCATATATATATATATATATATATATATATATATATATATATATATATATATATATATATATATATATATATATATATATATATATATATATATATATATATATTTATGGTGTCTGCAATACTGCAATTATGGTTATTAAATTCATATAAAAATGAAAGCTAACAAATCGCAGAATAGTGGAACACTCATTTTCTATGATACCCAACATAATAATAAATACAATGTAATATTAATATATTACACCTAAATACTGCTATAAAGAAAAAAAATTTGAGGCCCAAGGCAGTAGCCTAGGTGGCCTACCCCTTGGGCCGGGCCTGCAATAAAAGTACAAATTGGTCTTAGTTGGACTTTTCTAGTTGGACTTCTTGGTCATAGATTTTTATATGGTTAAATATTAATATATGAATTATATTTTTTTTTATTTTAATAGACTAATTAGTCACATATTTTGATATCTTCAACATATATTTATAATTATTTACTTTTTACAATTTTTTATATTATTTTATAAATATTTTAATTTATATATTTTTTAAAATGTATTATTTGAATTTATCTGTCAACCCCTCGCAAAAAAAGTCAGGAGTGATATTTTCAACTCAACATCTCTAATTCCTAGCTAGTAGCTCTAAACCGAACATGTTAATCATTTTTGTCATCCATGTAGATGAGCATAAATGATTGTGATCTTCCCTTTTAGTAGTGATGATATAGCCCTTAAAAAAATCTTCTTAAAATGTGTTAAATATAATAAAGTAATGATAAATAATAATTTTCAATATTCTTTTAAAAAAAGTTAAATTCACTAAAAAGCTATTGTTTGAAAACAATGTTTTTTATGCTCCTATTCGTTTTGATTCCAATTCGATCTCCATTCATTTTTGTTCATGACTTGGAACATGTGGTTCTTGAGCCTTATAATTTCGTATGCTTCTTAAATAAGTTAAATGAATTTCAAGGATTTTATGTTGCACTGATTCATTGATTCCCCACCATCTTTCTTTTTTTTGTCTTTGGTGAATTTCCAACCACGGACTCAACGATTATATGCGTTTTCCTTTTTTGAAATTTATTTGTGTGGTGAGGTGGTGATGTCAACCCACTAGGCTAGTTGTGAAAAAAGGTGGTGTGATTAATATGAGGCTGCTATGGGAAAGTGTCATTTCAGACGAATAGACTACTAAATATTAAGAATCTAAAATGCCATTGGTGATGTGTTCAACTTGAAATTTACAATGTATATTGTTTTAGAATCGAGCTTGGAAAAGTGACCCAACTATCATTGATGAACTTATGGTTAGTGGGAGAGTTT
Organism: Vicia villosa; assembly: GCF_029867415.1. Lineage (NCBI taxonomy): Eukaryota > Viridiplantae > Streptophyta > Magnoliopsida > Fabales > Fabaceae > Vicia > Vicia villosa. Next base: position 147,599,900 of record NC_081183.1, read on the forward strand.
ATATAATGTAGTACTAGTAGTAGTATTTTAATACAGTGCGTTATGTTTATAGGTATATGGTTTAGTAAAGCAACCTAACATCACTATAACTACTCCAATTAATCAAATGAAATCTAAATAATGTTGTCATTGATGAAGTGTATCTTTGTACTGGCAATCATATTTGCAAAATAAGATGAATTGTTGAAATTTTGAAAAAAAGTTGTTGGAGTAACGGCTTCATAGTTGCCTCCTTCGTAGAAGTTGGCACCTTATGTTTTGCCAATTAAGACAATTTAGATAGACGTGCAAAGAATCGTTGATGTTATTATTATATAGAACACGGTTATTTGAACAAGTAATTCTTTGTTTTGAAGTCGGTGTCGAGTAGAGATGCAATTTCTAGTTTTCTACACACTCGCCATATCACGATTTTAATCTTTGATGGTGTTTAAATTTTCCAAATAAAGTGCCAAGGTCGCTTGAGAATAGTAGTGTCAATAAACTTATGGGTATGCAATTTATTGGCACTTCGAATCGAATAATCCCCCATTAATTTTTGGTTTCCAAACCCACCTTTTTTTTCTATGGTTGAATCTAAGAGTGGTGTGTTATAAATTTTGTGGATACTAATTCGACCAACTACACACAATGGCGGATCTTATAAGGGGCAGATAGGAGTGACTGCACCACTCATAAAATCATAGAATAATTTACCCTTTTACTTTTTTCCTGTAATTAATTTCTAGTTGTTACACGTCAGAAATGATTCCTCCTTATTTCTAGGAAGAACTCAGTCTATATAATAGGTTTTAATCAATTGTAAAGATTAAGCATTCAATAATAATCTCAATAGGAAGCTTCACGTAATATTCATGTGTCAGATGTTAACATGGTATCAGATTTTACTACTCTGATTTTTTCTCTCTCATCTATCCATATCACACGTTGTGATTGGTTATCGTTTCCCAATTCCTCTTTTCTCATTGGCTACCATTACACCCAATTTTAGACCTACAATCTATTTCTTCTTCCCTTTGCTTCCTGGTCTTCTTCTTCAACTGAACTTTCTTCTCTTTCTTGATTGATTCTCCACCGACATCACCACCTTCAGCACCATGACAAAATCATCTGAAAACTCACCACCACCAACCCCTCCTCGCAAAGAGCTTACTGAAACCAACAATCACTCATATCAAACCGATAAGTTATTTCCTTTTTATATACATCCAAGCGATAACCCAAGTATCTCTGTCGTTTCTCCATCCCTCAACAACCAAAACTACCATTCTTGGTCTCGCTCTGTCAAGGTTGCTCTCTGATCCAAGAACAAATTGGGATTTCTCGATGGATGTCTTCTCTGACCACCTTCTTCCGATCACATGACGTTGGCTTGGGATCGTTGTAACACGATGGTTATGACTTGGCTCACCAACTCCATTGAACCAGAAATCACTTAAAGTATATTATGGATGGCTTTTGCGCAAGAAATTTGGCAAGAACTTCAAGACCGCTATCATTAAGGCCACATTTTTAGGGGTTCAGACCTTCAAAAAGAAATTTTTACACTGCGCCAAGGTGACTCTTCCATCACACACAATTTATTAAAAATTTATTATAAAAAATGACATGACAATCGATGAATGAAGAATAGATAGAAACTTGTTTAAATTTACGGCTCTCTCAAATATTTTGGGTAAGATCTACTGCTAACTATGACTATACAAAATTTAATTTTTTAGCTTAAGAGCATGAGGTGTTGGAAAATTGTATATTTTTGTCATTAGATTATAGTATTATATATATTATTACTTATGATGCTGAAACCACGATTAATTTAAATAGTATAGATATCGTGTATTCGTGTTTGTTGTTTGTAATTTATGTTCTAATTTATTCTTTTGTAAGTTGTTGTTGTTCTAATAACTACATTTTAAAGTTTTATAAATTATTGATCGAATTCTATTAAATTTAGAAAATTTCTTTACCCACCTCCCTATGGGGGGTCACCCCCAGCGAAATTCCCAAACTACCCCTGCTTCGGAAATGAACTTCCGAAGCGCTTTTTTTTTAAAAAAATTTCCTTGATTCGGAAGTTCATCTCCGAAAACACCTCATGGGGGGTGCGTTCGGAGATGAACATCCGAAAACACCTCATGGGGGGTGAATTCGGAAGTTCATTTCCGAATTATGCAGAAACTGTGTTTTTTTTTTATGTTTTTTCTTAAACGCAACCGCATTTTAATTAAACGTTACCGGCAAATAAAATAAACAATAGATAGACTGAAAACACTAATATGATAAATAAACAAAAAAAAATACTAATATGAAAATATTATATACAAACCGAAATAAATAAAAATAGTGTGCTAAATATACAATCCAAAATCAAAAAATGAATAAACCCCACCACTACTGGGTGTGCCTAACCCGCTCACCCTGGGCCCTCCTCTGCCGCCTGTACCCCGCCGCACGGCCGCATCAGTGACGATGATCTCCATCACGGCGACTGCCTCTGGTCCGCCCTGATGAATGACACCTCGATCCAACGCGTCCCGCCCAAGCATCTCTATCCGCTGGCAGATCGGAAGGAGATCAATGGCGTGGTCATCCTCCGCCTGCCGGTTCTCCAGGATCTCCTCGTGTGCTGGCCTAGGAGCGCCGGGAACGTCGGGTCTCAAGAGAGGATGGGACACCCGGTAGAACCATGTGACGTACCCCTCCACACTGTGCCAGTCCTGGGTGACCCGCATGCGACGGTACTCCTCCAGTACCACATGATGCTGCCACTCCTCCCATATGGCAGTGAGCTGCACTCTGGTCACTGTGTCAGGAGCAGCCTCGAAGGGTGACCTGGGTATGATCTGCACGAACCCAAACTGCCGCATGCACCGCTCCGGGAGATACCGGACCATGATGCCGGTCCCGCGTGCCAACCAGCCTGAATATAGAGCAACCCCGTCGAAGGGGACAACCTGAGCATAGTCGGCGAACGGCCTCCAGGTGACGTCGTCGTGCATCGTGCGGTCCAGGTACAGGCGGTATGGTCCCACCGCATCGTTCCCCCTCTGGAGGGCGTATCTGGCGGCCCTGGGCATGGCGTCAACGTACGCAGGATCGATGTGGAAGCCGTGGATGCGGGAGAAGTAGGAGATGATCCAGCTCTGAAACACAAATACGATAATGTATTAAAAATAAATACGAAACATAAATAAATAAATAAATACGAGAATGTGTTAAAATCAAACGTACCGTAAGCAGAGTGCAGGATCCGACCAGCTGCCTCGTCCTCCAGTTGGAGGCCTCATTCAGCTTCTGGTAGAGATATGCCAGAGTAGCTGCCCCCCAGTTCCACTGGTGAACGGTATCCAGGTCCATGAAATAGCGGAGGTAGGTCACGTCGACGTACCTGGCGCTCTTGTCCACAAAGCATGCAGCGCCTACCACATGCATGTACCAGCACCGAAGAGCGCAGCCGCGGTGATACTGTGTGAACAGCTCGTCACCCGCAGCCTCGGCCTCGGCAGCCGCGTCCAGATGGTGCTCAAAATAAGTCTTCAGTGTGGTGAACCGGATATGAGGCCCAGATGTCGTGGCGCACTCAAAGTGAGCAACCTCCTCCTCCATGCCCAGATAGAGCGTCATCCACTCGATGGCCTCGACCCTCTGGATCCGGGAGTGTTCCAACAGCGGCCCCCTAATCGGCGGGTGGAGAAGACACTGCACGTCGTGCAAGGTGATCGTCATCTCCCCAACCGGCAGGTGGAAAGATGACGTCTCCTTGTGCCAGCGCTCCACAAATGCCCCCTGCATGCCGGTGCTGATGGTGGTGTACCCGGTCATGCAGAGCCCGCTAAGCCCTGAACCTCGCACGTGGTCGTTAAACCACTAAGCTGCTGGTTTAAACAGACCGAAAATCTTCCTGGAGTGGTTCACCATTTTCAATGGCTATCTCTCCTGTTAAAAAAAAAACAAATAAGCGAGAAATAAACGGTAAAATTATAAAAAATGGTGACAAATAAACGGCTAAGTTAAAAAAAATACCTCTCCCTCCCAGATCCGCCGAGCGACGTGATCCTGGTAGTGAATCAGCAGGGAAGTGTCAAAAGGCCCTCCCGGAAAGCTATCCACCTCCTGCTCCTCCTGCTCCTCCTCCTCCCCGACTGGAGGGTCAACATCCGGTATGACCTCCTCCTCCTCCTCATCCTCATCCTCCTCCTCTCGCTGGCGGGAAGAAGATACCCGAGCCAGCCTACTCCTAGAGCCTGAAGCAGATGAACTCTCCACCAAGTCCTGTGGAACGCGGACACGGCGTCCCCGTCCCTGCCCCCGTCCCTGGGTCGACGCCAGATGCGCCGCCGCCCGCTCGCGTCTAGCCGACGCAGTCTGGGACTCTCTCCCCTGTCTGATGCGTGCTGGCTGGTCTGACATGATCCTGTAAACAATCGAAATCGATTAATATGCGAGACAAATGAAAAAACAAAAAAAATGAACTTCTGGTACAGTTCGGAAGTTCATTTCCGAAAACTGGGATGGAGGTGTTTTCGGAAATGAACTTCCGAAACACCCCCACGCAGAGCTTCTCTGCAACCTCCAATGGCAGACCCAAAAACCTAAACCAAATCCATTTTTTTGCCTACTAAACATCCTAATATCAGTACTAAGCTATCTTAATGTCATTTTTTCAGATTCTAAACACCCTAATATAGTTTAATCAAATAGATCTAAAACTTGAAAAAACAATGATAAACTTACCAATTAGTGTTTAATGATGAGTTTGGTTGAGTTTGGAAGAAGAGTTTGGCTACTTCACACTTGCTTCTGCAGAAATTTCGCCTATGGAAGTGTTTGATGATGATTAGGGTAAATGATTTGGGGGAGGGGGAGAGTTCTGCTTAATCTGCAGAACGCGTTTTATTTCGGAAGTTCATTTCCGAAATTGTAGTTTCGGAAATGAACTTCCGAAATAAGACATTTTTTTCAAAAAAAAGGCGCTTTCGGAGATGAACTTCCGAAAACACCTTTTTCATGCATTTCGGAAGTTCATTTCCGAAGTCAGGGGTATAATGGGGTTTTCACCAGAGGTGGACTAGAAGATAGGGAGGTGGTCAAAGAATTTCTCTAAATTTAAGGACAATCCAAACATTTACTAAATCGTTGACAGAAAAAACAAATGGTTACCCTACATGTGTGTATAGTAGCTAGACAGACAATATTAAACTTCTTTGTACTATGAGAAAAACCAAAATATTAAACCTAACCCTTGGAGATCTGAAAGGATTTAAAAAAAAAACACAAGGACCCACCCACACTCGAAGAATTTTAAAAAGAAAACCAAACAAAACACACTACTAGCTAAAGGCGATTCCATAATGCTTGCTTTTAAGAATCAACCATAAAGTGCATGAGAATGGTACGAGAATTATTTTGAAATACACCATTATTGGACTGGAATCTTGAGAGATAGAGATTAGAGAGAGAATAGTTTAAAATTAGTTTATATAATTTTTAAATTAATTATTTGAGTTAAAAGGTAGTGCACTGACAGTGTGTCATATCATTAAATTTTTTTAAATAAAAAAATGATTTAATTAAATACATGAATGGTAATTGGTTGACAGTGTAAAAATATTTTACATCATCATCAGTACATCACCCCTTTTCTCTAATTTCACCTTATTTTTTTTTTTTTTTTTTGGTTTATCACCACCGGTTTAGTCCGGTTCGGGGGTCAGTTCTGGCATCAAGTGGTTCCAGCCCCCTCCCGATCGTAGTTGCGGGGGATCGAACCGTGGTTCTCCCTACCAAGTTCAGCGCCAATCACCACTGAACCAACTAACGATCGGTAATTTCACCTTATTTTAATGATGCATTTTTTGTCTTTAGTAAACAACATTTTATTTTTATTTTATGAACTCAATAAAACGTATGGTTTGAATGATTTTGTTACTTTCAACATAAAGATTTTTAACGTAAAATTAAAAAAAGAACATTTTAGTTTTCTTAATTATCATAAGTGTATCATAATTATAGGTATAGATATATAGAGTCTCTTTGGTAATACATACTTTATAGTTTAAAAGTCTTATAATTTATAAGTTGAAATGACAATTTAGACTCGTTTGATAACGATTTTGTCATTACAAATTTATAACTTATTTTTCAGACGCTAATTCAAATAGCGTTTTAACTTATAACTTATAGCTTATATTTTTTTTATCTTTATTATTTTAACAAAAATTCACTTTTATCGTTTATAATTTATTTTAATTTAAAATGAAATAACTACATATTAAATACATATTAAATAAGCCACAAAAAGAAAAAAAATTATATTATAAAATTAAAATAGAAATCGTATATGTAGCACAGGGGAAACTAATACTCCCTCTGGTCCCATTTATAAAAAAAATTCTCTTTTTAGATACATTGAATAAATAATGTATCTAGACAACATACTATCTAGATACATTATTTATTCAATGTAATTAAAAAGAGAATAAATGAGATCAAAGGTAGTAAATATTAACCATAAAAAATCCTTTAAATATATTTTTATAATCATGATTTCAAATAGTTAGTATATCTACTTATTTTTTGTTTATGCTAATTTTCTGTAATCTTGATCCAACAATATAAAATCATTAGTACTAGCCTTACATGGGTGATTATGATTTTACTAGAACTAGAAGTTGGTATGATTATGAAAATTTCTTTATTGATTATGATCTTATACCCACCATAATGTATGACTATGTATCATTGTATCATTTAGAATCTCTTTTAAACATTAGTTTTTCTTTTGAGGTCATTGATGATTCGGTATATACTATCGGGCTCACTATTATTTTATTATTATTTGTAGAAAGAAAATAATTTGAGGGTAGATTGGTGATGTGAGTCCTTACCGCATACAAAATGCCAAAGCCACTTCAAATTTAAAATCGCCGCCGTCTGTTTCATCGTTTTACTTGTGACGCATGAGATGAGATGTGTTTGGAAAAGGACGCACCATTACATTATTTATATAGGCAATTGCTATGGTATCCAAGTAATTACCTGTGTAACATATTTTTTGGTTTTAATATGCAATGAACTTCATTAAGTGTAGTTGCCACTTTATTGTTTATATGAACAAGATTTTTATGGTTTTCTTTTCTCCTACCTAACTTAATACAAACCTAGGCTGACATAGAAAGGTGTTACTGTGACAAATTCTACTATCGTCAATTTGAAGTGTCTTTCAAAAAATACTAAAGTTGTGGAAATCGATCTAATAAACCTAAGACATCAAGTTAACTAATCTGCTGCCAATATCTTAAAGAGGTTAAAAAAATGGTGGCAAATATTCATTCCGCTTTCATAACATTTAATGTGCATCATTGGCCATATATTTCGTACTATAACTAGAGATATGCATATATCGAACGGATTGGAACTCCAATATGGTAGAGTGGACTTTTAATACAGCAGGGGGATCTCATTCAAACGTTTAAGTCAATCGGTGAGAGAGAAAGTGGTTTGAGAGAAACTTTGAAATGATGTGTGTTGTGCTTTATATATGACAGACGATTAAAGTCATTTCCACGAGACCTAACGCCTTATGCGAGTGGCTTTTCGATCAGATTTAACTTTGGGAGGTTTGCTGGAGACTGAAATCCCATGGCTTCAACCTAGCTGAGGTCTCACATACTTCGTGTGCCTTTTCGCACGACACCTGTTTATTTGGGCCTGGTGAGTGGCCTAGAACATTTGCCCCTAAGCCCTTATTTATACTTGTAGAACGAGGGTCTGTTGTGCATGTCTTTAGTCTCATTTTCGGGCGAAAGAAGTGAAAGAGCTTTGATGGGACATTGGTAGCTTATGGAACAAGCGCATTAAATGTCTTCCTCGTGATTAACAATATTTAGTATGGGAACCTTGACGCGTGGCTCTATGCTTGACAGCAATAATGTTTTCTTATAATAGAGTACCTGAGTACTCTAACTGATTTGAAGTAAGATCCCGTTTGTTGGTGGTGTGGTTTGACTTTTTAATATCTATTATTGTGGATCTTACGATCACCTTTATTGCAAGATAGACGAAGAGCCCTAGACTAACCATCTCATTTTCAGTGCTTATGGATCTTTAGAACTTTTCTTTTGTGTTTATAACTTATTTTACTTTCGTTTACCTTATTTCATTGTTTATGGCATCAATATATTTGTGCCACCTCTTTTAAAGGAGTGTCCAATGAACAAGATTTTGAGTTCACCTCTTTCAAGGTAACATCTCAAAACCTTTCTCTTATTTTGCATTGTTTGCTCCGTTAGATTTTCGGAAGTAATGTTTTTTTAAGGAGATACTCACCTTCGATGGTGGGACATTGGATAGCAATATTTTGTCTAGGAGATGTTTAGGTTTTCTAGCCTTCACAAAATTCTTTGATATGGATGATTTTGGTTGGGATATGAAACTTATTTATATATTAGCCTAGTGCATCTACTTACATTTATTTCTCTTTATATATTAGAAAGACTTTTAAATGGATAACTTTCGTCTAGGAACCCAAAACATGATAAAAGATAACTCAGTCGTGTTGGTCGACCAAGAGATATTGTATATTATCTCCACATTCGCTAACAAGGGCAACATGAATCATGCCTTCATCGAGGTGGGTCCTTCCTCATTCTGAGGGTGTTTCCTCCCTAAGGGAATAAGAGGATATGCAACAAGTATGACGAGTACATCATCCCTATCCACAAATGAATGTTCTCTTTGATAGGTTTCTGTCTTTCTTTCAAGGACTATGAGGTGGGTGTTCTATGTAACACCATAAACCCGAATACTTAATTTATAAAAACATAATACTCAAACAAGGTGCTACATTTCTCAGCATAATATATTATTAACATCATAACAGCAGCAGAAATAAAAATTTAACACCTATTTAATAATCTCATAAATAGAAAGTCATTTGATTTAATAAAAAAAGGTTCAATTAAACAACTTGCAGACAATTATTAAGATATTTACAACCTAGTGTTACACTATCAGAGCGACACGCGAAAAACTAATCAACACAGAAATAAAAACGCAACGAATATGCCAATATGCCATCCTCCAAAATAAGCAACAATTGTTGCTCACTAGTCTCTACTTGAGAATCTGCACCATAGACGTAAAGTAACAACACAGAAACAAATAGGGGGTGAGAATACATTCACATGTGTTAATGGTGCATAAAACATCAAAGGATAGTACAATTAGCATAATTATTCATTCACAATAATAATTCAATCTTACATGAAAATATGTTTGCAATATGTTCATCTTCTTTACTCCAATGCACGTGGTACCAAAATTTTGGATATTCAGAGATGTGTTACTTGAACATTGAACTCGTCACTGGATCAGAGTCCTACTCGTCATTGGACCGAAGTCCTAACTCGTCATCGGATTGAAGTCCTAACTCGTCACTAGAAATAAGTCCTACTTATCTCTAATATACATGATGCTTGAATGCCAAATATATGCAACGCTTGTCTCAACCTCCAACTTCAATATTCGTCATTGGTTCCTCTCGAACCTAAAACTCTACATAAATCATCGTCAATGCAAGGCCATATCATTGGTTCCACTGAACCGAAACATCTCAGCATAAACTTAACACTTTACCTCTTCATGAGGCATTTATCATAACTTAACACAATAATAAAAATATATAATTTCTCATTAATACTCATCAAGCGACATCAAACAACCTCAAATAATTGTTGAAAGTAGAATCCATTCAAAAAACTGAGCCAAACGACCCAAAATCAGTCAAACTAGGGGATTGACCCGTCACCCTTGTGACGCCCATCATCACTATGCAAAATGCAGAATTCTGCATTTTCTCCATTGGAGCACTTTTAGAGCTTCGATTTCGATTCTAAACAACCTCACACGCACAACAAATCATCTAGCATGAATAATACAACAATAAACACATCAAATCACACTAATTTAACATTTAATTCAACAATTTATCATGAAAACCCACTCTCATAATTCATCAAATTATCAACCAATTCAAGAACATCTAGATTCATAATTTAACACATGCATCTATACAATTCCAGCAACTATAAGAGCACAAATTTGACTAAATAATTACAATACTCCAAGGAGGTTTTGCACAAACCCCTTCAAGGTTCAATTTTCACAACAATGGTGGGAGAGAAAAAGAAAAAGGATAAGGACTCCCCACCATACCTCATGCTTAGACACCTATATATTGAATATTTCATAAACTTTTCTACGTACTGGGAAAACCTTTCCCCTTATTTTCTATTTCAAATAAAAACCTAATTTCCTTTTATTTTTATTAATTCTACTATTTCCTTCAACTCCTCTTATAATTCCAATTACCTCCTTATTTTTATTTAAATAGTATTTTAATGCTCAAAACCTAAATTCCTCTTATTTTCTCTTAATTAAATTATTAAAACATAATTAAGTTCTAGTTTAATAATAAACAAAAATTCCTCACTTCTACACTAATTTAGATGTAATAAATTCTACCAAAAACTCATTAACTTAAATAAAAGTAACTAAATGAAATTAAAAACACTCCTAAACTCAATTAAAAAAAATCGAGGTGTTACATTCTGATTCACCTTGCAATGTCTCCTTCGTAATTGCACCCAATAAGTTGGTCGTGCGTCAGAGTATTCCAATATTGGTACGAGTATAAGAAGAGTGTGTCGACCTTGAAACTCTTTTTTCATCTCTTTAAAGCCCAACATAGTTCTACTGATTCAACGTGGGGTCAAGGATTCATTTTTCTTCTACATAGTAGTAAGATGTTTTTATATTTATTTAGAAAGTGCAAATAACTTCAAGAACTGGTATTACTTAGTCACACCCCTTACCTAGTTGGCTCATCTAACATATGCAAGATATGGTTTGAGTCTTCAATATAATGTACGGGTAAGGTCTTATGTTTATAACACATATGACTTATCTCAGGAAGTAACCAACCTGAAGAGGAAGTTGGTGGCTTTCTTTGATGGCTTGGATTTTATTGACAGTTTTGCTCCTTCTAGGGTTGTTTCGAAGAAATAAAATAAACGCTACATATAAATGCGCATACTGATGGAAGCCACTACCAAAGAGGATAGCATGCCATATTTAATGAGTAACTTACAAAATTTATTCTTTTCTTTTTTTCCTTTCTGGAGAGCATTTCCTTATCTTGCTTATTTTCTCGTCTTTAGATAAGATGAAATGTCATTAGATAATGCTAAAAATGAAGAGAACTTCTAGGGATGTATTTTCATTCATGGTTGCCATTAATGTGGAAGCCACTGAAGGTGTTCCGGTCACAAGGTCCTCTGCTGGTGCGCCTGTTCTTAACCTTTTTATCCTTGTACTAATAGAAATATGGGATTCTATTAACCATTCTATGATGAAGGGTGTGTTATACCCCAAAATTTGCCCGCATCTTTTTCAGAAAGAAGGCAACAGACTTCTATCTAAAAATTAAGAGTTTCATATAATCTTGGATTTTATTTCATAAATATCCTGATTTTATGAATACTCGGTTTTCAGAATTTTTCTTATACGGTATTTTGGTTCGCTGTTGAATTTATTCTTACGCAAACGCCAATTACTGTTTATCATTTCACACACGCTGTTTATTTGAGACTTATTTGCAGATAAATAGTACTGACGCAATTGGTACAGAATTAAATCTTTTGCAGGCGCAGAGTCCGGGGATTCAAACTGTACTGACAACAAGTAAATTATTATTAACTTTTGTTTCCCACTAATTTTTGTACTATATTCTATTATTTTCAAAATCTTTTTCTTTCTCTTTCTTTCAAAATCAAATCCTAACTTTATTCTATACATCTTTTTTTTTCAAACTCTACCATACACTTTCTTTCAAATCCTACTACCACTCAAATTTTCCTTTTTTTGTACGGAATCACTTCATTCCCCAACGTCTCTATCCTTCTTTTCACTCTATAAATACATCTCATTTTTTCCATAAAATCTCACATCAAATTCTAACTCATCTCTCAAATTTCTACTTCATATTCATTCTATCTTCTTCCCCGGCAAGAATGGCGAAGCGGATGGATACGTGTTTTCTTATGGTCATCACCGTCGTGGTGGTAATCATGTCCTTCTTCTGTCTGCATAGTCCTGAAAAATGCGGACCTGTGTTGTTTACACTCCCAATCATCTATATGTTATTATTTATAGCATGGGTTATTAATCGTCATTCTTAAAGTTTGTCGTATCTTTTGTTTTCAAATAACGTACCGTTTATTTGTCGTACTGTTCATTATATTATGTAATTTGTACTGTCAGTATTAAATGTCGTACTATCTGTCGTACTGTTGTTTAAATATTAAGATAATATTTTGTGTGTTTTGTGCCAGTTAAATATTTATTTTTCTGTGCATTAAATGTTTTTCAGGGTTATTATCGGTAATTTCGTTCGCGTACAGTATACTTTTATTTGTTTATTATGTCTGTGTTTTTCTAACAACTCATGTAAATAAATTTTCACCATTAATACAACAAAAAAACAAAAAAAAAAAAGAAAAATTAACTTTGACTGTTGAATTTTCACTTTAACTGCTACGTTAATGCCTGAACAGTCAGTTGACAGTCAAACCCGCTGACAGTGCAATTCTCCGTGTTTTGTACCATCAATCAAATCAATCTTTTGCATTTCAAAATTCCAAGATTTTTGTTCTAGAAGTCTTCTGAATATCACATGATTAGCAGAGACTCAGCACTGCACAAAAATCAGGTACGCTTAACTGTCTCCTACACGAACAGTCCCTAACTAGGGTTTTGGTTTTTTTTAGGAGAACAAGTTTTTTGAGACCTCAAATGGATTTCATGGACCTCCATATATCTCAAAGTACCACCATACAAATTTTCAAACTTCAATTCGCTCAGACGCACAGTCAGCAGCTCAAACAGTCAACAGACGACCAGTTTGACCGAAAAGTCAACAGACAGTCAAAAATGAAATGTTTTGTCAACATCCATATTTTGTCAAAAGATTCATCATTTGATCATTGGTTGATCATAATTCATCAAGGAAAGATCAAAAATCAGCAAAACCCTAAGTTTCAAAATTAGGGTTTTCTCCTAAAAAGTCAACTGAACTTTGACCGGCCATAACTCTCTCCTCGTTCATTCAAAAAATTCCAACAAAGCTTGTTTTGAAGGAAATTCAATTATCTTTCAAATGCAATTGGTCCCATGGTCATTGGATTCACCATTTGAAAAATACGAGCTTAGACATTACAGGTCATTTTCAAAGTCAACAAAAAGTGGTTTTTTGTCAAAGGCCATAACATCAAGATAACTTCTCCAAATGAAAAATAGTTTCCAAAGTGGCTTGTAGAGGACATCTTGAGGTTTCTAAAAAGTACAAGAACTCCTTCATATGAAAAAAATTGAGGGATTTATGCCTTGTTAAAGTTGGCTATTTTTTGGGAAAATGCATGAAATCAACATTGATCAAAAGTGTTTTTTTTTCAAAAGGAACCAAGTTTCCATGATTCAAACATGCTTCTAACAATGCTAAGGGCCTCCCACGACCAACCCAAGGCCCATAACATTTTTATTTCTTTTTTGATTTAATTTTATTACATTTAAAATTAAATTGAAAAAGAAATGATAAAGGATAATGTTATTTTGCTTTGATCTTAAGCTAAGGCCACCAAAATGGATTCAACTCTGCCACAAGGAGCTGGTACAGCAGGCCTAGAGCAAGAGAGTGAAAAAATCAAGCCATGGTTGCTTGAATTCAAAGCTTGATATATTATAAAATTCAAAAATTCAACAAAATCATCAATGCATGTTAGCTTAGTTTTTAAGTCCCTCCATGGCCTATAAATGAAGAGGAATGCTTCAGCAACAAAGGAGAGACGAAAATCCACCAAAGATATAGCCAAGAAACTCACAAAAAACTCCAAAAATATCACATATTTTCAACTTTTTCGTTTTCTTTGTATAAGCTCATATCAATCCAAAATAATCACTTCAATCTCCTCCTGGGCTAATATAGAGTAGGTTCAGACCAATGGCCTCGATTATTTGTATTTAGAACATGCATAATAATATCTCCATATTCCATTGAATTTTCGATTTGTGGTATCTCATGCTATAATCCATTTCAATGTAATATAACGAGCTCCATGAGTTCCTAACCTGAAATAGAGAAGATCCAACGTGATACATGTGAGCTTTAAGCCTTGTAACATCATGTGCCATTTTTGAAGCTCTAAGCTTCAATCTCTTCGTTTTGGTACTTGCACGCGTTCTCATGAAGAACTAATACCACCAATGAACTCAAAACATGCTAATTAGTTAATCTGGGTGCTTAGTTGCTTGTCTCAGGTTGTCTTTTGCAGGTTTTAAAAAGCATGGAAAAAAGAAGCAAAATCCGCAGGTAAGGTCGTAGCTTTTTCTGAAGCAAAATCCGCAGGAAATAGGTTAGGGATGATGAATAGTGCATGTGGAAAGTTTGACTTGCACGCGTGGTAATTTCTCTCCATCCTATTCGCTGGTCAACTTCACGTGGGCCCCATCTGAAACTTTTAAATGTTGACCAATCTAATGATACACTTTCATATATGTACACCATGTGTCTTACAATCTGAACCACTAGATTAATCTGGCAACATTATCCAATGCATCAAAACGCACCACCATATCATAGACCTTCAAATTAACCACACAGGATCACACCTTTATTTCATTTTCTATTTTTATTTAATTTAACTTCCAAAATTAATTTAAATAGTTTCAAAAATCAGAAAAATATAATAAAAATATTTTTAGGCTTATAAAATAATCTATTATTTTTTTGACATAAAAATATTTTATTTTTCTTAATAATTAAAATATTTTGTTTAATTAATTAGTATATATTTATATATATTTGCTTTTTAATTATTTCAACCAATCAAAAAATCATAAAAATTTTTGTTCTTTATATTAAATTTAGTTTATATATTTTAGACTAATTTTGTACATATTTAGAATATTTTTCTCTTTAAGTTTTAATTATTTGTGTAATTATTTGCATAATTATATGATTATTTAACTTAATAGTTTTCAAAACAATTTCAAAAATTCCAAAAAAAAATTTAGTTTTATTTTAAAACATTTTGAACATATTTTAAACTTAATTTTTAGGTTTAAATTTTATTTCCCCTTTTTTCTCATTTTAATTAAATTAATCATGCATTAATTATAATTAAAATCAATCATACAAAAATCCAAAAAATATTTCTTTTATCTTATTGCCATTTAAATTCCTAGATAAAGTGTATAGGTTGTCAAATTCATGTAAATAGCGTAGTTTACATTTCTCGCACAATCGATGTAATAGCGTAGATTTACTTTCCGCATTTTACATTCCCGCATTTGAATTCCAGTACATATAAAACTGCGTGTATGTCAAAGATAAAAACTGAAGCGTTAGGTCACCAACTTCAAAGATAAAATATCTGAATCAAAACACAATCACACTTGCACCTCTTAGGGTAATCCCTCTTTTACTCTTTTCAAAATCAAATTCTACTGTTTCAAATGCAAAATCGAACTTTTGTTTACATTCGGTAAAAGGAGAATTTTCTAAAGGAAATAGGAAAAGACCTTATAACTTAGGGTAGACCTCCTAATTGCTTGCTCAAATCAAACAAACAAATGTCTCATATATCATTGTTTTTCAAAATAAAACTTTCAAAAAAGACAATACTTGGTATATATCCAAACAAGGATCATTACAAAGTTAACGTTCTTTTTTCAAAACATCCTTCGAAAGGTAAAACACTTTGTATACATCCGCACAAGGATCATTATAAAGTTAATTTACAAAATGAATTTTAAGACCACATACAAGCATTTCAAGGCAAGAGAAAAATGATTCAAAACAAGTGAGCTAAGCAATTAAGAGCCCATGGATAACCATGGATACAAAGGGTGCTAACACCTTCCCTTTGTATAACCTACCCCCTTACCCAAAATCTCTTAAAGGTCTTTTTCTGTTTCTTTTATAAACCTTTCCTTAATTGGATAAAATAAAAGTCGGTGGCGACTCTCTGATTTTCAAAAACACAAAAGCAAAAAAGAAGAGTGTCAGTTCGTATATCTCTCCACGAGAGGTATGGTAAAAAACCGAGGGCATGACAGGGTGTTTTGAGCTCTGTTGGAACAAGGCCTTAATTAGTCGTGTAAGACAATGTAAGGTTTGGTCCCGGGAGAGGTTTAACACTAAATTTGGTTGCCTTTCCCCGACCTTTCTCGTTTGGCTATTCCCTCAAATGGCTAAGGAATCCTGATTTCTTATTTCTAAATAAGATTATGTATATTTCTCTAACAAGGTCGAGTTTGTTCGTCACTTGAAAAAATGGCATATCAAACCCATCGAATGTTTGATATTTTAGCATTATGTGATGATGGGATAAGAGGTATATTTTTCCTGATCTCCTCCAAAAAGAGAAGGAAGTGCTTTAGGGATGGGTCAACGCTCTCACCATTGAGTGTGACTAGTATCTGAACGAACTCTCACCAAGGCAAGCGATGTGTTGAGAGAGATATGGACTGATTTGTAGACTTTAAGATACCCTTAGTTGTTGGCAGAGAGGGCATAATTACTTGTGTAATAGATGAAGAAAAAAGAGGAAGCTTTCACATTTTCCTGGCTGGAACTGTTCACAACTGAATTCACTCTTGCTGATACGAACCAATAATTGAAATCCTCATGTATGACATTGAAGAAGTTGAAGGTGACTTTGAGTGAGGCTCGAGAAGACTAGAAGAAATCTAAAGACGGCCTCAGGAAAATGCGTCTCAAAAACTTTGAGTTATCCAAAGACTACACAAAGTCTGTGGAAGATCGTTTCTATGTTCTATAGGTTTCTTTTGAAAATTCTGTGCAACAAGTGGAATTTGATTCAAATCATGATGTGATACTTGTGATTCGAGTCAAGCAATTACTTGTTTCACATCATGGTTAATTTTTAAAATTTTGTTTGGTCATGATTCGAGTAAAAGATAATCATGATTCGAGTCATGGTACCTTTTGATTTGAGTCAGCGAATACCTTGATTCAAATAAAAAATATAGCTAATATCCTAATTTTCAATTGAATTTTTTATTCGAAATAACTATATGCTTTATTTGAGCCAAGCATAATAAAAGCGCCATGTTTTAAGTTTCTAACTCGAGATTCAAGGCACACATGTGTTGACTTTTTACTAACTTGTTCATGATAAAAAATATTGCAATGGATCAAATATATCTTATTGAAGGTAAGTAATGACACAAGGTTCAATCTATAACGAATGATCAATTTAAACCAAACAAATAAAAACAATAAAGCAGATTACATCAAATCAAAAAATGTTACACAAAGATCAAAACATAGATGAAAAGAGCGGGGATAACACTGCTACCGACATTGCGATTTCACTTTTTTACTTTTGTAGTACCTTTATGGGTAACTTGAAGGATATCTGTTGTGAAAACTATTGAAATATGCAAGTATACATACTCAAATAGTAGCAAGTGATGTAAAACTAAGAGTACTGATCCCATATAGATTTTAATAACTTAAATTGACTCTCACATTAAAATCTTGTGAATAGCCATGAGCAAAAAGGTAACAATAATAATGGTTTATCACATATTCAGGTTGAAATACAATCAATGATAAATGACAAGATTAAGTAAATTGAGTAATAAAGCTTTAATTATAGAACAACTAAAGGATAAGATTAAGAATCTTACAAAATATCAAAGATCCAATGATTTTGTCCTGTTTTTATCATGCAAATTGCTGACTCAACTCTTGTTCCAACAAATGTTAATCCAGTCAGAGCATTACAATGTGATTTCTATAGTGAAGATCATACAAATGACTATTGTGTACCAGAGGAATACGTTGAAGAGGAGAATTTTGTGGTAAATTATTAAGATACAGATCCTTACTTCAATACCTATAATCCATGGGGGGGATGATCATTCAAATCTTAACTAGAATAACAACCAATGTCAACATTTTAACCAAGAAGCTCCCCAAGATCACACACCAAGGAAGTCATCCCTTATATAATAGACTTTGAACAAATTTAAGAAGTTTACTAAAATAAACCTTGAAGCAATGAAGGTCCCTCAAGATCCACCACTAAGGGACCATCATTTCTAAAAGAGTCTATAAACCAATTCATGATGACTCAAAGCAACTTGGAATCAATAAACTAGAAAATTAAAGCATCCTACAAGAACATTGAAGCATCCATGAATAATATTAAAAATCAAATAAGACAGTTAGATATAGAAGTGGTAGCTAGATTGAATTGAGGTTTTAATGGGAATTAAATTGGATAATGTTAGGAATGAAGAAGTTGAGAGAGAAGTCAAAAATGATTGTGAATTAGTCAATGAAGAAGGAGTTGAAAAAAAAAGAAGAAGAAAAATGCATACCATTAGATGAAAAAAAAACGAATAAAAAAGTTTGAGGTGAAAAATAGATATGGTAAAAGAGCAAGAATGCAAAATGATGATGATCTAGTTTTGGATGAAGATCCAAATTCAATAATTTGTTTAGACATAGATATCCAATAAGAAAGTTTTCAACAAAAGCACGTCCTTAAAGAGTATTTTAGCAACAATGTAGATGAAAGAAAAGAAATTGCTAAAGTATTAGATGCCTTTATGCCTTGTTTACTACTGTCAAGCTAAATAAGATATGGAATCAACATCATCAGTACCTCAAGTTCATGGGATTCCTACCAAACAAAAGGAAAAATAAAGTCGATGTGTTTTTTGTGTCATATATGTCATCCTAACAGAGGATCAAATTGGTCAAGCGAAGGGCCTTAAATAAGTCACGCGTGAGAGGCAGCCAACAAAATTATGTTATTTCTTTTTCTTTTTTCGTTTTGTCTTTAAAATTTTAATTTTAATGTTTAATAAGTATGCTTTCCCTGTTTCCAAAATGCATGTTCTTTATTTAACAAATGAATTTATTTCTGTTGTGTTCTTCAATTTATAGTACGATGTTTTACGAATGACTAAAATAATAAAGACACAAGTAAAAAAACAAAAGAAATGAGAAAGCAGAGTTGTTACGGAAGTTCCAAATGCAGATTGACAAAGTATGAAGAAAAGTAATATTCAACAATCTTGTACTCAATCACCAGATACCTCAATAATTTAGGTTTCAGCCAAATAACTCTACTATTTACCTTCTTTCGTGTATGAGTGTTCATATGATTGTTTATATACTAGAATTTACTTTAATTCTGAATTGTTGTATGTCTGTTGGTTACACGCTGAGGCAAGTTGTTTATTTTAACTTAGAACCTTTATTCAGTGAACTTGGAAAGAATTTTTTAAATGTTGCTAAACCCTTTGAGCCTTAACCATTCTTTCAATGACTAAGCCACAAATTCAGCCGATTAAACTTAAAGAGAAATATTTCCACCCTCTCCTTGAAGTTAGGTAGCTTGCTATTTTTCTAAGATTTGTCATGATATATGGAAAAAGTTAAGTCTGTGGTTGCTTTTGGAATAAGAAACAATTTAAGTTTGGGGTTAGGGGTACTAGAATCAGCAAATAGAAAAAAAGTCAACAAAAAAATAAAGAATAGATACTAGAAAAATTATTATAATGATAAAAATTTAGAGCTTCTAGAAAAAGAAAGTTGAAATTCGAGTACCTATAAGTGAAAGCAAACAAAGAATATGTAAGGATGGTGTGAAAATAAGAAGGTAAAAAGTACTTAACTCCAAGGAATTAAACATATTGGCCAAATTTATCCCACATTGACCATAAGCCACATTACAATCTTTGAAAGACCTCAAAATCATGTTTTCGAATAGAAAGTGAAGAATTTTTAGAAATGTTGCAAATTCATATGTTTTATGTAAATTGTATGTGATTGAGTGTTTATCATATTGTTTCAATAAGAGTGAATAGTAAGATTGAAAGAAGGTTGAGTAAATAGAAAGTTGAAGAAATAACTCTTTGGATTATGTTGGATTGAATCAAGGAATGAAAGTGATAACTCTGAAACAACTGGGGTGTGTCATTGGTTTGATAAGTAAAAAGTTCTGAGGAAGATCATAATTAAGAATAATTTCCTTGAGGACAAGTGACAATGTAAGTTTGAGGTTGTAATGATAGTCTGTCATCACGTAATTTTTATAAGCAATAACGTATCTTTTTGATGATTTTAAATCAAGTATGTTTAAGTTTTAAAAAGAAATAGAAGAAAATGAAAAAGTGAAGAAACAAAGAAAAAAGATAAAAAAAGTGGAGACAATTGTAAAGAAACGGGCATTTTCAACACAATATACATCATGGCGTATGTCCACTAATTTAATCATATATAGAGTTCTGTAACACAGATCGAGATGAAACTTTTTGCAAATGAAAACTAACGAAGAGATCTACCTAGTGAAAAATTGTTGCCACAATGGGTGTATCGCGGTTGCGATGGATCGCTTTTTTTTGTCACACGTTTTTTTGCTATTTATATAAGAAAGAGAGGAGAAAAGGGGTGGACATTCTTATGACTCAAATTTGACAGTGAAACAATTTTTGAAGCTATTAACTGAAAGTTTTCATCATCGAAAGCTAAGTTCAAACAGAAAAAAATTAATGTATAGTTTCTTTATTACTTTATTATGATTCCTATGAGTATGGTTAACTAAATTTTATTGATTAGGGCTTGTTAGATGAATATGTATGAACCAGTTGGGACATATGTTTGGGTCTTTATACTATTTGTATATTTGATTTATTTAGTATCACTATTCAGTTTAATTTTCTGTTCATTGCTTTATATATGTTTACGAATAAGTATATCAATATAAATTCATAGTGATCACTGACTATAACTCTATTCAGTTCAATTTAGTTATTGATTAAGGATAAGAAATTATAAGTCGTGCCTTATGGTTTAACGCACAAAAACATTGGATGTTTTAACTAGCAAGTTGACCTAAAGGATTAGGGAGTGCAGTGTAAAATAATGTGATATATGAAGGATAGAAAAACACTTAGAAAGGGGGGGATTGAATAAGTGTGACTTTAAATCTTGAGCGATAAAAATAAAATGCACAATTATTTTTATCCTGGTTCGCTGTTAACGAAGCTACTCCAGTCCACCCCCGCAGAGATGATTTACCTCAACTGAGGATTTAATCCACTAATCGCACGGATTACAATGGTTTTCCACTTAGCCGCAACTAAGTCTTCCAGAGTCTTCTGATCACAACCTGATCACTCCAGGAACAACTGCTTAGTTCACTCCTAAGACTTTTTCTAGAGTCTACTGATCAACACGATCACTCTAGGCTTAGTTCACTCCTAAGACTTTCTGCTCAGCCAACTGCCAAGACTTCCTGCTCAGCCAACTGCCAAGACTTCCTGCTCAGCCAACTGCTAAGACTTCCTAGAGTATACTGATCAACTGATCACTCTAGTTCCTTACAACTTAATGTAATCTATTCAAGAGTTTACAAATGCTTCTTAAAAGCGATAATCACAACTGTGATATTTCTCTTACAGTTTAAGCTTAATCTCACTAAGATATTACAACAGCAATGTAGTGAGCTTTGATGAAGATGAAGATTCTGAGTTTAGAGTTGAACAGCGTTTCAGCAAGTTAATTTGAATTATCTTTGTTCAGGATCGTTAACCTTGCTTCTCATCAGAACTTCATATTTATAGGCGTTGAGAAGATGACCGTTGAATGCATTTAATGCTTTGCGTGTTCCGTACAGCTTTGCATTTAATGTTATACGCTTTTGTCAACTACCTCGAGCCTTGTTCACGCTGTGTCTACTGACGTAGCCTTTAGTAGCTTTAACGTTCCTTTTGTCAGTCAGCGTAGTCTGCCACGTGTACTTCCTTCTGATCTGATGTTTGTGAATACGACGTTTGAATATCATCAGAGTCAAACAGCTTGGTGCACAGCATCTTCTGATCTTCTGACCTTGAAGTGCTTCTGAGCGTGATACCATCTTCTGATCTTCAGTGCTTCTGATCTCATGTTCTTCTGATGCTTCCATAGACCCATGTTCTGATTCTGCTTCGACCATCTTCTGATGTCTTGCCAGACCATGTTCTGATGTTGCATGCTGAACCATTTGAGACACATCTTCTGAGCGCTGAATTATGCGTACTCTTTATATATTTCCTGAAAGGGAAATTGCATTGGATTAGAGTACCATATTATCTTAAGCAAAATTCATATTATTGTTATCATCAAAACTAAGATAATTGATAAGAACAAATCTTGTTCTAACAATCTCCCCCTTTTTGATGATGACAAAAACATATATAAATGATATGAATTTGCGATCAGAAAGAGTAGACGGCAAAAGACAAATTACACAGCTATAGCATAAGCATATGAATATGTCTCCCCCTGAGATTAACAATCTCCCCCTGAGATAAATAATCTCCCCCTGAAATAAATACTCGAAGAACTTTGATAAAAGACTTCCCTGATTATTTCGGTAGAGACGATCATATAAGCTTCTGCCTTCAGAGAATTCATAGCTTCTGACTTCTGCTTCCATTGGACAGCTTCAGAACTTGAATTTCTTTAGATCCTTAGAACACTCACAGCTTCTGACTTCTGCTTCCATTCAGGACAGCTTCAGAACTTGAGTTTCTTTGATCTTCAGAACATTCACAGCTTCTGATTTCTGCTTCCATTCAGGACAGCTTCAGAACTTGAATTACTGGATCTTTTAGAACATTCACATCTTCTGATTTCTGCTTCCCTCGGATAGCTTCAGAACTTTGAATGTCTACCAACATCACTTCATGCTAGATTTGTATCAGAACATTGTTGAATGTACCAGAGCATCATCTGAGCATCTCTACATCCTGAAATGTTACAGAACAAAAACTAAACGACAAAAGTCAGCATGAACGAGTTAGAACATAAAATGTATATTCAGATACATGATATGTATCAGAGCCAAATGTATCAGAGCATTTAGGCTAAAAACATGTATCAGAGCAAATAATGTATCAGAGCCATAACATTATATGTATCAGGGCAAATAGAATTTTGTCATAACAGGATAGACAATGATATTCAAATTCTATTATCAGTGCTTCTGATCCATTCTTCTTTCTTGCTTCTGATCTCTGAATCTTGATAGCACTCAGCTTGCTTCAGCTTCCATGGTTTTGTTTCTAGTGTTTGCTTTGAAGATTCACTTCACTTCTTGGTACCTGCAAAACACTTAAACTATGTAGAACTTGCAGTTCTTGTTAGTGAATGTGTGGGAGCCTTTACCCAGCAACTGATAGATTTAATCAAATCATTTATCATTTATCTTTCTCCCCCTTTTTGTCATAACATCAAAAAGAATATTTTAAAAAGATTCAGATGTATAAAACGACAAAAGAAAACATTTACTGGAATGTAAAACACAAAGAAACTTTTTCATTGATAATCAAAAGATATTACAAAAGGTTCCTATGTTTAACAAGATGAAAAACATTCCTAGCAAATACAAAACAAGCAGAAGCAGCAAGGAAAAGAAAACTACAAAGTAGAATTTCCAAAGAGGAAATGACTACAAAAAATTAAAAAATACAACATCCGGTCAAGAAACTCAACATAGAAGTTGAGTATATCTTCCCACAACTCAAGAAAGTCTTCTGTCTTTGGATGAAAGTTGATAACAACATCAAAGAAGGATCTGACTTGAGAGGTATTAGAAGAGCCATCCCGAGATGCACAGAGATCTGTCGCCTTTGAGTCATGGAGCTTCAACAGGCTTAGGGTGAACTCTAGGTTTTGAGAGAAGAAATGAAAACCGAGAGAGAGAGAGAGAGAGAGAGAAAACTTTTAAGAGGAAAACAAAGAGATAGGAAACCGAAAACCATTTTGAAGAGTATTTAAAGGAAAATAAAATGAAACGAATGATGAAAAGCATTTAATGTTACGTGACGTGAGGAGAGATAATAAAGACGAATGAGGTGACTAGCACAGTTACCTATGGTCGGCGTCCCTTCAACTGCACGCGCGCTTATCCATGAATAGTAACGACAGGTTTACCATCCCGAGATAAAACGTAACAGCTGTTTTGCTTTAAAAGAGGTTCTGAATCAACTTAGACAATGAAACGTTAGTAATAACCGAATCATAATTTCTAAAAGAATTCAATCAGAACTTCTGATTAAAAAAAATGTTCCTCATTCATTTCAGAAGATACTCATACATGAGAACTTCTCATCTTCTCATTCTGGGCATAAATCCATACTGATGTTCTTCAGGATGAACTTAAACCTATCTTCAGCCAGGGGTTTTGTAAAGATATCAGCCCATTGATGGTCTGTATCAACAAAGTTTAAAGAAATAACACCCTTCTGAACATAGTCCCTTATGAAATGATGTTTTATCTCAATATGTTTAGCTTTTGAATGAAGAATAGGATTCTTAGATAAACATATAGCAGAAGTATTATCACAGAATATAGGAATGTTACTCTCAAATATCTGATAATCTTCTAACTGACTCTTCATCCAGAGCATCTGTGTGCTACAACCAGCAGCAGCGACATATTCTGCTTCTGTTGTTGATAGAGCAATAGTTGCTTGCTTCTTGCTGTACCTGGAGATCAAATGACTTCCAAGAAATTGGCAACTTCCTGAAGTACTTTTTCTTTCAATTCTGTCTCCAGCATAGTCAGCATCGCAGAATCCTACTAAGTTGTATTCTTTAGATTTTCTGTAAACTAAACCAACATTAGTAGTACCTTTCAGATACCTTAGAATCCTCTTAACAGCAGTTAAATGAGATTCTCTAGGATCTGATTGGAATCTAGCACACAAACAAACACTGAACAGAATGTCAGGTCTAGAAGCAGTCAGATATAGAAGAGATCCAATCATACCTCTGTATAACTTCTGATCTACCTTCTTACTTACCTCATCCTTACCTAGGATGCATGTCGGATGCATAGGAGTTTTGGCTTCTTTGCAGTCCAGAAGATTAAACTTCTTCAGAAGTTCCTTCACATACTTGGTTTGGTGAACATACGTTCCTTCTGATGTTTGATTTATTTGTATTCCAAGGAAATACTTGAGTTCTCCCATCATGCTCATTTCAAACTCAGCCTGCATAGACTTAGCAAACTCCTTTCCAAGTGTAGCATTAGATGTTCCAAAAATAATATCATCTACATATATTTGACAAATTAAAATATCCTTTTCAAAGGTTTTACAAAAGAGAGTAGTGTCCACTTTTCCTCTAGTGAAACCATTATCCAGAAGGAAAGAACTTAAGCGTTCGTACCAAGCTCTGGGAGCCTGTTTCAATCCATACAATGATTTCTTAAGTTTAAAAACATGATTAGGAGACATAGAGTCTTCAAAACCAGGAGGTTGATGGACATAAACTTCTTCATCTATATAACCATTTAAGAAGGCACTCTTAACATCCATCTGATAGAGAGTGATGTTATGTTGAGTGGCAAAAGAAATTAATAGACGAATAGATTCTAACCTGGCCACTGGTGCAAAGGTTTCTGTGTAGTCAATCCCTTCTTGCTGACTATAACCCTGAGCCACCAGTCTGGCTTTGTTCCTTACCACTTCTCCTTTCTCACTGAGCTTGTTTCTGAAGACCCATTTTGTACCAATTATATTGAATCCATCTGGTCTAGGAACAAGATCCCAAACATCATTCCTTGTAAACTGATTTAGTTCTTCTTGCATAGCAATTATCCAGTCTGGATCTTCTAGAGCATGATCAACAGAAGTTGGCTCGATCAAAGATACAAGACCTAATTGACAGTCTGCATTGTTTCTAAGGAATGCTCTTGTTCTGATTGGATCATCCTTCTTTCCAAGAATGACATCTTCTGAATGACCAGAGATGAGTCTGGATGATCTTCTGACAGATGGTTCTTCAGATATGCTTAGATCCTCCAGAGAAGCTGATACTTGGTCTTCAGATTCCTTGCTTCTGAGAAGCTCTGCTTCTGATGCGTTGCTTCTTGGCTCAACAACTTCTGATATGTCAATATCACAACCTGCAAAATTATCAACTTGCTTTGGTTTTTCAGAACCAAGCTTATCATCAAACCTGATATTGATTGATTCTTCTACAACCAATGTTTCAGTATTGTATACTCTGTAGCCTTTTGAGCGTTCAGAATATCCAAGAAGGAAACACTTTTGAGCTTTGGAATCAAACTTACCAAGATGATCTTTAGTGTTCAGAATAAAGCACACACATCCAAAAGGATGGAAATATGAAATGTTGGGCTTTTTATTCTTCCACAATTCATAGGGAGTCTTATTAAGAATAGGTCTGATAGAGATTCTATTCTGAATATAACATGCAGTGTTTATTGCTTCTGCCCAGAAATGCTTAGCCATATTGGTTTCATTGATCATGGTTCTGGCCATTTCTTGAAGAGTCCTATTCTTTCGTTCTACAACCCCATTTTGCTGTGGAGTTCTAGGACAAGAGAAATCATGGGCAATACCATTTTCTTTGAAGAATTCTTCAAAGGATTTGTTCTCAAATTCACCACCATGATCACTTCTGACCTTTATGATTTTACACTCTCTTTCAGATTGAATCTGAATGCAGAAATCAAAGAACACTGAATGAGTCTCATCCTTGTGTTTCAAGAATTTTACCCATGTCCAGCGGCTATAATCATCTACGATGACTAATCCATATTTCTTTCCTCTGACAGATGCTGTTTTGACTGGGCCAAACAGATCAATGTGCAAGAGTTCTAATGGCCTTGAGGTAGAAACAACATTCTTAGACTTGAATGCAGGTTTGGAGAACTTGCCCTTCTGACATGCTTCACAAAGAGCATCTGATTGGAATTTCAGATTAGGAAGTCCTCTTGACAAGATTCAGTTTGTTAATTTGAGAGATCTTTCTCAAACTAGCATGACCTAATCTCCTGTGCCAGACCCACTGCTCTTCAGAAACAGACATAAGACAAGTCACCTTCTGACTCATAAGATCTTGCAAATCTGTCTTATAAATGTTGTTCTTCCTCTTGCCTGTAAATAGGATTGAGCCATCCTTCTGATTTACAGCCTTGCAAGACTCTTGATTAAAGATTATATCATAACCATTGTCACTTAATTGACTGATAGATAAAAGGTTATGTGTTAATCCTTCTACAAGAAGTACATTAGAGATGGAAGGAGAGTTACCAGACTTTATAGTTCCAGAGCCAATTATCTTGCCCTTCTGATCTCCTCCGAACTTGACTTCTCCTCCAGACTTAAGCACCAGGTCTTGGAACATAGACCTTCTTCCTGTCATGTGTCGCGAGCATCCAGAGTCCAGGTACCATGACATGTTGTGCTTTGTCTTTCTTGCAGCCAAGGATATCTGCAATAGGAATAATCTTATCCTTAGGTACCCACATCTTTTTGGGTCCTTTCTTGTTAGATTTTCTCAAGTTCTGATTGAACTTGGGTTTAACATTGTAAGCAATAGGAGGAACAGCATGATAATTCTTAATGTGAGTTTCATGATATTTCCTAGGTTGTGTCACATGCTTCTCAGTGTGTGTTATGTGAAAACTTTGTGCATGTGAGGTGTGCCTAATATCATGAGAGTGGCCATACTTGAACTGATCATACAATGGCTTGTATGTAATTTTCATTTCATCAACAGGTTCAAGTTTGTATGGGGTTTCACCCTCATAACCAATGCCAACTCTTTTGTTTCCAGACACAGCATATATCATAGAAGCTAGCTGACTTCTGCCAATACTTCTAGATAAGAACTTTCTGAAACTTAAATCATATTCTTTCAGAATATGGTTCAGACTAGGAGTGGATTTTTCTGAATCAGAAGGAGATCCAACATTATTGGATAATTTTAAAAGTTTTTCTTTTAATTCAGAATTCTCCAACTCAAGCTTCTTTGTTTCAAATTCAAATTGCTTTTTCAGCTTTTTGTATTTGAGACTAATCTGAGACTTGAGTTCCAGAAGTTCAGTTAGACCGGAAACTAACTCATCTCTAGTAAGTTCAGAAAATACCTCTTCAGAATCTGATTCTGATGTAGATTCTGATCCGTCATCTTCTGTCGCCATCAGCGCACAGTTGGCCTGCTCATCTTCTGAATCATCTTCTGACTCATCCCAGGTTGCCATAAGACCTTTCTTCTTATGAAACTTTTTCTTGGGACTTTCCTTCTGAAGATTTGGACATTCATTCTTGTAGTGTCCAGGCTCATTGCATTCATAGCACATGACCTTCTTCTTGTCAAATCTTCTTTCATCAGAAGATTCTCCACGTTCAAATTTCCTTGAACTTCTGAAGCCTCTGAACTTCCTTTGCTTGGTCTTCCAGAGTTGATTTAGCCTTCTGGAAATCATGGACAGTTCATCTTCTTCTTCAGATTCTGATTCTTCAGGATCTTCTTCTCTGGCCTGAAAAGCGTTAGTGCATTTCTTGATATTTGATTTTAATGCAATAGACTTACCTTTCTTTTGAGGCTCATTTGCGTCCAGCTCAATCTCATGGCTTCTCAAGGCACTGATAAGCTCTTCCAGAGAAACTTCATTCAGATTCTTCGCAATCTTGAATGCAGTCACCATCGGACCCCATCTTCTGGGTAAGCTTCTGATGATCTTCTTCACATGATCAGCCTTGGTGTATCCTTTGTCAAGAACTCTCAATCCAGCAGTAAGAGTTTGAAATCTCGAAAACATCTTTTCAATGTCTTCATCATCCTCCATCTTGAAGGCTTCATACTTCTGGATTAAGGCAAGAGCTTTTGTCTCCTTGACTTGAGCATTTCCTTCATGAGTCATTTTCAAGGACTCATATATGTCATAGGCCGTTTCCCTGTTAGATATCTTCTCATACTCAGCATGAGAGATAGCATTCAGCAAAACAGTTCTACATTTATGATGATTCCTGAAAAGCTTCTTTTGATCATCATTCATTTCTTGCCTTGACAGCTTTACGCCTCTGGCATTTACAGGATGTTTGTAACCATCCATCAGAAGATCCCATAGATCACCATCTAGACCCAGAAAGTAACTTTCCAGTTTATCTTTCCAGTATTCAAAGTTTTCACCATCAAATACCGGCGGTCTAGTATAACCATTGTTACCGTTGTATTGCTCAGCAGAGCCAGATGTAGATGCAGGTGTAGGTATAGTCCTTTCACTTTCATCAACCATCTTTTAAATGAAGCGTTTTTCTCTTCCTGAATCTTTTCTAAACACGGTTAAGTGCTTGCACCTTAGAACCGGCGCTCTGATGCCAATTGAAGGATAGAAAAACACTTAGAAAGGGGGGGATTGAATAAGTGTGACTTTAAATCTTGAGCGATAAAAATAAAATGCACAATTATTTTTATCCTGGTTCGCTGTTAACGAAGCTACTCCAGTCCACCCCCGCAGAGATGATTTACCTCAACTGAGGATTTAATCCACTAATCGCACGGATTACAATGGTTTTCCACTTAGCCGCAACTAAGTCTTCCAGAGTCTTCTGATCACAACCTGATCACTCCAGGAACAACTGCTTAGTTCACTCCTAAGACTTTTTCTAGAGTCTACTGATCAACACGATCACTCTAGGCTTAGTTCACTCCTAAGACTTTCTGCTCAGCCAACTGCCAAGACTTCCTGCTCAGCCAACTGCCAAGACTTCCTGCTCAGCCAACTGCTAAGACTTCCTAGAGTATACTGATCAACTGATCACTCTAGTTCCTTACAACTTAATGTAATCTATTCAAGAGTTTACAAATGCTTCTTAAAAGCGATAATCACAACTGTGATATTTCTCTTACAGTTTAAGCTTAATCTCACTAAGATATTACAACAGCAATGTAGTGAGCTTTGATGAAGATGAAGATTCTGAGTTTAGAGTTGAACAGCGTTTCAGCAAGTTAATTTGAATTATCTTTGTTCAGGATCGTTAACCTTGCTTCTCATCAGAACTTCATATTTATAGGCGTTGAGAAGATGACCGTTGAATGCATTTAATGCTTTGCGTGTTCCGTACAGCTTTGCATTTAATGTTATACGCTTTTGTCAACTACCTCGAGCCTTGTTCACGCTGTGTCTACTGACGTAGCCTTTAGTAGCTTTAACGTTCCTTTTGTCAGTCAGCGTAGTCTGCCACGTGTACTTCCTTCTGATCTGATGTTTGTGAATACGACGTTTGAATATCATCAGAGTCAAACAGCTTGGTGCACAGCATCTTCTGATCTTCTGACCTTGAAGTGCTTCTGAGCGTGATACCATCTTCTGATCTTCAGTGCTTCTGATCTCATGTTCTTCTGATGCTTCCATAGACCCATGTTCTGATTCTGCTTCGACCATCTTCTGATGTCTTGCCAGACCATGTTCTGATGTTGCATGCTGAACCATTTGAGACACATCTTCTGAGCGCTGAATTATGCGTACTCTTTATATATTTCCTGAAAGGGAAATTGCATTGGATTAGAGTACCATATTATCTTAAGCAAAATTCATATTATTGTTATCATCAAAACTAAGATAATTGATAAGAACAAATCTTGTTCTAACAATATATTCCAAAGAATTAGGTATAACGACTAAGTTAAACTGTCGTAATCAGGAATAAATCATCTTAGGGACAAATAGACGTCAACATCGAACATAAGGTCTAATCGTTGTTAATCTGATCAAGTTTCCCACCAATTTTATTTCCGCTTTTATTTTACCCAATTAAATCTCAAAAACCACAAATTTTAATTTAAATAACACGTAAATCGATTTGTTAAAATAACACAATCCTTGTAGAGACAAACTTGTAAAGTTTATTACTTCAATACGTTTAGTATACTTGCTAAATTATCATCACGTTCCTTCTCCAATTGCCAATGTTAGATCTGTCATTTCATGAGGACGAGTCATCGAATCGTTGAAAGCTAATAGATCTCCTCCGCTATACGAATTCAAATACGCTTGTTGAATACCTAGCAGTTCCAACGTGTCTGTGTAAAGGATGTTGCACGAACTTTCGTCATCCACGGGGAATCCTGTCAGGTTTTGATCAATGACGATGACCTTAAGAATCAGAGGTAGATCAAATTTCATAATTCCATAGATCTTTTCGCGATCTAGAAAACCTAACTCCAATAGATCTATCTCGTTGACCACTATTGTTTATCATAAGTAAAAATAAATCTGGAAAATGACAGGTAGTAGAGGATGCATCATCGCGGAACTCGTCGATCAATAATAGCTGAACGATTAATTCGGGAGGTAGAATGAATATCTCTGACATGATTACCAGATTTATCGTCTCTGCTCGTTTTTCTTCTGAGAAATATTTGATTTCGGATTGAGAATGATTTGGTAATGGAATTTCGCAGGAATCAGAAGTCGATTTCCATAGACGGCACCACTGTTCCGTCTAGCAACCAAAATTGGATATAGTCAATGAATTGGTCATCTCGAACCGACTACTTCGATCTCTGTTATGGTAGCACATGGTGGACTTACATGATTAACACTCGAACGCCCAAGTTTGTTCAAGATTTAAGATGAGTATAGTGTAAAATGGAGATCATAGAACTTACATTACTTTCTGTGTGAATTGAATTTTATATCTTAGATTAAATGGGGTGAAGTTGAGATGATTTGGGCCTCAGCTATTCGGGTCCTTGGCTGACTAGAAAACACACACACACATGCGTACACGCGCGTGCACATACATACATGTACGCATACCATGCCTTTTTTGAATGACAAAATACACAATAATGGTATGCAACCGTTTTTGAACTCTATGTAAAAGATCTACTGTTTCTTGTGTCAGAAAATTAAAAGTGTCAAAGATAAATGATAGAAAATAATGTTGATTAGGGGTGGACAGAAAGTAATCAACCGATCATATCCGCCCGATCCATGCAAGCCGAATGCATTCGGTCGGGTTAAGTTCGGGTTCGCGGGTCCAACGGGTGATTCACTCGGTTCACAATGGTTAGTATCGGTTCGGTTCGGTTGAGAAAATTCAATCCAACGGAAACCGAACCCGACCGCAATAGGCTTGTACTGGGCTGGACTTAGTAGTTTTTGAAGCCCAGAAATATGCCATTAGGTTACTCTAACACATATAAGAGATAGTAAATGAAACCCTAGCCGCTTCAACTTTATTTTTCTGTGTTTTCTTTCCTCATCTAAAATTAGCCGCTTCAACTTTTTCTTCTTCTGTGTTTCAGAAGATGTGATTCGTCACAACATGATGAAGAACATGAAACGAATCTTAATAAAGGTAGGGTTCAAGATGAAGAGGTTGTTAGTGAGAAATTTGTGTTAAAGATGATTATCATTTCGAAAATACCCATTAATCAAGGTAAATATTTTACTGAACTTTTCATTGAACTCTTATAAAAGCTTTTTATTTATTTAAATTTGTTATGTAGGGTTGAGTTCTTATGTAGATCTGAGATCTGGACTCTTAAAGGTTAGTATTTCTAACCTCTTTTATTTTTATAGAACAATTTGTATCTGAAAAATGAAGATAGATCTGTATATATAGTGATCAAAATATTTTCACTTTTATGTCAGGTAGATCTTGGCTCTCAAAGGTTAGTTATAACTTATAAGTATGTCTAACCTCTTGTATTTTCTTTATGTCATGTAATTTTTTTTATTGTTTTTCTTTTAATTTCACTCAAAGGTAGAAAGTAAGTTGTGTTATGCTAGGTTATTTTCAATTCTCTTTGATAAGTTCTGTTCTGTAAGTTTGTTTTAATTTCTCTTTGATAAGTTTTATACAGGTAGGAGTTATTGTTGTATTGCAGCAACCTTGATTTATTCTTGTTAATACACAGGTGTTAAAGGACAATGTGAAGAAATTATTCCAGATTTAATTTGTGATTGTGAAAATATTGTTAGATAGTTCCATATTTATATTGATTTTGAAAATTTGTGATTTATGTTATTTGGCCAATTTATGGATTATGATTATGATTTATGTTATTTGGCCAATTTAAGGAAAGGATTTAATTTCAATTTTAATGTTATTTAATATTTTTTGGATATTTTATATCCAATATCTTTGAAAATATTTAACTAATTAGACCAGTTTAAAAAATTAAATGGGTTCAAGTAATTTATTTATTTTTATAAAAATAACTCAATGATGTATTCACAATTTATAAAATAAAGAATAATTGATTGTATGTTGGCTACAAAATATATATTTACAAAATATATATGGCTCAATGATAAACTAAATAAATATGTAAATGAGATTAAAAGGTGTAACTGACTTGAATGAATAAAATAACAATTGACTAATTAAAATTGGGCATGAATATTAAATTGGACCAATAAAAATTTGACTATTTAAAATTGGGCTTAAATTTAAAATTGGACCAATTTGTGGACTATCCGAAAAAAACCGACTTGGATAACCGAACCCGATTTTAACCGAACCGAAAAAAACCGAATTCAAATTGGTCGGAATTTGGGCCTGATTTCTTCACCCGTGGATAATAACGGATTTGGGTTTTGGGCCCGAATCCGAACCGATCCGAACCGATGTCCAGCCCTAATGTTGATTGTCGGAACACGTTTTTCCATGCCTAATCATTTTACTTAAAGTGTCTTTGAGAACTATTGGCCTCACGGTAAAATCCAAATTTTCTCGAGTGGAAAAATTGTTGTTATTTAAATGCATATTCATAAAAACGAGTTAGAGTAAAAACAATTGAAACAAAAATTATTTTCTAAAAACAATAGCTCTATATTTTGTATTGAAGTTAGAATTACTCCATCTATAATAATCAAACATGCCCTATAATAATGTGTCCAATTGGCAATCATCCCGGGAACATCAGTTTTTTTCCTTCCTCCTCCTTCGTTCACCACACCCACAAGCCCGTCTTGATGCACTAACTCATAATCATTTGACACGTAGATAATCTAAGTCATTATCACCATCAATTATTTAATGTTATTAAAGCATTTCATCTTCCTTTGTTTTTTGAGATCGTTCTTCTTCTTCTCTTACAATCCTCCGTGACTCTCTCTCACTGGTACCTATCTCTCCCTCTTTCTCTCTGCAATTAGGGTTCGCTCGATCTGTTTCGATTTCATGCACACTCATCTCTAACTTTTATTACTGTTCAATTTGAGATTCCGTGTTATTAAGATATCTCGTTTTTCATCACTATGCATCTCGTTAAATCGTTATTCGTTAATCGTTAAATAACCGATTATAACCGATTAATCATGTCTAATTGTGAAATTATGAAATCTGACAAATACACGCACGCACACTGGTTCATTGGCTTGATTTTGATTTTGATTTTTCATTTCAAACATGTGAAGGTGCATGATATCGATCAGATTGTTTGTAGCTTTGTTAAACAATATATGAAATTTATATTATCCTGTTGACTTGTTTATCTAGATGATTTATTTTTTAAATTTCTGGTTACTAATTTTGTGATTTGAATTTTACAATGATTCGTGTGAATGTGGATGAGCTTTTGGGATCTTATTTATGATTAAACTTGATCTGTAGAAGGTAGAATCAAATTTTGTTTACTTAGATAAATATTCATTGAAGTATTGTTTGATAGGAGGTAGAATCAAATTGGATATTCTGATGAAACTAGACATATTAAATAATTATGGCTTTTGGATGATGTTGCAGAGTATTTGAACGCACATTGAATATGGCTGAGGCTGCACAATCTAATGCTGAGCTGTTGGAATGGCCAAAGAAAGATAAGCGCCGCTTCCTGCATGCTGTTTACCGTGTTGGTGATCTTGAACGCACCATTAAGTAAGGTTTAGTTAACTTGGATTGTTGAAATGTGCTGTGATGTGTGTTTAGAGGCTAAAATTTTTCTTGCTGTTTCTCTCAGGTTTTATACTGAAGCTTTTGGAATGAAGCTTTTGAGGAAAAGAGATGTTCCGGAAGAGAAATATGCCAATGCTTTTCTTGGATTTGGCTCTGAACAAACTAATTTTGTTGTGGAATTAACTTATAGTATGTTGCACTGTCAACCTTTTTTGTTCATGCATGCAGTGTATCATATGTATACTGTTATTCTCTAAATTCTATGTACCTTTTCTTACCATTTGCTGGGTGTTGAAATGAACATGACATGGGTTCTACATATGATGTTGTCAGATTATGGAGTGTCCTCGTACGATATTGGAACTGGCTTTGGACATTTTGCTATCGCAACTCCAGATGTAAGATATAGTCAGTCTACTTTCACAAAAGCTTGTTCATCTATTTGCCCCTTTTATACTGAAATTGAAATGAGTATCTCTTCCACTTTTAGGTCTACAAATTTGTTGAAAACGCCCGGGCTAAGGGTGGAAATGTCACTAGGGAGCCTGGTCCAGTTAGTGGTGGGTCAACTATTATGGCCTTTGTAAAGGATCCTGATGGTTATGCTTTTGAAATTCTCCAAAGAGCTTCAACCCCTGAGCCATTATGCCAAGTGATGCTCCGTGTTGGTGACTTAGACCGCTCAATTGCCTTTTATGAAAAGGTAACTTCCATGTCAATTTCTTCTTTAGGTAACATTCATTTTACTAGAATCACTTTCACTTCTATCATAATTGTTACAGGTCCTCTGCTTTTACTTCAGTTCCATAAATATTCATTTCTCAGATGTCCGCACGCCCACTTAAATTTTCTAAAATGAGTACCATAGTTTTTCATTTCTTTTATAATAATAATAACAATAATAATAATAATAATAATAATA
Source organism: Vicia villosa (assembly GCF_029867415.1). NCBI lineage: Eukaryota > Viridiplantae > Streptophyta > Magnoliopsida > Fabales > Fabaceae > Vicia > Vicia villosa. Next base: position 147,635,634 of record NC_081183.1, read on the forward strand.
ATAATAATAATAATAATAATAATAATAATAATAACAATAATTGTTTGCGCATAAGCCTTACCTTCTGCTGATATTTTGGTGATAGTACATCTTTCAGTCTTTGTAGCACCTTCCAAAGATCAGAATGAAATGATATTGTCCTGCCAATGAACTCATACATTGATTATGCTCCATTGGGAAACTAGCTAAGCAATTTTAGATCTATCGGCTTAAATAAAATAATAATTTGAAAAAATGTGTTCTTTGTAGTTGTATTGCATATTTGTACCAGTAAACCTTTCTCGTTGCAATATCGAGCACTTTAAATTATTTCTTAAATCAAATATCCAAATGCTAAAGCTATTAAGTGGAGACCCGTGTATGATTTTTGTATCAAACATTCCTGTCACAGTAGTCGGCTCTACTGGCCATTTAGTGTTGAGTCTGTTGACAATGTATAAGTCTATCTATCCTTATCTGGAATTCAATATTTATCTAGAAAAACATGAGGGATTAAATTTTAATTCATGGCAGTTTGGACACAGAAGCTCAAATTACTTGTTATAAACTAGCCATCCTAAATGATTGAGTTATTACGTGAAGGTTCATAAATGATTTTTATATCTAGTATTTTTGCTTGGACGTCTAGTGTCTAATGCTTATGTTGATGATTAAAATAAAAGCCTCTTTCATCAAATGGTTTCCAACTTTCTATGCTTGAAGTAGAGCAACTGCATTGTGGTTTATTTTTATTCGATAAAGCACATGGGCGGTTTTTGTTTAACATGTCTCCTGGTACTGGAACCTTACAGGCTTGATGTGTAGACAACGCATAGGCCCATGCAACTTTGTGCTGAGTTTTTTTTAATTTTATAAAGTGGCCAAACTAGAATCAATATATGGGTCACTTGGTTTCATGATACGATGTCATGAACTAGGCACTAGCAATAAAAGTTTAAGATATTGGATGAAAGCACCGGAATAGTTTTATACATATAATACTTAATCCAAGTCCAACAGTGTTTTTTATTAACTAAGGCTTTGTTCTTACTGGATCATGTTTTCACAGACTTTGGGTTTGAAGCTGGTGAGGAAGGTTGATAGACCTCAATACACGGTGAGCTCCCTTATTAACTTAGTCTTAGTAATCTTCATATGGCCTTAGCATTTTTGAAGCATAATCCATGAGTTGCTTATGATATTCCTGATTCACACCGCATATCCTACAGTACACTTTAGCTATGCTTGGGTATGCAGAGGAGTACGAGACAGTTGTGTTGGAGCTGACATATAACTATGGTGTCACTGAATACACCAAGGGAAATGGTTATGCACAGGTTAATTAAATATTATATTTCTTTCTGGAAACTTAAACTGGTATCTTCACATTTCTGCACTACTTGATAAAATTTATGTGGTGTATATACCAGGTTGCTATTGGCACTGATGATGTATACAAGAGTGCTGAGGTAGTCAACATAGTAACTCAAGAGCTTGGAGGGAAGATTACCAGGGAACCAGGGCCAATTCCTGGCCTTAACACAAAGATCACTTCTTTCTTGGATCCAGATGGATGGAAAACAGTAAGTTTTCTTTTTCCTGTTCCTATTTCTGTGTTTAATTTTTTAATTTTGAGTGAGATTGTGACTTAGTGTGCCTCTAATTTGCAAATTGATAAAGGATTTGACCGGGCAAAAATCATTGCTCCATGTTTTATTTGAATAGTGAACACAGCACTACACAAATAGAGTGATAGACTGGACAAATTTTTTTTATCCTGTCTCTTACCAAATCAGAAGACAAATACTGCCCATTGACATGCTACCTAAAATATTGTGTTGTCCATTGTCCACCAAGCACCATACAACATAAAAAGTTGTCTGTTAACGTTGATGTTTGTGTTTTGTCTGTCATGTGTGCTAGTGTTTATCAAATGCGACATTAATGTCATACTTGTTTTATGGTAAAATCACAAGCTAAAATAATTGGTGAATTATGGTGTAGAAGAATAGTTTCTAAAGAATTGGATGTAGATTGGCGCCACCGCAAATATGGATATTTTTGGCAACACGTGATTGCAGTGTGGTTTGTCCAGTTTGATATTATTTAGTATGATGTTTCTCTACTTAAGTTTTTAGGTCCTCGAATATTTGAAGTTAGGATGCATGCTATTGCTTAAAATTGGGGAAGAAATTGAAAGTGGGTTCATGTCCAAGAAGAAGTGGGTGCCCAATACTTTGGCTGTTGATAGTCCTACTTTAAGGACTCATTACACGGTAAAGTCCGTGAGTATGCCCTTGCTTAATATGAAAGGGGTGGGAGAGATAGTTGGGCTTGTGGTGAGGGAGGTGGAAGAACGGAAGGGGAAAGAGTTGGATCCGAGGCCGGAGGCAAATGCGAAGATGGAGGGATTAGTGCTGATGGTGGCTGTGATGGTGAGCTTGGCCTGATGGAGGATCCACATGATGGTTTGAGTGTAGGGCTTGTAACCCAATTCACGCGGGCAACATATAATGAGCAGATTATGCACCACTTGTCATTTGATTTTAGAGATCGTGAAGAACTGTGAGAAATGACGAGAAAGAGGAGGAAGACGCAGACAGAACGTATGATGGACAGATTATGCGCCTCTTGTCATATGATTGTAGAGGCTGTGAAAAGCTGTGAGAAAGGAGGAGAAAGCGGTGGATGTAGCACGGATGGAGATGCCTAGTGCAAGAAAGTGCACAATGCTACAGCCGTTGGGAGTTATATTTTAAGGCATGGTCCCATGGAAGAGAGTTGTATTATTGGACGGGATGGGCGGGAGTACAACAACAAACAGAGGAAGTCAGTGCACAATTCTATGGCTGTTGGTATTCCTACTGTAAGGCATGGTTTCAGAAAAAGTCCATGACAATGCCCTTGCTTAGTGTGAAAGGGGTGGAAGATAGGGGGGCTTGTGGTCGAGGGATGTGGAAGAACGGAAGGAGAAAGAGTTGGGAAGGGGAAAGAGTTTGAGCCGAGAACGGAGGCAAATGTGAAACTGGAGAGATTCATGTTGATGTTGGCTGTGATGGAGAGCTTGGTCTGATGGATGATCCACATGATGGTTTGATTAACTCACACGTAAGTTGGAAGACATGGGCCGCACATATGATGGGCAGATTATGAACTGCTTGTCGTCTGACCGCAGCTTATGCACTGTTTGTATGAGCTGCTTAGTGTGTCCACCAGATGACTGGAACGAATATAGAAGAATCTAAAGTTGAAGAAAAATAGTAATGGGGCATACACTGTTGGTGATAAACTAATAAAGTGCAAAAAGACATGACCGACCTTAAAATAAACCTGTCCAACATTCTGTTCTGAACACCATTAAGAGAGTGTTGGTGTTTGTACATGTCGGAAGTTGATCCGTGTAGCTTATTCTGCATAGTGGGATAAGATTTGGTTGGTTGTTGTTGTTTAGGGCAAACACTTAACTTAAAAAGAGAGGATTTTGTGTCTTTACTTGGAAACAGTATTCATATAATTATTGAATTCAACCTTTTTGCCATCCATGTTCATATATGAAAATCTGTTGAGTAAATTGTGCTTTATTAAAATATCATAGCATGGTTGAGAGAGATAGTAAATATCAATAACATTTGACGTATCTTTCAATTAAGATTTTGATTTTGTCACATCTTATGCACTAAAGAAAACACGTTTGACTTTTGTCTAATAAAAAAGAAAAAGATAACACGTTTGACCATGTGGGGGCAGAGCATTGGAGTACTACTGCACTTTGAACATGTCCCATATTTTTACACTGATGAATTCGTTGCCTTTATTAATCCCAAGTATGTGGTATGATTCAATTTTGTATAAATTTTGTAGGTGTTGGTTGACAATCAAGATTTTCTGAAGGAGCTGGAGTGAAGAGTTCTGGCTTTTCACGAATAATAAGAGTCTTGATGTTATGTTATGAAAATAAGTTGTCCGTCTTTATGATTGAATATCAGCATGTATGTTATCAGTAAACAGGATGATGGTATTTGGTTTGGCTTTTATGACGTGACTCTGTTCAAACTTTGAAGTGCGAGTTTGCTATTTATCATACATAGAGACAAATGAAGTATATGTGCCAACTCAAACTTTGAAGTTGAGTTGTTAAGTTGACCATTTCATTTGTCATTTATGAAGAAAAATTGACTTACTTAAAACTTTATATTGCAGCTCATGTCCACACATCAATAACGAGAGATTGACTTTGCAAGAAAAAGTAACTTATGAGTTAAATTAAATACTACTAATATGTATATCAGCATATGGTTTAATTATGCAAGTACCAAGGTTGAAGATATTACAAGTGTGCATTGTAATATAAAATGTCTTACGAAGAAGGCAAATTTGATTAGTCTATGCGTATAAGGCTTAACTATAAGTGCCAAGGTTGAAGATAATCGTAAAGTGCATTGAAGGACAAAAACGACATCCTTTAAATTAAACAACACTTTACATTTACGCCAAGAATGAAAATTAAACATTCTTTTTTTATTTAAATGATATATTAAATTCATACCAATACATTAAATTAAATTATGCATACAAAAAAGCCTTGTATTGGTATCTAAAACATGATAATATATCTTGAAGCCTTGTATTAATATTGTATTAAGATAGGGGATTGCTTCTCATCCTAAGTGATAGAGAAGTACCATATGAAAATTCGAAAATGCCCATAAAAACTTGGAAGTGTATTCTTTATTTTTGTTAGAAATTAGTTCGGAGAGATGCATTTTTAGATTCACTATATATGCACTCAATTCATTCATAGTCGAGACACCCATATTTTGAACGTAATTTATTCCGAAGATGCATCTCCGTATCAAATACGGATATAAACTTTCGTTTTCACCATATACTGAGTAAATTTTGACATTTTTTTCTTCAAAAAACCACATGTATAGTAGGCCATGTATTATAACTATACTATCATAATTTTTTTTATCAATTAAGCCAAACACTGATGTAATAAAGATGAAAATGCCATATATAAATGATAATACTATTCATAATACAATAAAAAATAACAAAATAACAAACGATAATACTATCTACAATCCCTGATATGAATACAATACTACTGCGTATATTGTTTCTTCACTGTCTCCTGTACTACAATGTCTACATGCCTTAGAAAGAATGACATCTACAATGGTCCTCCCAGAAGTGCCTTTCAAAAAGTCTCATTTGTCTATACCCTATCGTGCAAGATCCATAATACAACGACATACATGCAACACATCAACACTTATCCTACTGCTCCTCTAATATCTCTTGATGAGCTGGCTAGGTGGCTCTCCCTCAGCATCCGATGTCATATAAGAATCTAACACTCTAAAATACCACTTGACGTAGTCGTATGCATGACTCAAGTCGCTAGGAGCTACGGTACCTCGTGCTTCAATCGATACCAGATACATTGTGGAATCTTGTTTTGTAGGTGATATACTTTTGACAAGGATATATACTTTTGATGATGGTAACTTATGATAAGTCAAGCATGAATGATCAAGGAGATAAAGATGCAAATCTTGTCATTAGGGTTTGATGAACTTGACTATCCGATGATGACAAACAAATGAAAAATAACTAAAGCCTCATCTCAAGCTATTCAAGCATGTGTCAATAAAAAGAGAAAGCATCTGGAAAAGACTTGAAGTACTTAGGTTCCTCATAGATTTAGTAGTAAGTGAACAGTTGTTAAACAAAAGGGCTATATCATAAAAGCACAAGGTTAAAGTGCGTGCGCGCGCGCACACACAACATTTTTCAATCTGATTTAAAAAAGAAAACTTCTTCAAAAATGTTTTAAAGTTGTGCTAGATGACTTGGGAGCTGTCACAATAGCTAGGGGAAAATTTTGGCTTATCTAATCGATTAGGTCCTTTGTCTAATTGATTAGCTCAGTTCAAACTTATGCCCCACGCAATTGGGTCATCACCTTAATGATGTGCAACAACTAGATATTTTTTATTTCCTTTTTGAGAACTTACAAACGATAAGTTTAACCATTTAATCGGTTAGATAAAAGCTCTAATTCATTAAATAATTGTAAAAAACATTAATTTCAAATTCCTTTTTGGGGTAATCTCTAGTCTAAAAATATTGGTTCCATTTTTCATTTCAAATCATCCATAATCGAGTTTTGACACTTTCTACTCTCACTCTCTTTAAACTTTTCTTTAACTTCCTCTCACTAATGTTTTAGTCTAAGTGCTTTTGTGAGTGAGAAATATTTGTAATTATGGAAAAGGTAAAATTGTAAATTCACCAAGAGAATCTTTTATATACACCTTGGTTGAATATTGTCAATGAGGGAATTATTTAGTTCTGGGATTGTGTGATTCCGTCCTAGGTTAGGTTGGAGATTATCCAGTGTTAAATTCTCCTAGGTTTTTGGTTAGCTCGTTATAAAAACCAAGATAGGTTGAAGCTCAGTCCGGTAATAAAAGCTTCACAGGTTCGAGATCAACGTGATGTTAAAATCTCACAAATTATTGGTTATCCTGTGTAAAACCAAGGATTTAAGCTCAAGGATCATGTTCGTGAAAAGAAGACTAACCACTTCAATCCACCATGAGGAAGGAAGATTGACCACTTCACTCCTGAGATTATTCTAAAGAAAAGCTGAAAATACCCATATCTATCGTCTTGTATTATTTGGTTAAATATCAACCATCATATCCTTGTAAAAGGGGGTTCGCGAGTCTTTCCGACTAAAAGCTCTCAATATTTATTAGAAACTCTCAAGATCAATTCTTGGGGACATGACTAAGTCATTTTTGACCGAACTTGTATAAATTTCAGTGTTCCTCTTTTCCCCTTAACTCCTTTAATTTTCGCATTTTATTTTCTACATTTTATTTTGCGCTATTAAGTTTTTTAGAAATGGTTTTAAACTTTGATTTTACTTTACAAAGTTTTTCAAAACCACATTTTTCAAACCACGCAATTCACCTCCCCTTTTGTGTGAAGTCTCAAGTCCAACAAGTGGCATCAGAGTCTAACTCCTATTTAAGGACTAATTATTTTAGGAGGAAGATGAATTCCGACAAGAGATATTTTTAGGCAATTTATTTTCTCACCCTTTTGATGTGGCTCATACCTCTGAAAACCCAAAATTATCCTTAATTTTTTTGGAGATGCATCTCCGGACGCAGCTTATATCACCCCCATCCTTCGTAAATCAAGTAACCACTCCATTTTTCCAAAAATTATTTCGGAGAAGCATCTCCAAAAACAGTCTTAAGTCTATTTTTAGCTATTTTAACGCAACTACCTCATTTTTTCCAAATATTAATTCGAAAATGCATCTCCAAAAACACTCTTGAGTCCATTTTAGCTATTTTAACGCAAAAACCCCATTTTTCCGAAAATTAATTCTGAGATGCATATCCAAAAATATTTCTGAGTGCATTTTAAACTATTTAAACATCTGTATTTCATATATTATGGGGTGTTTTTGAAGATGCATTTTCGAATATACCCCATAAATTTTTCGCTCACCCATTTGCACTTATTTTATGTGAAAATGGTGCGTCCGGAGATGCATCCTTGAAAAGTTGGGCCATTTTTGATATTTTGCCAAGAGTTTGGGAGAACTTATAAGGGTGGGAAAAATGTTTCCCTTTTTTAAACACACCACCACCTTTTGAAAATTATAAATTTAATATTTGACAAGCTAGATTTAAAAAGTTTCTTCAAAGTTTAAATGATAAATTGTGGGAAACAACAGTGAATGGTCTAGTTTACCCTACTCATCAAGTAAATGATGAAGTAGTGGAAAACCATATTTCCTTTGGACTGAAGAAGAAAAGAGATATATAGAGATAGATCTTAAGAATTTTTTTTATAATAATGTCTCTTGATGATATTGAACTTTATGACGTTCGTCATTGTAAATACTCCAAGAAAATGTGGGATGCTCTTGAAAAGATATATGGAATTTCTCCAAGTATCGAACAAGAGAAGATGAACACACGAGACAAAGAATATGTAGATACCACTCATGGATGTTTTTCCAAATTTAGATGTATTGTTGGAGACTATATTACTAACAAATATATGAGAATTAAGAATTGGAAATTTAACCTAAATCTTAAATCAAAATATGAGAGCCTTCATGATTTTCAGGAAAAATCAAGAAAGAAGGAAATTATATAGAAGATGAACGAACTAGTTCAACTACTCAAGGATGAAAAAAATCCAAACTGAAGAATTATCATTAAAGATCAACATCAAGATTTGAAAGAACATACTCAGTATTTGAACGATTCTCGGAAGATTCAACATCAAATTAAGGATCCTCTTGTTCAAGAAATGACAAAGAAGTTTTTTCAGCATTTGAACATAGAATATCAAGAGAGACATCCACCTCAGGGAGATATATGAAGGAATCTCTTCCAACAAAGAAGATGAAATCCACTTAAAAGCACCCCATAAGGAAGATACTATTCCAAGTATCAAGTCATTTTATGCTCAACTCTATAGATCAAATAATAAATTAAAAGAAGATAAATAAATTAAAAGAAGAGAGTGATAGACTACGAAAAACTCTAGGAAATTTTACCCTAGGGAAAAAGAAGGTTGACCCAATATTATCTAGTCAACGATTCTCTTCACACATAAATAGTCCAGGATTTAAAAGGGACTTAGTTTATAAGTAAAATAAGGGTTTAGCATATAAATGTAGATGCTGCAATAGATTAGGTCATCTAGAGTATTTTAGCTTCGATAACTTAAAAATATATAAAGGTGACAAGCTTAGATCTTTTGTATCTAATGCACCTTAGCCCAAGAAATTATGGGCACAAAAGGTGGAACCTTAGTGTTTTGCAAATATGATTTGCAGCTAGGAATCTCGATGATTATCACTAAGAAGTCATGCAAAGAAACACGTATGCTTGTAAAGCATAACAAGAGTTATGAAAGTCTCTGATCCGAAAAATGAACGATGATGGCAAATGTCAAATGGTGTGATCAAAGCAAACTGTTTGAGGATTTCTCAAATTATATGATCCTAAATGATTAGTTAAATGAATATAATTGTAATGGATTTATTCATTTTGCGGTTTTTACTAACTTTCGCATCCAAAGATGTGTGGAGAAGGATACACCATTTGGTGGCTTTCCTCTTGGGAAATATTTATCAAGATTTCTTGATAAAAGAGGTAAAAAGGTTAAAATAATCAGGGATATCTGATTAATCCCTTAAAATAATATTAATATATTGCTTATCAAATTAAAATATTTTTAACCCATAAATATAATTATTTAAGTATTTTATAGCAAGAGATGCAAATAAAACCCAACATGAGTGCAAAACACAAGGCCTAAAACAAAGACATGTTGAAATGGGATAATATAATCATTTAACACATTTTCCTAATCGATTAGATTATTTGAAAACTCAAAATCCAAACGTTGGAGCCCCACCATAACGACTAGTTTGGTGAGTAATTACGATAAGAGATACTTGCAACAAATAACTCTCATTTTTTACTGTTACTAATTGATTATGGAATTTGTACAATAAGTTAAAAAAGACTATAAAAGGAGGTAATTTCTCATTCTTCTCATATCATCACTATCTTACTTGCTCATTGCATTAGAAATACATTAACTCACTCACTCATCATCATCACTTCCAAATGGCCCTAAAGAGAACTCGTTCCTCCCAACCTTCATATTCATACTTCTCTGAAGAGTTCACCTCACTAGCCCAAGAAGGCAACTACTACCTCTACTACTCTGATATAGAACTCTTCAACTCCCACTATCTAGATGAAGTTCTCTTCAAGAATTTCTCCTTCATGTAAGCATTCAATGTTGCAGGGCTAAGGAATTTTATTTTTGAGAAACCCCTGGAGAAGTACCCAGATTTGGTAAAAATGTTCTATGTAAATCTCTCCTACACTAATGGAATCATCAACTCTGAAGTCAAGAAACATCTTATCATCTTGTCTCTTGAAGAATTAGCTCATATCTACAACCTACCATTCATAGATCAAGAATATGATCAAATAGATCTCAAAGATAGCGAATTTAACTTTGACACTCTTGCTCACTCACTCATCATTGGTCCCACTTCCCACATTCTATCTCCCTTCAACGTTGGAATTGTTTACCCAAACATTAGACTAATCCACTACACAACAAAGCGTGTTTTGTTCCCAAGAAATGACAACTATAGCACCCTTTTAAAATCAGACATTCTTGTTGTCTGGTTTTTAGAAAACCAAGTCCCATAAAACTAGGCAGATCCAGTCCTTCATCATATGATGGAGAACAAACCGAAAAAAGACATCCTACCCTATGTCGAACTCATCACTAAGATCCTTCACTACACCGGATATCCCTTCTTAGAGGAAAAACCTACCTATGTACAAACAAAGATAGGACATGGTGTTATAAGTAAGATTGGATATGCAATTCAAGAAGGAGAATTTGTCCCTCAACAACCAAAAAGAACTAGAGAGCAAAGAAACACTCCTCCATCCAACCTTTAACTCTCTCTCTCTCTCTCTCTCTCTCGAAGCTTTTCTTTAACTTTCTCTCACTAATGTTTTGTCCTAAGTATTTTTGTGAGAAAAGTCCTTTTGTAGGTGAGGAATATTGTAATTCTGTAAAAGGTAAAATTGTAAATTCATCAAGGATTGTGTGATACAGTGCTAGGTTAGGTTGGAGACTAGTTTGTGTTAAAATTTCTTAAGTTCTTAGTTAGCCCAGTATTAAAACTAAGATAGGTTAAAACTCAGCCTGGTAATAAAAGCTTCACAGATTCAAAAGGGGGCTCTTGGAACAAACTGCATATCTGTGTATTAGCTTCACAAATTCGAGATCAGCTTCACTGTGGACTATAGTAGAAAGAGCAAATTCAGAGGGGGCTCTTGGAACAAACAACATATATTCGAAATGGCACATGACTCACTAGGAAGATATGGATACACCAGAATGTAGGTAAGAGAAACACAAGAAAGGAGGGGCTTGAATTAGGCTGCACCAAATATAATATTTTCGCAACTTGAAACACAAAGTTAACAAGTGAATAAAAATAAATAACACGCTTATTTTTATCCTGGTTCACTGTTAATGAAGTTACTCTAGTCCACCCACCAAGGTGATTTCGCCTTATCAACAAGAACTTAATCCACTATAACCTAACTGATTACAGACAACCACAATAAGCTTATGATCAACCTTGCTTACAACTCCAACAATTTCACCTGATCCTTATCGTGAAGCTACTATGGCCTCAGCCAAAGTCTTCTTGAGAATTCTGACGATCACTTAGTCCCCCAAGGCATCTATCAACCAATATTGATTACAAGTGTGTATACAAAGATGCTTCTATATTACACAATGTTTAAGTACAAAAACAAAAAAGTGTTGAAATCAAGATGCGAACAAAAGCTCATTGCTAAAAATACAAAACTGTACAAAGAATATGTTAACAGAGTTTGTGCAACGATTTGGTGTAGTTTTGTAGAACTGATTCGTTGATTTCAAATTCTTCCAATGGCTTCCTTTATAGAGAAGGATAGATCCGTGGGAGGGTAGAATAGGAAATAAAAATACAGTTGTAAGGTCCCCAACGGTCATGATGGGAATGGTAGATAACAAGTACATATAGGAATGTCCTTACGCTACTCTATAAGAGTAGAACTCACAGTTTATGTTAGTTCTTTTATGCTAACCATCACACGCAATCCGTTCTTATTCTTCTAAGTCTTCAGAGGCTTCTAATGTAAGTTGATTGAAACATGTTGTAGAAGGATCAAAATTTGAGTCTTCAGAACCTAAGTCTTTGAGTCTTTAAAACTTGTTCAACAGAACCTTGTCTTCAGAGTCTTTAGCACCTGGTCTTTAAAAGAGATGTCTCCAGATCTTCAGAACTTGTTCAATAGAACCTCGTCTTGAATATCTTCAAAATATTAGACACAAAAGCAAAGCTTTAGAAGGCCTCCAAAGCTTCCTTGCAAAAGTCATGATTAGAAGCTCTTGTACTAACGTTCTTTAGAACCGTTGCAGAAGTAGCATTCCAGAATCTTGACTTCCATTATATCATAACACATTTATTCTTCTAGAGTGTTAAGTTCAGAACCTGATGACTTCACACGCCTTCTTACTAGAGTCAGGACCTGTAAAGTACAAGCTACACACTAGATAGAAAACCATTAGTGTAAATAAGTATTCTTTAAGATAACATGTAAAGTTATCATCAAAACTTAAGGCCAGATGCAAAACCAATCTTGTTCGTACACATACATGACCCATAAGACAACCATATAAAGTAGAAGGTTGTGCCATTCAATAGACGCGTCTGACAATGAAGGTCGTACGCCTAGAAACATATATATCATCTGCTACTGTATGATCAAGATACACTATGAAAGGCTCGATCGCCTGATTCCCTCTAAGTGGGACGAATGCAAAAGCACATGGCATATCAGTGTAGTGATCAACATACGAACAATCAGAGTTATGTGGGAAGTGCTAGAGCATCTATGCCTAAAAATGGTACAGATGAATTATTATTATTAATGCTTGAAAAAGGGTACCACAAGTGTTATAAAAATGTTACAAAAACAATAAAAAGTGCAAATATATTACCAGTAACAACGTGTCCACCAAACACATAATAAAATAATGTTTATCTTGCCAATTATCATATCTTATCTTTATTTAACTCCTTATTTTATCCCATCTCATATCGTGTATACCAAACATATACCCTATTTTTTAGTACAAATAAATTTATTAAAAAAAGTCACTCTGATAAATATATTTAATATTTATTTTTAAATTATTTATTATTATTAGAACTAATTAAATTTAAAAAGTCTTTAATTTTTTATTTTAAAAATCTCTATCCAATTTTTTTTTAAGTCTCTAAGTTAGTTTGGTTAACTTTTACTTATAATCTCCTTTTTCATTTTTTTGAACCCATATTTTTAAGTTTTTTAAAATAATAATTTCATATGAAAAATCCCGTTTTTTATGAAATATTATTTTAGATATTTTATCATTTAATGAAAATTTATTTTAGATATCAAAATTTTAAAAAATCACTTAAATTTGAAGTTATTTGGAATAAATTTTACTATTAAAAAAATCATAAAATCTTTAATTGTTTTGAATAGCTTTCATCATTTTATTAAAATAAAAAAAATTAGATATCAAAATTTCAAAAAATCATTTGAATTTGAAGCTGTTTTTTTAAAAATTTATTATTAAAAGAAAATTTATAAAAATCTTTTACTAATTTGAATAACTTTTACCATTTTATTAAAACATTTTTTAGATATTAAAAATTTAAAAAATCAATTAAATTGGAAACTATTTTTAATAACTTTTACTATTAAAAGAAAATACATAAATTTTTTTTCAATATTTTATTATTTGTATAACCTCTTAATTTATAAAAATTATTTTAAAAAGCCTTTTATTATTTTAAAAAAATCATGAAAATTCTTTTTAAAATTGTAAAAAAAATATTTTTTTTAAGATAAAACAAACGAGTCTAAATATACTTTGAAGTAAATAGATTCTTCTAGAATTTCATCCTTTCTATATATAGTAGAAACTCTTTATATTAATATTCGGTAAATTAATAAACTCCCTAAAATAATAAATTTGTCCGGTCTCAACTTGGACCATAAAAAATTGAAAAACTCGATAAAATAATAAGATAATAATTTTTCGGGGAGATCCATTTATAATTTTGGGTCCCAAGAAAATCATAAATTAATACTTCATAACAACTGGAATAAAAATATTACACTCTATTGAAATATCAATATGATTCAATAGTTGTTTGTTTTCCTTTAAAAATACATTGAACACATTTGTTTCTCTTTTTTACATTTATTGTACTTCAAAAGTCATTATTGATTTCTAATGCATATGAACACAATAGTTACTAATTTACGTTGAGTCCCAAGGTTCGCTGCAACGTAATTCCAAGAGGCATAGACTAATTTGCTTTTTTGTTTGGTATGTACATTATAATTACTTAAAAACTCTTTAAATTAATAATTAATAATTTATCGATAAATTAATAACTCTCTAAATTAATAAATTTTTCCGGTTCTGACTTTATTAATTTAAAGAATTTCTACTGTAAATAAGGGACTGTTTGATTCAAATGAGGGGGATGTGAGGTGAGGAAATAGGAATTTTAATGCTGGAAAAGGAAGGTGAGGGGACGAGAGGAGTTTTTTTTCCAATTAATATACGTTTGATTCAAAAGAAGAATTTTATCCTTATAAAGTGATATGATATTCATAAATATTTTTTTTTTCTGAAAATACAATTTGTAATATCCAGTAATTAAAAAGTCATAATTTGCCACGTAATGTTGAAAAAATTGTATACACTTGATTTGTTTTATAACTCTCAACATAAAATAAACTATGCGTTGATATATATTTGGGCCGGTTTGGTTCGGTTTCGAGAGAATCCGATACCCAAATTGATAAAAAAATATATGGATTATTTATATTGGATTTGCATATTTTTGTGACAAAGCCCAAATCGAATCAAACCGATAAATAACATGTTTTTATGAGTTGGATTGATCGGACACATGAGACACAAATATGCAAAAATATTTTCAACAAATTTCTAATTTTCATCGACTAGTTTTCCATAATAATAAAAAATCCTTAGTTTTTTCTTTTTCCAATATACGAAGGGCGTTTCATTTTGTTTTCTTCTTGAAGTTGAACATTTTATACTAATTTTCATGATAATGATGATGTAAATTATACTGATTAGTTATGGTTGGTTCGGGTAGACGGACTCCCGGGTAAAATTTTGAAAATCCGTTGTCGAAACCAATTAACATTAGATTTCATTAATTTGATTTGGTTTTCACCGAACTAAAAAAATATCCGACCCAAACATTATAGTTTGGATTGAATTTCGATTTGATTTGGATTTACCCGAACTAATGAACACCCCTAACAAAAAACATATCATGCGGATTTTTAAATATATGATTTTGTAAACTACTGTTTTATTAAAATTCAATGGAAATTCCAAAAAATAATATTCGCGTGAAAATTTGTAAAAAAATAAAATATAATTAAAAATTAAATAGGAGAGCCCGCTAATTATATTGGTGAGTGTAACTCAAAAAAAAATTCTTTATTTTAAAAGATGATATTTTAGAATTTAGGAAAAAAATAATACTAGTTTAGTATTAAAATGAAAAAAATAGCCTATTGGTAAAAAATTCACCAAAATTACTATATTTCCAACAAAAATATTGTATTAAATTTAGAAATAATTTTTATTCAATATTCAAATATGTAAAAGTCATATCTATATTTCCAAAGTCAAATGTACAGCATACATTCCCCCTATATATATATTTTCAAAATCTGCTTTTTAATTCATTGACTCAATGTGTACATGGAAAATATATTAACCAAATAAATTATTCAATGAATCAAAAAAACAAACTCAAGCAATTCATCTTCTTTGAATATAAATTCAGAGATAGTTCTTCTTCTCTTACAATCTTCCTCTACTACTCTCACTCACTGGTACAATTCTCTACCTCTTTCTCGTTTTTTTTCCCTCTCTGATGAATGCTCCAACTGTTGCAATCCATTTCAATATTTTGTGTTGTTAACAATTCTTGTTTTCTTCGCCTTGCATCTTGTTGAATCATTGGATATCAAGTTAGTTCAGCATTCGCATTTTCAGCGTCACTCTTGTTTTAATTATGGCTTTTGGATAATTTTTCAGAGAATTTGAAATTGAATCCACTTTGAATATGGCTGAGGCTGCACAATCCAATGCTGAGCTGTTAGAATGGCCGAAGAAAGATAACCACCGATTCCTGCATGTTGTTTACCGTGTTGGTGATCTCGATCGCACCATCAAGTAAGGTTTAGTTAACTTGGATTCTTGAATTCTACTGTCGTGTGTGTAGAGGCTAATAATTTTCTTTTCACAGGTTTTATACTGAAGTTTTTGGAATGAAGCTTTTGAGGAAACGAGATGTTCCGGAAGAGAAATATACCAATGCTTTTCTTGGATTTGGTCCTGAACAAACTAATTTTGTTGTGGAATTAACTTATAGTATGTTGTACTGTCAATCTTTTTTCTTCATGCATAGTGTATCTTTTGGGGTTTAAGGTTTATGGTTTTGTGAATGGTAAGCATTGAACTTGACACGAGTTCTACGTATGATGTTGTCAGATTATGGAGTGACCTCGTATGATATTGGAACTGGCTTTGGACATTTTGCAATCGCAACTCCAGATGTAAGCTATAGTGAATCTACTTTCACAAAAGTTTGTTAGTCAATTTGCTTGTTTTGTATTGAAACTGAAGTGAGTGTTATTTTTCCATTTCTAGGTCTACAAATTTGTTGAAGAGATCCGAGCTAAGGGTGGAGTCGTCATTAGGGAGCCTGCTCCAATTGGTGACACTGTTAATGCCTTTGTGAAGGATCCTGACGGTTATGAATTTGAAATTCAACAAAAAGCTTCAACCCCTGAGCCATTATGCCATATGTTGTTTCGTGTTGGTGACTTAGACCGCTCAATTAAGTTTTACGAAAAGGTAACTAACTAGTAACTACCTATTCATTATGCCTTATATATTGTCTAGTGTTTTTATTAACTAAGGCTGTGTTCTTACTGGATCATATATCTCCTCAGGCTTTGGGTTTCAAGCTTTTGAACAAGTATGATTTACCTGAATACAAGGTGAGCCCCCTAATTAATTTAATTTTAGCAATATGCATTCGGACTCTCAGAACCATCTTATGTTTTTGGAGGTTCTGTGTAAGTCTATGCACGCCCCGACGGACCATAGCATATTTAAAACATAAGCAATGACTTTCCTGTGACATTCCTGAATTACACTACACATTCTACAGATAACTTTTGCTATTATTGGATATGGTGAAGAGCCCGAGAGAGTTGTCTTGGAGTTATTATATAACTATGGTGTCACTGAATACACCAAGGGAAATGCTTATGCACAGGTTAGTGATAAGTTTAAACTGTTAGTATCTTCACATTTCTGCTCCGTTCGATAAATTTTGTGTGGTGTGTGTATATAACAGGTTGCTATTGGCACTGATGATGTATACAAGAGCGCTGAGGTAGTCAAGATAGTCACTGAAGAGCTTGGAGGAAAGATTACCAGGGAACCAGGGCCAATTCCTGGCATTAACACAAAGATCACTTCTTTCTTAGATCCAGATGGATGGAAAATTGTAAGTTAATTTCTTTTTTCCTTTCGGTACCAACTAACCGCCCTCGGACCTAAAGGAAAACACCTTTGATCATGTGGGGCGGCAATGGAGTACTATTGTACTTTGAACATGTCACATAATTTACATTGATGCATTTGTTGCCTTTATAAATGCTAAGCATGTGGAATGATTAAATTTGTTCGAATTTTATAGGTGTTGGTCGATAATCAAGATTTTCTGAAGGAGTTGGAGTGAAGAGTTGTTGTTTTTCATTAATAATAAGAGTCTTGGAGCTATTTTATGAAAATAAGTTGCATGTCTTTATGATTGAAGATCAACATGTACGTTATCGGTAATCAAAATAATATTATTTTGTTTGGCTTTTATAATACAAGAAATACTAATTATTGTCTTTGAGACACTCTTTAAGGGATTAAAGTGATTTTTTTTTTTTTTTAAAATGAGTGTATTCAATCCATTAGAAATTGAAATATTAACTTTTGTAAAAATATTTTCTTTATGTGTCATGCTAAGATCCCTTAGATCACATATTAAGGATACTATAATTAAAAAAAAAATTAAATTTATTAAATATAATAAAGTCATATTTAAAGTTTTAACAAATTGAATGCATGTGTTCCATGAAACTTTTTTTTTTTATAAAATAACTTATTAACTTGTGTGCACATGTTAATTTTTTCCTTCTTTATTTATTATGTTTAAAGAGTGTCTTTATTGTTGGAGAATTAATTACTACGAGCATGTCGTTTGCTTTGACTTTTGGAAAGACCAAAAACAATTATAGAGGTGTAGAATTGACTCCGAATGATTTTAAGATCGGGGACCAAGGAAAAGGCAGTGCAAGCAGTGCTCGGTTCTCCCTACCAAGTCCAGCGCCAATCACCACTGGACCAACTAACGATTGGTGAGAAAGTGATTGAATTTTATTCTATGCACTGTATAAGTTAAAAGACTACTAATTATCAAAGAAATAATACAAATTAAATATGCTTATCTAAATAAATTTGATTACATAAATTAATAAATATGATAATATTTTATGAAAGATATTGTAATACTATTGGGATACGAGAGATTCTCCATATTTAAAATTATACCACTTTTTTCTATATAGTATAATTTAAAAATATAATTAATTTTATATAGAAAAGGAAATTATAATTTTTTTATAAATTGTATTTTATTAAGAAAACTAAAATAAAAAGAAATAATATTTAGATTTAGTGTTATTTAAAATTTAAATAAATATTAATTTAGATTTTTTTTATTACGGACATAATTCTATTATAACGGAATCTCATAATTTACGAACATAATTTTATTAGAACAGGGCCTATTTAGGATGTTTGATTAGGCAAAAATAAAATTGATTTAGTCTCCAGAATTGATTCTACTTGATAAAATTTATAATTTCTGTCTTTAGAATTGATTCTGGATGATTTTATACTGTAATTTTTTTATTCAACTCACTTTTAGATAAATGTATCTAAACATAAATTAATTATGCTAAACTCAATTTTATCAAACTTAATTTTACTAGAATCAAATCTGTCCACCGTCAATCCAAACACACTCATATGTCATCGCCGTCAATCCAAACACACTCATATGTCATCGAACTAACTCAAAATCATTCCCAACCAAAATGATCTTGGATCATAGCACGTTTTTACTCTAGTTTCAGTTTTTTTTAGTATCATATTTTTCCCCCAATTTCAATTGTCTTTGGTAGTCTTGTAGGGTATTATAAAATCATATAAATTATTAGTTAGATCATTCAATATGAGTGCTCTTCAGCTGTAATATCATTTTCGGCTGGATCAACCATTTCGTCCGCGACTGATGTGTTTTTAGTCAAGACTCTAGCAACCTTTTTCATTGGTAAGAAAAATAGTGTCTTTTTGTTGCCACTGTTTGAATAACTTCTCTCAAATTTAAAATGTTTGTTGAAATCAATTGAACTGTTATTAATAATTTTTTCCAGTAGACATGACATAATATTGTCAAAATTGTTGCTTTTGAATTTCTTAAAAATTAGGATACAAAAAAAGTATTGAGTGAGACTTGTACTAGATCGTTTTGCTTAAGACATTTGACAACATTATTTAAAATTGTGGAAACAGACTATAGAGGATTTAACATGACACCCTCAATTAAATATGGTATTCCTGAAACACAATGAAAAGACTAAAATGTCTAATATTTAAAATTTTTAAGTTTAAATGTAACTTTGGTCCCTTTATTTAATTATTTTTTTGATTTTGATCATCCCACTTTCAAAACCACTATTTTAGTCCTTAGTTTAAGTTTGTTGCTTGAAATTAGTTCCTTTGCTAATTTCGTGCATAATTAATTTTAATGACGTGACATGATTCTTATTTATGTGTCAACGCCAGATCATTTGAATATTAATTAATATATTTTTTTTATTTCTTATTTTCCATGTCATTTTTTTTATATATTTATTAATTTATAATATACTTGATTTCATAATTATATTTTTAAAAGATCAAAATTAAATAATAATTTTTTTAAGGTATTTAAAAAATAAATTAATAATTAATTAAATTTTTTTTTTTAAATACATTCATTTTTCTCCTCTAGGTACTTCTTTTTCTTTATGATTCACCACATTAACGTTATTATGAGTATTGGTTGTATTAAAACAACATTCCAAAAGCTCAAATCATATTATCCCAAAAGCTAAAATTTATTTACTCAAGAATTGGACTTTGTTATTGCAACTAAGTTTAACTACCACAACAATGAATTTTATCTGTTTAAAACCAAATATCATGTAAAAATTTAACAAACAAGTTCCTACTGCTACTAAGTTTCTACGGCTATTTTCTTTTTAACAGAAGATTAAATATGACACCCTTTGATTAGAGAACAAAAGTCATGAAGTCTACTCTTGATGTAGACAAATTTCACAGTTGGCTGCATCTTCCAGTCGGTAGTTAATCTTTGCTGCTTCAAAAGTGTGTTTCTTCTAGCCAACAATAAATCTAGAAGAATAAAAAAACACAAATTAGTTCATCACATAATATCAGATCCACAACTTAACTATAGCAGAACAAAACACACATAATAAGCAACACTATCAAACATATAACAAGATTATAAAAAATAAAAGGAAGAATTTATAAAAAAATGAAAGGGGCAAAATAGGAAATAAATTGTTTACCTATTCACTTGTGAGAAGCTAAATGGGTAGTAATATCATAATGACAAGGTAAAAATACACCAGCTCTACCAGAAAGTTTTTCACATAAAATCCACCCGGAACCAAAATCGAAACTCGAAACCCAGATCCAACGTAAAAACTCTGATACTTACCTCAAACGAAACTTGGATTTGCCATATCTTCAACTGAGGAAACGCACAATTTCACTTTAGTAGACGCAAATGAAAACGGAACGGGAATAACAATAATTTCACTTCACTGTTTAGGGTTCTTCGTGGGTTTTTCTTTTCCTCTTTTCATTTTGTTTAGGGTTCTTCTTTGTCTAACAGAGTATTGAAGAGAATGAATAGAAATAATCTCAGCCCTATTTTTTAATTAAACTTAAATTGTGAAAAATAATTTCCATACTTAATATTTTATTTTAATATTAGATTATGTTTCTTTATGGATGAAAATGACGTGGATATTGTTTCAAAATGCTAGCTCATAAAAAATCACGCCACATCACTAAAGTTGTGCACCAAATTGACTTGGGGACTAATTTCAAGCAACAAACTTAAAATAGGGACTAAAATGGTGGTTTTGAAAGTGAGGGGAATAAAATAAAAAAAAATAGCTAAGTAGGAGGACCAAAGTTGCATTTAAGCCAAATTTCTAAAATATTTTCAAATTTACGTGACATACCGCATTTTTCAAATTCACAGGCAATACCGGAAATTTGATGACTAACAGTAAGATTTCTGGTTTTTTTACAAAATTTTCGATATATTCAAACTGGAAATTTCAAAATTTCCGGGAATTTTAGAAAATTATATATCGGGAATTTTGAAATTTATGATAGTTATAATATTTTTTGAAAAATACCAGAAATTTCAAAATTTCTGGTATTTTGTAATTTTTCTAATTTTTTATCTTTTTTTTTTAAATTTGTTTCAGTGAGGACCAGAGGCAGAGACGATACAGTTCCCGGCAGGGTAGTTGATAGAGCAGCAGAGGCTCGTGCTAGAGATGAGGTGGCACAAGCTTCATAGCTTAGAGCTGGACGCCATCCTCAGATCGGTTCTCATCGGAAACAGTTGGCGGAGCAGGCGGCCCAGTTTCGCCCACCACGTCGTCAGAGACTATGGTGGAGCCGACACCTGTGCAGGTTGTTGAGCAGGTAGTTGAGCAAATTGTGGAGCCTACACCCGAGCAGGTTGTGGAGCCTCAGCCTGAGGAGGTTGTTGTTACTGAGGCTGTGGACGAGGTGTCTCCGACCGATACAAACACCACTGCTAGGGCATATACTGAGCCATTAGTGCACACTGATGGAGGGTTTCCTAGAGAACCTAGAGACGTGTCCGTGCTTACAAGATATGCCGACCATACCGCTCACCGGATATGGCAGGGGGAGGTATATATATTTGTAACTATGTAATGGTTAATATTTTACTTCATGCTATTGTATGATAGTTTGTGTATAATATTTTAATTTTTCCTATTATTGGAGCGAGGAGTGCTGAAGATCGCTTCACATGAGTCAAAGCTGAAGGGCTTCCCGAGGGGTCCTATGCCTGAGGCGGTTAGTCGTATTGTTGGAGACTTTCACTTGTTGGAGTTTTCTCAGTGCTCCCTTACCATGATGGATGCCTCTCTGATGACTGTTATGGTTGAGAGGTGGCACCCAGAGACATCATCTTATCACCTTCCATTCGGGGAGATTACGGTGACATTGGATGATGTAGATGCCCTCTTTCACATCCCCGTTGCTGGTACCTTCTTCACACCTCCTTACATTAACTAAGCAGCGGCGCTGCACTTGGTTATGGACGACTTGGAGGTAGCTCAAGAGACGGTGTATAAGGAGTTCTCGTATAACCGTGGTTTTCATCTTCAGATGTCTTGGCTCAAGGACATAAACTATGAGCATGTGGATGCTCAGAGGTACCAGGTTGTCGCTAGGGAGTACATGCTACATCTTATGGAAAGTACTCTCTTTGCGGACTAGTCTGATAACTATATTGATATGCAGTACCTGTGTCTGTTCAGCTCTTTAGACACTCCCAGTTGGGCGTGGGGAGTGGCAGCTTTGACCATGTTGTACACTGCCCTGGATGTTGCCACACAGCTGGAGACGAAACATCTGGCTGGTTATCTTAATCTTCTACAGGTATATTTTTAATTTATTTATTTATTTGTATTTATTTATTTGATTGTATTTATTTATTTGATTATTATTCATGCAGTGTTGGATATACAAGCACTTCCCCCACTTATGTGATCAGAAGACTCAACGTGTCTCTGATGACTTACCGTGTGCGAGGAGATGGAAGGGCAGGCAGGCCATTCATGGAGGTGTGGCTAAGTACAAGCGGAGGCTCGACGCACTGACTGTGGACGATGTGGTATGGACGTCATATGCATCTCACAGCCCTCGTTGTCCATTTGATGACGCTTCTTTGTACTACGGGCATATCAGGTGGAAAACCCATGTGACTAGACAGTTGTCTGAGAGGTGTCTACGTCAGTATGGCTTTATTCAGACCATCCCTCATCCTATTCCTGTGGCTCCAGCTGGAAATATCGACAGATGGTTTTAGAGCCACATCATCAGCTATGCACGTGAGATCATGGAGAGATCAGCTGTTGTTTAGCATGCTTCTTAGTGCGAGGATGGATACTTGGAGTGGTATCTCTGTGTCACACCCTCGGATCATACCTCCGACCGCTGCATCTGACGTTTACGGGCCTTCACGTGCTATGGTTTCTGCTGAGCTACCACCACCACCTGCAGGGGATCAGGACAACAACTACAGTATATTGCAGTTCATTTAGATAACCTCATGAGTTTGGTAAACCCAGATGGTAAGATCTATACTGGTTTAGCTAGGTTGGTTGATGTAGCCCGTGGAGGGTCTATGTAGATTTTTATTTATTTATATGTATATATGTATATTTTGTAAAACTAGACATATTATTTATTGCATAATTTTGTTGCGTTTACATGGTTCAATTCGATGATAAACATAAAATTAACATAAAAACCTAAGCACTACCAGAAAATTCAGGACGTTTCAGCATCTTCATATCGTCAACGGATCTCTACGCATCCAACTCGATCGGACCTTTCGTTATCCTGCAGCGAAATGATTTCCACATGGCATTCACATCTTCATTATTCTTCAACTCGATTAGGTTGTATTTCACCCTTCCATTTGTATCAATCCAGTCCTTCACATCTTCACATCTTAATTATGTCCTACAATATATAAGAAATAATGATTTCGAAAAGACTCTTCAGTAGACTCAAGATTCAGTTGTGTGGGTAGAGATGGATTTTCATCATAGTGTTGTTTTCTACTAATTTGACGTTTTTGAAAAAACACGCATTCAATCTCTATTTCATTCTCAATCTTTTCAGCATTAGCCTTAGCATTTACAAATCCAGATTCTCTATATTTTTTCAAATACTTGATCAAACCTTTTACTAGTTCTATAGCCACATCAATACACAAGTCTTTTTTTTTTTGTGGAAAACTTTTGTTAATTTCATTAACAACAGTTGACAATTCAAACCAAATAATCATAGCTAATAATAATTCAAAGTTTCTAATTTCATGAGTTGCTAAAGATTTGACTTCACTCTTATTTTAGGGATCATTATCTTGTTCAGCTAGTTGAAGTTGTGTTTCACTCTTAATTTTGGGATCCATAATATAAAGTATTTTTTATATCATTATTTTAATTTTAGTGTCTCAATTAAACTCTTTAGTTGCTAAAATTATGGATATATTAATTGATTTTATTTTAGAGAAATTAATTGATTTTATTCTACTCTATATTTTATTTATGAGAAATTACATTCTTTTATTAAGTAGTGTCCCTATAATTTTGTCAACTAGTATTTTATTTAAAAAAAAATATTTTTAGGAAGTATTTTTGTAATAGAAAATTCTCTTTTAATATATATATAGGGGTAAGAATTTTTTTTGTGCCCCTTAGATTATGGGGCCTTGGGCTCCCGCCCCGCGAGCCCGTGCTCAGGGCCACCCATGCCTGCTCCTATACTTGAGTACACCCATCATTATTCAAGAAAACCCTGAAAATAAGATTCTTCTTAATCTCTAGAATATGGATAGCATTTTTTAGGATCAAAGTCTTTTCAGGAGTTAAACTTGAGCACTACGTCCTCAATTCTAGTAATGTTAGTCATGTGAGCATCTCCCAAAATCATTTTCTTATTCTTAACAGTTTTGTGTATGTTTTAAACATAAAACACTCGCAACAACCATGGCGGGAGGCCCCAGTGTCAACCAACCATCCATATGATCTATCTATAATATTGATATCATTAGTCATATTAATAAATTACTCTTTTTCAGTTAATTTAGCTTGCGGACCAGTGCTTCACTTATTCTTACACTTGCAATTCACATGTTCTATTTTCCACATTTGTAGCATGTTAGTTGTGAGCTACCATGTTTAGTTTTTGGAGGAGATGGTTATTTTATTGGAGATTTTCCCTTCAAGGGGTGGTCATTTTTGTTACAGTTAGTGTTATTGGTTCTATTCATGTTACAATTTTGATTCTTGAGTGGTTTTCTTGTTGACTTCAAAGAAGCACCCATGGGTTTCTTTATGTCGTTTGGTACAACCAACACTTATTCTTTCTGATCATGTTTATGATATTCCTCTTTAATATGGAGGCGAGTAATCAGACTCTCTAAATAGAATTATTTAATCTCGTGCCTTACAATATTTTTGAAATCCTTATAAAAGGGGGAGAATTTGTCAATGATAACAACAAAATCAAAATTTTCATCTAATGCCATACTTTTTGTGACAATTTTTGATGTTATCTTCATGAATCATTTGGTACTTGATGTAGTAGCGTACAACATTTTTTTGTGCCAACTTCCTCAAAGCCATAATTCTTTTTTCAAAACTTTCCAAATGTCTTTGGCAGTCTTTTAGACACTGTAAAAATCATATAAAACATCACTCTGGCCATTTAGAATAAAATCTTTTTAGAGATAACCATCATCATGCCATATGCGTGCTTCACTAGACTCTTTATGCGCTTTAGTTGGATCAATTGTATTTTCCATAACTGATGTGTCCTTAGTCAACATAGTGATAACCTTTTTTCGTTGTTAAGAAAAATCCTCTTTTGTTGTCATTGTTTGAAATAATTTCCCTTAAACTTAAAAGATTTGTTGATTCCATAAACAATTGAGTTCTTGCCAATAATTTCTTTAGTACATAAACGTCTTAATTTTTTTTTTTGAAATTTTAAAAGTTTTGATAACGATTTTCCACCTATAAAATTATTGGTTGAGTGACGTACTTGGTCGCTCTCTTTAAAATGTTTTACGGCGATACAAAAAATTGTGCAAACATACAATCAACCACAAAGTCCCTAAGATAAAACAACCTAGTCAATTTGTTTAATATCCTACTTAACTATATGCATCATTATATAATACACCCTAAAATAATGGTCGTTAGACCACTTGTAATAATTTCTTGGACGAGGAGAAATTTCTTGAAAGACAGTTAATTCTTTAAAGAGGATTTCAAAAAAATATTTTGTTAATTCTCTGTTTTTGGTTGGAATTATGTTCTCTAAAACTAACTTATGGGAACATGTTGAACAAGATGTTCCATTCATTTCAACCGAAGAATATGTCAAGAAAGATATCCTATATAGGTTTCATTTGGCATCGCGTCTGTTATGGTACAGCTGGATCTGTTGAAGTTAGTTGATGTACATGTGCATAATATTTTGGAATATTGTGCAATCCTATGTGGCGCTTGATTTAAGGGATAAGATATTGTCTTTGTTTTCAAGTTATTTGATTAGTTACTAAATATGGAGAATATTTAGGAATCTAATATTTGAAACCCTATCTTCATGGAGAAGATTGTGAGAGATTTTATAGAGTGAACTTACATGGCAAGCACCAAACCTATTATTTTGTGTGAACTTACATGGTAATTTGTATTAGGGTTTGTGCAGTCTTGTCTTTTGCGCTTCAAGGTTGCAAACACACGTCTTCTCATCCGGAAGAAGCCAACACGCAATTGGATGACCGACCAACTTTTGACTTAAATCATGGTTGTGTAAATCACATATCACATTAAATCTCCATTTGTTATTTGCCTAAAGATAACCGTGCAACCTAAATGGGCATTCACATTTTCTTGAACTGGTGTCGTCGCGTTTCAATTTTTGGATACGTCGAATATATTTCCCACTTCTTTCGCATGTCAAAGTCAAAAATGCATTTCTTCTAGCCGTACCATTATCGGACCTTCTAATCACAATACCAAATCCTAGCTTCATAGCCTTCGTACGAATCCACTGTAACATGCCTTCACGTAATTCAAACTCTTCTCCATTTTCAAAATGCTCGCGAATATCTACCACCTTTGTTACAAAAGGAGATACGAATGGTGAAACAACTTGAGATTCATTAGGTTTGAGAATGTTATCGGGATGCACCATACACAATGTAATAGAAAATATAAAGCTTATTAACACTAACTTATTAACAGTTCTGCTATGAAAATAAACACAGCCAGACACCAGAAATATAACTCCGGTTTTGTTTAACTACAAACCAAAAGTATACATCTAGTTTTCGTGTGACCTATTTCCAAATTTAAAAACAACATAATGTAAGGAACGAGGATTGAAAAAATAAATTTTACCTTAAATTCCACTTCCTTGAGCTCCTTTTGATATGATGAACCACAAAAATGAAGATTTAGAATGAAAAATGGATTGAGAATGGAATGGTTTTTGAGAGGTTTTGTGGAAAGAAGAAGAAATGGTATGATCAAAAGGTGACCATGTTAGTTACTGTTTTAAGCTTCATGTAGTTGCCATAATACCAGAAATATATTTCCAGTTATATATGAAATAACAAGGTGGCAGAAAATGTCAATCTTCCCGCTCTACTAACTGGGGTTATATTACCGGTTATAAACCTGAGATATATCTCTGGTATAGTTTTAACATTTTGAGGGTCTAAACCAAATTTGACCTACTGGTCACATGTGTGGTGCAAACCGAAAATATATTTCCGATTTTAGAGGGGCAAAATCAGAATTGCAAAGGATATTTCTTTGGACCCTGGGGTGGAATAAAAAAATACTAATTTTAAAACATTAAGTATTAGGCTGCCTTGAAAGTGTAATTTGTGCCGAAAATATCATGGCCTTTAAACCCACTATAATTTTTTAATGATTAATTTATAAATAGATTTGAATAATAAATACTAATAAAAATAGTTTAAGAAAATCTTAAAATAATAATAAAACCAAGTAAAAAAATATAATATATAAATTAAATAAAAATTAATAAATAAAAAATAAAGAAATTCCTAGTAGATTTTAAAAATTATATAAAAAATAAAATAAAAATCCAACTGTGCAGCCAAGTCATTAAAAATTAGAATCTTTCCTGCAACATGACAACCAGGGGGTATTTGAGGAAATTTCGATGTTGCGAGGGGAAGATTACAAAAAAAAAAACTTTATTAAGCTAAAACTAAATTTCGCTAATATTTAAACCCCTATTTATTCTACTTCTCTATATAGAGAGCTCTACACATAACCCGACCCAACTTTCTAAAAGACTTTTTCTATATGTTACGCCACGACAAGTCTTAGTTGCAACTATTTTGGATTTGTCGCAAGCCTTATATGGTATAAGTGTTGCACCCCAAAATTTGCCCTCTTTATTTGAGCTATAAGTTAATAATGACGTTTATTTCGTCATTCAAAAATTGAAGAAAAATAATAAAGAGTTTTCATGGGTTTAAGAAGAAAGGCGTGAAAAATGGTTTAAATAGTGGAAATACGAGAAAATTCGCAAGTCATACTTGGAAGGTGATATGAGCTAAGTTCCCGCGCTGTCCTGACTGTTTTGACGATATCTACAACTTTCGTGTTCGGCTCGGAATCCAATTCTTTGAGGAAGGTTGCCAGATTTGCAAATTACTTGAAGTTTCACAGTGAAAAACAGTGCTGAATGTAGGGTTTCGGACCTCGGAAAATTCATATCTCCTAATCCGCTCGTCGGATTCACTTGAAAATTTAACTGGAGCTCCGTACCATCATTACCAAGATTTCATATGTTCGGACCGAAGGCCAATTATGCACGGAAAATTCCCAGAATTTTAAGAATCGTCGCGTTGTTTCGGTAAAAAGTGTGTTTTCGAGTATGTCGCGCCGAGTTTGAAAATTCATAACTTCTTCGATTTTTATCGTATGAAGTCCATTCCGGCGGCATTTTCTCGGAAATGTCGTTAGCTTCGTTTCTTCGTCACACATGCTTGTTCAGATTTTGAGCCGAAGATAGGGTTTCATCGAGTTCTTTGAGCGGTACTCACAAAATTCTACGCAGTCGCACCAGATGAATTGGTGTTTCTCGTCATTCAAACGGGCGTATTTTCTTCACCGCTTATCGGATTGAGACGATTCTCGCGGCGATGAGTCACGAATTTGGTCATCTTCATAGTGGCATTGGTTTCGTTCCGAAATTCAAAACCGAACCGAGTTTCCTTAAAAACGAGCCAAAATAAGACACACCGAGGGCAATTTGGACATTTCGCGTTGACAATATATAAATATTTTTCTCTTCACAAATCAGGGGGAACTCTCATAATTTCAATTCACCAATTCTTCACAAACACATTCTCTCAATTCTCTCTCAATTCTCTTGAATCAAAACCACAAATTACTAGGGGTGCTCGCGGTGCGGTTTGGGCGGTTTTGATGAAAAAAATCATCCGAACCGCAAGAGAAAAAATAGTGCGGTTTGGTTTGGTTCGGTTGGCTTTTAAAAAAAATCCGAACCAAACCAAACCAAACTAATGCGGTTTGGTTCGGTGCGGTTGGTTCGGTTTTTTACAAATATTTTATTGAGCCATACATACACATATAGATGATAACATAATTTTGTATTTATACATTCATACAATATCAAATAATAACAAAACTCGTCATATTTTGACAAAAATTTTCCATTTAATATGTAAAAATTAAATTAGACAAAAGTGGAATATTAAACATAAAATAATAGCATAAAACAATATAAAAATTATTATAACGAAACAAAAAAATAGAAGAGACGAAAGATTAGTGAAAGTGAAAAAGAAAAAAAGTGTTGAGAGATTAGAGAAGAAGATATGCGATAAAAACGAAACTGAAATACGGAACATTTACATAAAAATGAGAAGGTGAAAAAGAATGAATATAAGAGAGTAGAGATTATAGAAGAAGAGGGAAGATGTATGTGGCAAAGAAGGTGCGATAATGTTATTAGAGATTTTAGAACATCAGGACTGAAATTATATGTGTAAGGATGATAAAATTGTTCGTAATCATAATGCTAATGTATAATAAATTTAAGTTTGGGTTGGATGTGAGTTGGTAAAATTTAGGTTGTAACAGTGCGGTTTGATTCGGTTTGGTTCGGTTTACAAATACAAACCGCAAACCGAACCGAACCGTGCGGATTTGTAAAAACTGACCCAAACTAATCCGAACCAAATGCGGTTTTTTGCGGTTTCGGTTTGGTTTGGTTTGGTTTGCGGTTTTCTATTGGGTTGGTTTGGTTTTGATCACCCCTACAAATTACATAAAACTTTCATCAAGATTCATCAATTTCCATCAAGATCAAGAACATGGATTGAAGAATCAAAGAATCAAAGTTCGAATTTCTCTTCCTCTCTCCACATAGAGTGGCGCGACTCTCTCTCTCCCTCATTCCGGATTTCGTTTTCGAGTTCGTGTCGTGTTCGCGTTCGTATCGTGATCGTGTTCGTGTTCGCGCTTCGGTTTGGATCTTCATCCGGTAAGCCTTGAACCTTGAATTAAGTGCTTAATTGTTGATTATATGTGAATTCAAATCTAGATCTACCTCTTGTTCTTGATTAATGGATGATTGATGATGATTGATCGGTGAATTGGCGTATTCTTTGCTCGAATTGATCGTGTTCATGTGGATTGTGTTTAGAATTGATGTTCATTGCATGTAATTGATATCCGTTGATGATGAATTGTGTTACTCGTGGTTGAATATGTGATTTGTTGGTGATTTTGTGTGTATAATTGTGGTTGATAATTTGTGTTGCTTGCGATGTACTCAACGTGTTCGTGTAAATGCATGTGCCATATTCTCGATTGATATTTGCTTTGTTTGACGCGTCGCACTTGGCCTAATTGTTGACATGTGGATCGTTTGATGTGTGAATGCATGTATACCATGATATTTGATGTTTGTTTGTGATTAATCTCGAATTGGTACGGTTTTGGATTGAGTGCGAATGGCTCCGGAGCCTTAAAAATGCATAAAAACCTGTTTTGCTACGCCAGGAACCGGGTTGTGCCAGGCGGGAACCGGTTCCCACTCAATCCAAAATGGCCTTTCTCTGTGCTTTTGTACCAGGAACCGGGTTGTCCCTAGGCGGGAACCGGTTCCCAGCTTCCTGAATTTTTGCCTCTCTGGTTTTTTGTATGAGGAACCGGGTTGTCCCTAGGTGGGAACCGGTTCCCAGCGTGCTAATTTGGCCTTTCTCTGTGTTTTTGTACCAGGAACCGGGTTGTCCCTAGGTGGGAACCGGTTCCCAGTTTTCCAAAATGTTGCCTCTCTGGTATTTTGTACCAGGAACCGGGTTGTCCCTAGGTGGGAACCGGTTCCTGTGTGTTATTTTTGTGTTTTATTTTCTAACTTCAAACTTTCATATCTCTTTACTCGTAACTCCGATTTGCATGTTCTTTATATCATCGGAAAGCTTGTGAAACGTACTATCTCATGAAACGATTGATATTGATTGATTGTAGGTTATTCATGTGTGTTTACCTCTTGGCATTTGTTGTCCTTTTTATGTGTGCGTTAATTGTTCATTTTCTTTTAGCTTATAATGCAATAACGCAATTACGATTGCGATGTTTGTTATCTCTAACTTGTGTGCTAGTATGCAAGGCTTTTGGATAGTCACCGGTTGACGATTATTACCCGAGTGTTCCGCTTCACTTGCGGAACACAATCCTATTCACTCGTATCGTGTTCTCATCCGGGAGACGCGATCACTATTACTTTATATCTGCTTGTTTGGTTTGCTTGTTCCTCTTGCAGGTGTATTGTGATTATGCTCGACGCGCATGTCGACCGTTGTGCGCTTTTGTGGCTAATCGGTGTGCTGACCGTTTGCTTTTGCTTGCTAGCTCACTTGCGGGATTCTACTTTCTTCGCTTTGCTTCGCTTTAGTTTACGGATCATCATCCGTTTGGTATTGATCCCGTTTCATTTTACTTTTCTCGCACTTTATCGTTTTCTCGCATCATCCTTTAACATGAGAAGTAGGACCTAGACATGCATCTGGCCAAGTCCTCTAAAGAGGCTCTGTTTTTGTTGGTGTGTTTATATTTGTGCTTTGCGGCAGGGAGTCACGGTGTAATAAGTCCTATATGGCACTCCGTTAAGTCCTCATGGAAGGCATGCGGTCAAGGGTTCGTAATCAACCCCCGCCTAGTCTCATCGAGTCTGTTCAGTATGCGCACGCTACGCGTTGCTCGCTTCTGAACCTGCACAAGATCCTGTTATCGAGTATGTCAGGAAAAGGGTTCATGTAGCCAGACCCCCGCCTTTCCTATAGCTCGCGTCGCTCGACGTCGATGCTCGGTGTACGCACGCACCGTTTTCATTTACGATCCGTGACGGCTTGGTTGCTGAGAGGGGTCCGCCCTCTTGTCTATGGCCTGATCATTTTCGCGAGGTCTAATGCTTGGTTGACTTGGGTTGAGCTGCTCCCCTTGGCTATGGCGGGACCGCCTTTCTACCATTTGGCCAGTGCCGTTGGTTTGGTTGCTTTACGAGCGGAGCTCGTTTGTGTGATATTCTTGTTTGCTTCCCTTTTCCCTCGTAGGTTGATAGCTTAGCTTAGACTTGTACCCTTTGTATGATAACATTAGGTAGCAAGCTTTCCCCCTTAGCTTAGGTTTTCCTCATGCATCTTTTAAAATACAAACCACACTCTTTGATTTTCTTTTCTTAAGAGCTTGTTATTTCCGCTCCATTCCCAAGCATAAGTCTCCAAAGGTCGAGCAGCGGAGTGTGAATGTAACTCGTTCACCTAAAAAACACAAAAACAAACAAAATTAGTTAGCCGAGCTACGGTTTCTCTGATTCCTCAAAAAGGATACGTAGGCAGCGGGGTAGGGCCCGTGCGAGCATAACTCTTTCTTTTCCCTACATTATGCATTCATTTTAGTCCGGATTAGCGCATTTTGCTTACACACCCATAGGTTTAGACATAAGCGTGGATACCATCGAGTACGATGGGCGCGAGGGGTGCTAATACCTTCCCCTCGCGTAACCGACTCCCTTACCCTTTTTCTCTGGTCGTGAGACCGTTGTTTTGTTTTGTGGTTTGCTGGCATTCCCTTCCTTTTCAGGATAAATATGTTAGTGGCGACTCTGTTAATTTTCGCAGTAGCGACAGCTGGCGACTCTGTTGGGGACGTCTTGACCTGTTGCTGGTCCGGACTCAGCGAGTCAATCCTAGCGCTTGTGTGTTTATCACTGGGTGTTTTATCGCTTTGCATATTTGCCTGTTTGCATTGCATTCTATGTGCGCTTTTACTTTTCTGCATCATATTCTGGACTGGCTGGATCTCTGTCTGTTGGGTGGGTGTTTCAAGAGGTAAAAGGCCCAATACCCAGGCTATGTGTGAACCATAGGAATCCTAGGATAGAGTGGGAGCATGGTTTGTCTCGAGGTGTACGTCTCGGGATGGATTATGTGACCACGAGCAGAGTAGTGGTTTCAAATGGAGGTATTATCGTCACCCGCTTACGCGCTGTGATGATGCTTACCTTCGGGCGGACCGTATACTGCGTTTCATGACCTTACCTTGGCCTAGATTTTACCTGTGAGTGGGGCGGGAATCAATGATCATATTAACAGGTACATTGTTGGTGACCGCTGTTCTCGTTCGTGGGTTACCGCTGTTCTCGCTCGTGGGTTACCGCTGTTCTTGTTCGTGGGTTACCGCTGTTCTCGTTCGAGTGTACTATTGGTTCTTGTTCGTGGGGTACTATGGTTCTTGTTCGAGTGGTAATCTGTGTTCCATTCCAGTGTGTTATTGACTATGGGCTTTGGTTCCGTGGATTGATATTCCGTGTTCCGTGGGGTACACCATTTGAGGCCGAACCTTTGGCTTTGTATTATGTGTGTTACCGGCAGTCCAGAATGCCCGGTGGGAGACATCCAAAATCCCACCACTTTGCATCATTGCATATTTACTTTCCAAAAAAATGATGTACAAAAAATAACTAACATACTAGCATACGTGTTCCTTCCATTTCTAAGGAATCATATCTTTAAGCCTCGTGTTGAGCTTTTCCATCTCTTGCTTTGATAAAAAATCAAAACACGAGGATTCCTTGGAAATCGAATGAACATGGCATTTCACGCATATCATGCATCTCATACATTTCATGCATAACAGGTGTTCAAGCTCGAGGATCTCTTATTCAGACTTGGTACTATCTCCAGACTCAGAGACTTGATTTGTTCTTATTGGATGTTCAAAGATCAGTCATGAGACAACTTTGTGGGTGATCAAGAGGGAAGCTCAGTTGAGGTTCTTTTTAAGGACGTATCTTGTGCTCAGTTGCTTCCATGCTTGCTTTATTTGCAACTGGTTAAGCTCCATACTGTGTGGGTGTCCACAAATTCTTTTCTTGATGATGAGGGCACTAGGTGTGAGTTCTATTTTGGGGCACCTGGTCGCGATGTTAGGATCTACAAGGCTGTGAAGTTGCTTGGGGCTCCCGCACGAGGGATAAGCAAGACATTGTCTATCTTGAGCATTGCATCATTTGCATTGTTCGAATCCCTAAAGCACTTACAAAATTCCATGTGACTAATGACCAGAACTCTCCGGTTCAAAATGGGGCACCTGATAGTGCTGTGTCTTCCAAGGATGTGGAAGAATTGTTGAGAATCATCAGGAAATCTGATTACAAGGTTGTTGAGCAGTTGGGTCAGACCCAGTCAAAGATTTCTATCTTGCAACTGCTGATGTGTTCAGAAGGTCATAGGGATGCTCTCTTGAGAATCCTGAATGGTGCTTACGTCCCGCATGAAATATCTGTGAATCAGCTAGAGGCGGTAGCCAATAATATCTCCGTTGGGAACGGTTTGGGATTTACGGATCATGATCTTCCTCCGGAAGGAAGAAACCATAACAAGGCTTTGCACATTTCGATTCAGTGTAAGGGGGCGACTTTGTCCCGTGTTTTGGTTGATACTGGGTCTTCTTTGAATGTACTTCCCAAATCAGCTCTCATGCGAATTGACTATGCCGGTGTGGAGTTAAGGCCTAGTGAGTTGGTAGTGCGCGCCTTTGACGGTTCAAGGAGGTCTGTGTTCGGAGAGGTAGATCTACCAATCCAAGTGGGTCCTCAGATCTTTACTACAACATTCTATGTGATGGACATCCAACCTGCTTACTGTTGTTTGTTGGGACGACCGTGGATTCACAAGGCTGGTGCTGTGACATCCACTCTTCATCAGAAATTGAAGTATCCGGTTGACGGTAAAGTGGTGACAGTTTGTGGGGAAGAAGATTATATTTTGAGTCATTTGTCCTCTTTCCGATACGTGGAGATTGAAGGTGAAATACATGAGACTCCGTTCCAAGCGTTTGAGGCTGTGAACGCTGTGAGAATTCCTCCTTATGAGACAACGAAGCCAGAAACGGTTATGTCCTCTTTGAAGGATGCTCAGGTTGTCGTTGAGACTGGAAGAGTGGAAGGTTGGGGGCAAGTAATTGACGTGCGTCCCAAATTTGACAAGAATGGTCTTGGTTTCAGTCCTGGAAAGCATATTGCATCGCCTAAGCCTAATATCCTTAGCCCGGTCAAGTTTGTGAGTGG
This sequence comes from Vicia villosa, assembly GCF_029867415.1. Taxonomy (NCBI): domain Eukaryota; kingdom Viridiplantae; phylum Streptophyta; class Magnoliopsida; order Fabales; family Fabaceae; genus Vicia; species Vicia villosa. Next base: position 147,671,004 of record NC_081183.1, read on the forward strand.
TGGTGTCATTCAAGATGGCCAGGTTAATGCCATTGTCAATGGTGAAGAGGTGGATAGTGATTGTGACTTTGATAGCTGGATTCGTCCAAGTATTCTTGGGGAGATGCCTTGCAATTGGACAATCGAAGATGTCATTCAAGTCACACAAGCTCAGGAGTAAATTCCTTGTTTTTACTTTTCTCATCATGACATAATTCCTACGCTCTGCCCAAGGCGTAGTGAATCATTTGTAGGGCCATGCAGTTCGCATTTTTCAAAGTTAATCATGAAATAAAAGGACGTTTTTGCATTCAAATGTTCCGCTCTTTGTCTTTCTTTTAACTTTTTTCTTTAAATGGCAATGTTTTTGCACACACTTGCACATATCTTAATAAAAATAAAACTAAAATAAAAACATCAATCATGCAGATGTTCCACCACCACGGATTCCATTGGTAACAGTTCCGCTATTGCTCATTATGATTTTGACAATCCAATCTACCAAGCCGAGGAGGAAGCTTATGAAGATTGTGATCTTCCTGACGAGTTGGCTAGATTGTTGAAACAGGAAAAGAAAGCGATTCAGCCGCATCAAGAGGTAATCGAGATGGTAAATGTTGGTACTAAAGAGCAGGTCCGAGAGGTCAAGATAGGGGCTGCACTTGAGAATAGTGTGAAGCAGAAGCTTATTGATATGTTGAAAGAGTATGCGGATATCTTTGCTTGGTCCTACGAGGATATGCCAGGTCTTGATACAGATATTGTGGTACACCGTCTACCTCTCAAGGAAGATAGTCCTCCTGTCAAGCAGAAGCTTCGAAGGACTCGCCCAGATATGTCTGAGAAGATTAAGAAAGAGGTTGAGAAACAGTTTGATGCTGGCTTTCTGCAAGTTGTGAATTACCCTCCGTGGGTTGCGAATATTGTTCCTGTACCTAAGAAGGACGGAAAGGTCAGGATGTGTGTTGACTATAGAGATTTGAATAAGGCGAGTCTGAAAGATGATTTTCCTCTTCCTCACATTGATGTGCTGGTCGATAATACTGCTCCTTTTAAAGTGTTTTCCTTCATGGATGGCTTCTCTGGTTACAATCAGATCAAGATGGCACCAGAAGACATGGAGAAAACAACGTTTATCACACCATGGGGAACTTTTTGCTATAAAGTCATGCCTTTTGGGTTGAAAAACGCAGGGGCAACGTATCAGCGCGCCATGGTGACTCTTTTTCACGACATGATTCACAAAGAGATTGAAGTGTATGTTGACGACATGATTGCAAAGTCTCACACTGAAGAAGAGCACTTGGTTCATTTGCAGAAATTGTTTGAAAGGCTTCGGGAATTCAGACTGAGATTGAATCCAAACAAATGCACTTTCGGAGTGCGATCCGGAAAACTGTTGGGTTTTGTTGTTAGTGGGAAAGGTATTGAGGTCGATCCTGCAAAAATAAAAGCTATACAAGAGATGCCTGTGCCGAGAACAGAAAAGGAGGTTCGTGGTTTCTTAGGGAGGTTGAACTACATTGCTAGATTCATCTCTCATCTTACGGCCACTTGTGAACCAATATTCAAATTGCTAAGAAAAGATCAGACGGCCAGGTGGAATAATGTTTGTCAAAAAGCATTTGAAAAAGTGAAAGAGTATCTGCAGGAACCTCCGATACTAATGCCTCCAGTTCCAGGAAGGCCTTTGATTATGTACCTCACAGTTCTTGAAAATTCAATGGGATGTGTGCTGGGTCAACATGACGAGTCTGGCCGAAAAGAGCATGCAATATACTACCTTAGCAATAAGTTTACCGACTGTGAATCCCGATACTCACTGCTCGAGAAAATTTGCTTTGCTTTGGTGTGGGCTGCTCGCCGGCTGAGGCAGTATATGTTGGTTCACACCACTTTATTGATTTCCAAGATGGATCCTATCAAGTATGTTTTTGAGAAGCCCGCTCTTTCCGGAAGAGTAGCCAGGTGGCAAATGATCTTGACTGAATATGATATCCAGTATACTACTCAGAAAGCCATCAAAGGTAGTGTGTTGGCAGATTATCTCGCGCACCAGCCGGTCGAAGATTATGAGCCGATGAAGTTTGAATTCCCCGATGAGGATGTCCTGTATATCAGAGATTGTAACATTCCTGGACCAGAGGAAGGACCCGAACCAGGATCGCGATGGACGCTCGTGTTCGATGGTGCCTCTAATGCACTCGGGAAGGGTGTTGGAGCCGTAATTACTTCTCCATCAGGTTTTCATATTCCGTTTACAGCCAGAATCTGTTTTGATTGCACTAATAACATGGCTGAGTGTGAAGCTTGCATCTATGGTATCGAAGCTGCGATCGATTTGTGAATCAAGTACTTGAAGGTTTATGGGGATTCCAATCTTGTCATTAGCCAGATCAATGGAGATTGGGAAACTCGCCATCAGAATCTGATTCCATACAGGGAACATGTGATGAGACTCATTCCATACTTTGATGAGATCACATTTGAGCATATTTCTAGAGAAGAGAACAACCTTGCTGATGCTCTCGCTACTTTGGCTTCCATGTTCAAAGTGAAATGGGCCAATGAAGCGCCTAATATCACCATTAACAGGTTGGATGAGCCAGCATTTTGCTTCGAAGCTGATGTTGAATTGGATGGTAATCCCTGGTATCATGATATCAAAAAGTTCCTCGAAACTCAAGAGTATCCTCCCGAAGCGTCGGTGACTGATAAGAAGTTTCTGAGAAGGTTTGCAGCTAAGTTTTACCTCAACGGTGGTGTATTGTACAAGAGGTATCATGACGGTGTGTTGCTCCGATGTGTTGTTAAGGAAGAAGCTTCGAAAATCATCGAAGAAATGCACGAGGGTGAGTTTGGTACCCATTCAAGTGGGCATACAATGGCTAAGAAGATCTTGAGGGCTGGTTACTATTGGTCCACTATGGAAACTGATTGTCATAACCATGTCAGAATTTGTCACAAGTGCCAGATCTATGCTGATAAAGTGCACGTGCCGCCTGTGCCTTTGAATGTTTTGACTTCTCCATGGCCTTTTGCAATGTGGGGCATTGATATGATTGGAGAGATTAAACCTACTGCTTCTAATGGACATCGCTTCATTTTGGTTGCCATCGATTACTTCACCAAGTGGGTTGAAGCCGCATCTTATGCGAATGTTACCAAGCAAGTGATTACTCGTTTTATCAAGCACAACATAATATGTCGTTATGGGATTCCTGAGAAGATCATTACTGATAATGGATCGAATCTTAATAACAAGTTGATGAAGGAGCTTTGTGAGTCCTTCAAGATCAAGCATCACAATTCTTCTCCGTATCGTCCAAAGATGAATGGCGCTGTTGAAGCGGCCAACAAGAACATTAAGAAGATTGTGCAGAAGATGGTAGTGACCTACCGAGATTGGCACGAGATGTTACCTTTTGCTTTGCATGGTTATCGTACCTCTGTGCGTACATCGACTGGGGAAACTCCTTTCTCGCTTGTTTATGGTATGGAAGCAGTACTGCCTGTTGAAGTTGAGATCCCTTCCCTGAGGATTATGAAAGACGTCGAGCTTGACGAGTCAGAATGGGTACAGAATCGAATGGATCAGTTGAACCTCATTGATGAGAAGCGCTTAGCGGCTATTGGACATGGTCAGGTGTACCAAAGGAAGATGAGAAAAGCTTTTGACAAGCGGGTGCGACCCCAAAGCTACAAACCAGGTGATCTGGTGCTCAAAAGAATCATTCTTCCTCAAGGTGATCCTCGAGGCAAGTGGACTCCGACGTATGAAGGCCCCTTTGTTGTGCAGAAAGTGTTCTCTGGCGGTGCCATGATGCTTGCAACGATGGATGGCGAGAACTTTCCGCACCCTGTGAACGCAGATGTAGTCAAAAAATACTTCGCATAGACCTGATAATAAAAAAAGAAAGAAAAGAAGAAGAGAAGAAAGAAAAAAAAAAGAAAAAGAAAAAGAATCAGGCAAAAGAATGAAAAATAAACAAATATACCCGCTAAGTTGAAAACCCGAAAGGGCGACTTAGGCAAAAAAAAGGACAAAAGCGAATGACTACATCTTGCATGCCACCTTGGCAATCACTCTTCATACATGCTTAGGGCTCCCGACCGAGGGATAAGCAAGACTCCGTGTTCTTGAGTTTGCATCTGGCAGCTCAAATCCCTAAAGCATTCACAAATTCCAATCACTTTGTTTAGGGCTCCCGACCGAGGGATAAGCAAGACTCTGTGTTCTTGAGTTTGCACCTGGCAGCTCAAATCCCTAAAGCATTCACAAATTCCAATCACTTTGTTTAGGGCTCCCGACCGAGGGATAAGCAAGACTCCGTGTTCTTGAGTTTGCACCTGGCAACTCAAATCCCTAAAGGCACTCACAAACCCCGTCGGGTCCACAAGTTTGGTGACATTATCAGATCAGGCGGTGATCAATCCTAATGAGTACGGTCTTCCAAAGCAAGGAGATGAGAACGTCAAGGTTATAAAAGTGATAGTGGGATCGAAACCAATGGATATCCGTTTTCACATTGCCATTTCTCTTGTACTCAATAAATGTGTGGTTACCTCTTACTAGGAACTACTTCTGAAATGTATTCGCCCTCTTTCGGGCATGTTTTTAATAAACTTCTTTTCATCTCAAAAACTGTTTTCTTTTACTGTTTTGTTTGCATAAAACGTCCTGGATTTTTGTTAAACTTTGTATATGAAAACTGCATTGCTTTTACAATACATGATTAGAAATGATAAAATCTTCGAAATTACTTCAAAGTCTTGTGTGACTAGGATAGCAGGCCAAGATGCCATGCTATATCCTGGGGCATTTTTCACTTGTTTGTCTCGCAGGTACGTCCTTGCAGGCGCTTCGCATCAGCATATTGATAGACATAGCTATGAGAGATTCTCAATCCCCAGCCGAGTGCATCCTAACGAGAGATTCTCATTCCCCAGCTGAGTATATCTGGATGAGACTTTCTTTGTTCCGAGATTCTCATCTCCTCATCAAAGCACATCTTGATGCATTTTCTATGTTCCAGAAGCCTTATTCCCCGGCGGAATGTCTTCTCCCCAGTTGAGTCATGATTGGATGGTATCTGATTCCCCGGCAAGCTCTTAATGAGGTTCCTTGACTGAACTCCTCATTCTCCCCAGTAGAGTGTTTCTCTCCCCAACAGATTGACCTGTTTTCCCCAGGAGAGTCATCTGTTCCCCAGTGGAATTGCCTCAACAAAAGGTTCTTATGCCACGTCCCTTATCCCCAGCGGATCTTTCATATCCCCAGCAGCTCGCTTTGCAGAAGTATTCATCTTCCCCACTGAGCTTCTTTCCTCAGCAAAGATTCACATGCATCCTCAGCAGAATCTGTTTTCCTTCAAGGATTTCCCCAGCGGAATGCGTCCTATACAAGCAAGTTGGTCACTCCCCATCAGAGTTATTTCCACGACTTGCTCTTATCTCCACATCCCCAGAGTGTTGAGAATTTGCTTCTCCAGTGAAGTTGCTAGGGTACTCCCCAAGCATTCACGTGGGATGTTCTTATCCCCAAGCAGGATTTATTCCTCAAAAAGAGCTCGCATCCAGATTTGATCGTCTCCAGCAGATTTCCGATCCATCTTTGCCAGCTCGCAGTTTGTGATCCCTGGTCACTCATCTTGTCCTCCCCGCAGAGTTCCGTATTCTCTCTCCAGGACTTCTTCAGCAATTCAGTGCTCATCCGTTGCCTCCCTAAGCAACGTTCGAATCACGCATCATTTGCATTGCATTCTCAAAAAGCGTATAGCGTCTTTCTTCTCGGAAACGTTATTCCATGCACATTCACACATGCATCATGCATAAATCATATCATATATGTTTCTTTCTGCAGGAAAGTTATCAAGATACACATGCCTCCTAGAGAGCAACTCGCCTAGTCATTACAGGCGCTTATCCTGATGTTTTGAATCAGAAGAGGATTGTTCTACTTATTTTCTGGCGTAGCTCAGATCAGTTCAAAGACATTCCTATTCCCGATGCCCCCAGATCGGTGGAAGATATTCGTTCCTATCCTGATATCTAGCTCAGTTGAAGGAACCGCCTCCGGATCTCCCAAGATCTTACGAAGGAGCAAGCCCTCTGATACATCAGATCAGTTGGAAATATCTACTCCCTGACGATTTAGTTCGTTCAGAAGAAGAAATTCGTCTGCCCAGTCCTGATGCCTAACCATCAGTTGAAGACGCTTTCTTTACCCGGCGTACACAGTTCGGAAGAAACATCCGTTCCTATCCTAATATCCAGTTTCAGATTAGTTGAAGGAACCGCCTCCGGATCTCCCGTGATCAGATGGAGATGTTTGCCTGATCGACTTTGTCTTTCAGATGAAGATTGTCCTACTTATTTTCTGGCATCATGTCCAGATCAGTTTAAAGGCATTCTTTCCCCGGCGTACACAGTTCGGAAGAGATATTGTTCCTATCTTGATTCCTAGTTCAGTTGAAGGAACCGCCTCCGGATCCCCGTGGTCTTACGAAGGAGCTAGCCGCTAATTCCCAGATTAGTAGGAATATCTACCTGATGATTTAATTGCATCAGAAGAGATGTCTGCCCAGATTCCCAGATCATGATTCCCAAATCAGAGATACCTATTACCCGTTGATGCCCAGATCAACCGGCGTATCTCCTTCGATTCCTAGATCGATTTAAGACATCTATCCCGATGCAAGTTCGGAGACATCTGCTACGCCTGATACTCAGATCAGTCGAGATGTTCCTTCTCTTGATGCCCAGATCATTTGAAGTGTTTCCCCTGCCTGTGGGTGCCCGTTCCTCCTTTTTCACAAGGTGGAGCATATTTATTATACAGATCAATCGAAGTTTTTTCTCCTCGCCTGCGGGGTGGTACATTCCTTCTTATTGCAAGACGGAATCTTCTATTGATCAAGAGTGCAAATTTTCGAGTTCATTCTGGTATTCAATCTCCTTCCACCTCAACGGTTCGAAACTTTCGTTTCTCACTCGTCAGGTTCAAGAAGTTTGAATAGGGGCAGCTGTTGCACCCCAAAATTTGCCCTCTTTATTTGAGCTATAAGTTAATAATGACGTTTATTTCGTCATTCAAAAATTGAAGAAAAATAATAAAGAGTTTTCATGGGTTTAAGAAGAAAGGCGTGAAAAATGGTTTAAATAGTGGAAATACGAGAAAATTCGCAAGTCATACTTGGAAGGTGATATGAGCTAAGTTCCCGCGTTGTCCTGACTGTTTTGACGATATCTACAACTTTTGTGTTCGGCTCGGAATCCAATTCTTTGAGGAAGGTTGCCAGATTTGCAAATTACTTGAAGTTTCACAGTGAAAAACAGTGCTGAATGTAGGGTTTCGGACCTCGGAAAATTCATATCTCCTAATCCGCTCGTCAGATTCACTTGAAAATTTAACTGGAGCTCCGTACCATCATTACCAAGATTTCATATGTTCGGACCGAAGGCCAATTATGCACGGAAAATTCCCAGAATTTTAAGAATCGTCGCGTTGTTTCGGTAAAAAGTGTGTTTTCAAGTATGTCGCGCCGAGTTTGAAAATTCATAACTTCTTCGATTTTTATCGTATGAAGTCCATTCCGGCGGCATTTTCTCGGAAATGTCGTTAGCTTCGTTTCTTCGTTACACATGCTTGTTCAGATTTTGAGCCGAAGATAGGGTTTCATCGAGTTCTTTGAGCGGTACTCACAAAATTCTACGCAGTCGCACCAGATGAATTGGTCTTTCTCGTCATTCAAACGGGCGTATTTTCTTCACCGCTTATCGGATTGAGACGATTCTCGCGGCGATGAGTCACGAATTTGGTCATCTTCATAATGGCATTGGTTTCGTTCCGAAATTCAAAGCCGAACCGAGTTTCCTTAAAAACGAGCCAAAATAAGACGCACCGAGGGCAATTTGGACATTTCGCGTTGACAATATATAAATATTTTGCTCTTCACAAATCAGGGGGAACTCTCATAATTTCAATTCACCAATTCTTCACAAACACATTCTCTCAATTCTCTCTCAATTCTCTTGAATCAAAACCACAAATTACATAAAACTTTCATCAAGATTCATCAATTTCCATCAAGATCAAGAACATGGATTGAAGAATCAAAGAATCAAAGTTCGAATTTCTCTTCCTCTCTCCACATAGAGTGGCGCGACTATCTCTCTCTCCCTCATTCCGGATTTCGTTTTCGAGTTCGTGTCGTGTTCGCGTTCGTATCGTGATCGTGTTCGTGTTCGCGCTTCGGTTTGGATCTTCATCCGGTAAGCCTTGAACCTTGAATTAAGTGCTTAATTGTTGATTATATGTGAATTCAAATCTAGATCTACCTCTTGTTCTTGATTAATGGATGATTGATGATGATTGATCGGTGAATTGGCGTATTCTTTGCTCGAATTGATCGTGTTCATGTGGATTGTGTTTAGAATTGATGTTCATTGCATGTAATTGATATCCGTTGATGATGAATTGTGTTACTCGTGGTTGAATATGTGATTTGTTGGTGATTTTGTGTGTATAATTGTGGTTGATAATTTGTGTTGCTTGCGATGTACTCAACGTGTTCGTGTAAATGCATGTGCCATATTCTCGATTGATATTTGCTTTGTTTGACGCGCCGCACTTGGCCTAATTGTTGACATGTGGATCGTTTGATGTGTGAATGCATGTATACCATGATATTTGATGTTTGTTTGTGATTAATCTCGAATTGGTACGGTTTTGGATTGAGTGCGAATGGCTCCGGAGCCTTAAAAATGCATAAAAACCTGTTTTGCTACGCCAGGAACCGGGTTGTCCCAGGCGGGAACCGGTTCCCACTCAATCCAAAATGGCCTTTCTCTGTGCTTTTGTACCAGGAACCGGGTTGTCCCTAGGCGGGAACCGGTTCCCAGCTTCCTGAATTTTTGCCTCTCTGGTTTTTTGTATGAGGAACCGGGTTCTCCCTAGGTGGGAACCGGTTCCCAGCGTGCTAATTTGGCCTTTCTCTGTGTTTTTGTACCAGGAACCGGGTTGTCCCTAGGTGGGAACCGGTTCCCAGTTTTCCAAAATGTTGCCTCTCTGGTATTTTGTACCAGGAACCGGGTTGTCCCTAGGTGGGAACCGGTTCCTGGGTGTTATTTTTGTGTTTTATTTTCTAACTTCAAACTTTCATATCTCTTTACTCGTAACTCCGATTTGCATGTTCTTTATATCATCGGAAAGCTTGTGAAACATACTATCTCATGAAACGATTGATATTGATTGATTGTAGGTTATTCATGTGTGTTTACCTCTTGGCATTTGTTGTCCTTTTTATGTGTGCGTTAATTGTTCATTTTCTTTTAGCTTATAATGCAATAACGCAATTCCGATTGCGATGTTTGTTATCTCTAACTTGTGTGCTAGTATGCAAGGCTTTTGGATAGTCACCGATTGACGATTATTACCCGAGTGTTCCGCTTCACTTGCGGAACACAATCCTATTCACTCGTATCGTGTTCTCATCCGGGAGACGCGATCACTATTACTTTATATCTGCTTGTTTGGTTTGCTTGTTCCTCTTGCAGGTGTATTGTGATTATGCTCGACGCGCATGTCGACCGTTGTGCGCTTTTGTGGCTAATCGGTGTGCTGACCGTTTGCTTTTGCTTGCTAGCTCGCTTGCGGGATTCTACTTTCTTCGCTTTGCTTCGCTTTAGTTTACGAATCATCATCCGTTTGGTATTGATCCCGTTTCATTTTACTTTTCTCGCACTTTATCGTTTTCTCGCAACATCCTTTAACATGAGAAGTAGGACCTAGACATGCATCTGGCCAAGTCCTCTAAAGAGGCTCTGTTTTTGTTGGTGTGTTTATATTTGTGCTTTGCGGCAAGGAGTCACGGTGTAATAAGTCCTATATGGCACTCCGTTAAGTCCTCATGGAAGGCATGCGGTCAAGGGTTCGTAATCAACCCCCGCCTAGTCTCATCGAGTCTGTTCAGTATGCGCACGCTACGCGTTGCTCGCTTCTGAACCTGCACAAGATCCTGTTATCGAGTATGTCAGGAAAAGGGTTCATGTAGCCGGACCCCCGCCTTTCCTATAGCTCGCGTCGCTCGACGTCGATGCTCGGTGTACGCACGCACCGTTTTCATTTACGATCCGTGACGGCTTGGTTGCTGAGAGGGGTCCGCCCTCTTGTCTATGGCCCGATCATTTTCGCGAGGTCTAATGCTTGGTTGACTTGGGTTGAGCTGCTCCCCTTGGCTATGGCGGGACCGCCTTTCTACCATTTGGCCAGTGCCGTTGGTTTGGTTGCTTTACGAGCGAAGCTCGTTTGTGTGATATTCTTGTTTGCTTCCCTTTTCCCTTGTAGGTTGATAGCTTAGCTTAGACTTGTACCCTTTGTATGATAACATTAGGTAGCAAGCTTTCCCCCTTAGCTTAGGTTTTCCTCATGCATCTTTTAAAATACAAACCACACTCTTTGATTTTCTTTTCTTAAGAGCTTGTTATTTCCGCTCCATTCCCAAGCATAAGTCTCCAAAGGTCGAGCAGCGGAGTGTGAATGTAACTCGTTCACCTAAAAAACACAAAAACAAACAAAATTAGTTAGCCGAGCTACGGTTTCTCTGATTCCTCAAAAAGGATACGTAGGCAGCGGGGTAGGGCCCGTGCGAGCATAACTCTTTCTTTTCCCTACATTATGCATTCATTTTAGTCCGGATTAGCGCATTTTGCTTACACACCCATAGGTTTAGACATAAGCGTGGATACCATCGAGTACGATGGGCGCGAGGGGTGCTAATACCTTCGCCTCGCGTAACCGACTCCCTTACCCTTTTTCTCTGGTCGTGAGACCGTTGTTTTGTTTTGTGGTTTGCTGGCATTCCCTTCCTTTTCAGGATAAATATGTTAGTGGCGACTCTGTTAATTTTCGCGGGTAGCGACAATAAGCCGAATCAGCATTTACTATATAAATCACCATGTAACGTATAGAAAGGCTTTTTCTATAAGACAAGTCTTAGTTGCAACTATTTTATCTAATTTCTTATTTTATTCTATTTCATATATTAAAAGGTTTAAATTTTTATTAAAAATAAATTTACTTAAAAACGTAACTCTTATAAATATATTTAATATTAATTTTTAAATTATTTAATTTATAATAATATTTAAAAACAAAACATAAATTTGGTGTAGTCTATTTTTTGTATTTTATCCTTCATTTATTGTAAATATATTAAAAGTAACTAAAAGAAACAAGTAGAAGTTAATTATCTTATTTTTAATTAAAAAGTAACCATTATCTCAAAATTATACAATTAATAATGTTTTTTTTGCGTGCGTGTGGTCTAGCAGTGAAATAATTGGATTCTGAGAGTGTGCTCCAAAAGGTCTTTGCTAAAATCGTAAAAGTTACAATTGGAATATGCAATGTCGTCAAAAGAAGACCACCTCCATATCAAAATTTTGATATTCCAAACTATATTGTTAATATTCCAAATGTCATTCCTAAAACAAAAGTCGTTCCTTGTCAACTAAATAATCCAACAAGTGGCTAACCAAAACACCCCTAATTTGCCTACTTTGATGCCTTTTACCCGACCCATGGAATACCCTTCCATAAAAAATTGAAAATAATCTTCCTCATTCCATCTCGGGTAATCCACCCACTCACCAATTTCCTTCCAAACAACCTTAATCACATCGCATTTGAAGAAAATATGGTCCTTATCCTCCAAATGCATATCACAAAAAACACAATTTAATTTAGAAGTAGAAAAGTTAATACCTCTATACACTAAAAGATCTTTAGTGGGAAGCCTATTCACAAAAAGTCTCCATGCAAAAGCTTTAATCTTAAAGGGAACCTCAATCTTCCAAATCATTTCCAAAACTCTTCATTCTTATTTAAGGGACCAAAAGGCGTGCGAAAAGAAGCGTACCAATGGTAAAACGGAGAAATCGTATAACCCCTTTTCAATTAAAGAAGCTAACACACGGAGTCCTTGTCTTCTTTCAAACCTCCAAAATTCTCTAAAATACCCCATAAATCCGCTAGCTTTGGTGACAAACCCGCCTCCACAACCTTAACTTCCGAGATTCCTAAATCTCCCCATATCCACACCCCGTCACGCCATCCTCCCATAGCCGCTACGAACATTTTTTTCAAAGAAGAAAACGCAAAAAGCTCCGGAAAATCCTCCATCAAAATAGAATTATTTAACCAACAAACTTCCCAAAAAATAATGTTAAAACCATTACCCACTTTAAAGCAACAATTGGAAACAAATGGGTCCTTAGCAAAAGGAGTAAAAACACCAACCTTTAATAAGTCTCGCCACCAAAAAGATGAAGATAAATATTTGAAAGAATCTCCTCCACATAAAACATGCATTTTGACATCACCATATCGGGCCTTCAAAACCTCACACCACAGCGACCCCCCTCCATGAGCAGTCCTCCATCTCCATTTATTCAAAAGGGCAAATTAAAATCTTTAATATCTTTAATGGCTAAACCTCCTTTTAAATAAGGCAACGTCACAACTTTTCAACTAACCCAATGAATGTTCCTCTTCTCTACCACTCCCCCATAAGAAATTACTTTGTATCTTGATAAATTCTTTAACCACTTTAGTCGGCATCTTATAGACAGACATGACGAAAATAGTTAAAGAACTCAAAATGAACTTCAAAAGCGTAATTCTACCTCCAAGACTAAGAAAACGATTTTTCCACCCATTCAAACGTTTTCTCATCTTTTCCAAAAGTGGATGCCAAGTTGCCTCCTTCTTTGGATTGTAACCAATGGGAATTCCTAGAAACACGAAATTGCTAGCTTCCATCTTGCATGAAAGGTACAAAGAGGCGACTTCCAAGAAAAGTTGAGAAGTATTAATCCCTGTCAATTTACTTTTGTGAAAATTAATACCAAACCCCGAAACTAGCTCAAAAGCTCTCAAAACTATTTTTCAAGCCTTTACATGCTTCCATGAACCTTCTCCTATCATTAACGTATCATCCGCAAATTTGAGAATATCCACACAACACCTCCGATTAATCACCAAATTCTCATATTCTCCAATTTCAATCGATTTCCGAACCAACCTAGAAAGAGCCTCCGCTACAATAATGAAAAGAAAAGGCGATAAAGGATCCCCTTGTCTTAAACCTCTCTTCACACCAAACTCCTTAGTCGGGCTCCCATTAACCACTACCGACATATCACTTTTAAAGACCAATAGTTCCATCCATTTTCGCCATTTATCTCCAAAACCCATCTTATTCAACAAAAAACGCAAGAAATTCCAAGAAACTTTATCATAAGGCTTTTCAAAATCAACTTTAAATAGAAGGCAATAAATACCTTCTTTCCTAGCATAATCCACCACTTCGTTAGCCACCAAAACACCATCGAGCAATTGCCTACCCGAAACAAAGGCACTTTGACAATGAAAAACTATAACATTCAACACAATTTTCAATCTCCCCGCCAAAATCTTAGCCATGACTTTGTACATGCAACCCACCAAACAAATCGGTCTATAGTCATCCAAGCTTAAAGGATTGGAAGACTTTGGAATTAATGCAAAAAAATGAAGTGACTGTCTATGATTTTTGTTATTTTAAATTTTGTTTTAAGTCTCTAAATTAACTTGGTTAGCTTTAGACTTATTGTAACGCCCAGAATTTAATTAATTGGTTAATTAAATAAATAAATTAAATTAATTAAGGATTCAATTGTTGGAAATAGTCGAAGTTAGGGGATTTATTGGTATTAATTTAAGGGATGTAAGTGAAATTATTATATTGTTTGAGCGGTTGAATGGAAAGTCGGATTAAATTCGTCGGTTTAATCGGGAAATAATATTAGAAATAATATTATGGTATTGGGTTATTTATTTAGTTAATTTGGTTGGTTGGTATTAGTAGTTTGGAGGTGTTCCAAGAGTGGACCCGATAAGGAGTAGTAAAATTATTATGAAGTAATAATAACGTGGAATTGGGTTGTTAAATTGCTACTGTAATTGTGTGTTGATTGTTGTGGCTGTTTTCGAAAATTGATAAAAAAAACTAATTGTTTGAATGAATTGTTGCTGAAGAATTGGTTAGGTTGATTGGGTTGTTGTATTACTGGATTGTGTTATGTTGCCGGAGTTATTTTGTAACTCGAAGAAATTATAGAGGAATAGCAGAAAAAAATTGCACAAGGATTAAATTGTGGAAACCGTAAGGGGTGCCGAACGGCACCCAGGCAGGGAAAAGAAGCGCCCATCGGCACATGCATAATGGAGAGGTGTTCCGTTAGACACCAAGGCATGTGACGAGGGGGCACTTGTGTTGTCCAGTATTTAAGTGGTTAGTTTTAAGGGATAGTAGTATCAATAATATAATAGTTCTATACACTAATAACAATGATATACATATGTTGATCCGTTACATATAAGAAATATATTTTTGGGGGTTCTATAGCGATGTTTCTGTAGCTTCACGTGATGTATATACGTATATATTACTATGTATGTTGACTTTTTCAAGAATCATGGATGGTTATATCATATATAAAATTTAAATAATATAATAATAATTATACTAATAATAATAATAATAATTTAGTATTATTATAAATATAGTTTTAAAAGTTCTGAACTTATAAATAAACATTTAGTGTATTTAGTTAATTTAATAAAGGGGACCAATTAAATTAAGTTGTCCAGGTAATTACCTTGCAGTATGGCAGTAGCAGGAAAATAGCAATATCAGTAGTAGTTTAGTTAATTTAACAAGAACAATGATATCTGAGGTATAGAACTTAGTAGCAGAAGTATTTTAATAGTAGTAGAATAAAATAACTGGATTAGTAAATCACAAAGTAGAAATATTAGTGGTTTTATCCGATAATTAATTAACCGATTTTTAGTCGAAAATTGTCCGGATAATTGCGGATAATGTGTTGTTTATTATGGTTGGTGTGGTGTGTTAAACTACTTGCTGTAAAATGTGAATTTGCCGGCGATGTTGAATTGCGAGGCCTATGGCCAATGTGTTTTGTTGGTGAATAGTTGCTGTTGAATTATTTTTGTTGATAATGCTAAGTTGCAGAAAATTTTGGTAACGATGAGTTGCCTCTATTTATTGGTAACAATGGTGATATAGGCTTATGTCTCGCGACGAACTATGATGTTGTTATGTGATGTTGCATGTGTCGAGTCACATGCATTGCATTATTCCTGGATTGGCAACAATGACGAAGGCTTATGCCTGTTTTGATGCCTCTAATAATTGGCAGTTGGCGATGGGGGCTGAAACCCTGGGTACCACATGCATTTGCATTTGTTAGAGTCACATTTCATTGTGTATGATTGTGAGTTTGCGTGATTTGATGTATGAGCTTATGTGAATTACTATGACTTGGATATGAATTAGAGTGAAAAATTGTGACGTGTGTCGTTTTGGTTAAAATGGCATAGTGATGAATGTTATAACTTGAACTTGTACATATACTGTTTATCATAACTCTTTTTATATAGTTTGATATCTCACCCTTTCTTTTGTTTCGCCATTACCTTTATACTGGTAACGTGCAGGTAATTGCAGTGATGAAGATTTAGTTGCCGTGAGTCGAGTCGGTGTCGTCGCTCTGATACGTAGCACTCGGGGGATGAACGATTGATGTTTAATTGTTGTTGTTGTTCCTTTAGTTGTTGAAGGTTATGTCGATTTTGTTGAATACTTTTTTAAGTTGAATTATGTTGTTATCGTTCATCCGAACTATGTGTTATGTATCTATATTATATGTGATTAATATGCCGTTGTTTTAAGAAGTAAATGTGACATCTCATTTGTTGATAAAATTTTGTATAACTCTGATTTTCATTATAATTATCGAATGTTCGTTGAGTAGAATTGGGGTGTTACACTTATAATCTTCAATTTTTTTTTTGTTTATTTCAACTTTTTCTAAAACTAATTTTTACTCTGTTACAATCTTTTGTAAACAAAAATTACAAAAAAATTTGTAAAATAATCTTCAAATAAAAAATCGGTTTGAAGAATAATGATGATATAAATTATATTGATTAACATTAGATTTTATTGATTTGGTTCGATTTTAGCGCTAACTAAAAAATAACCAACTCAAATATTATGGTTTGGATTGAATTCCGGTTTGGTTCAGATTTGTCCGAACCAATAAACACTCCTAACGAAAAACATATCATGCGGATTTCTAAATATATGATTTGTAAAATACAATTTTTATTAAAATTAAATGGAAATTCCACAAAAAATAATTTTCGCATGAAAATTTGTAAAAAATAAAATATAATTTAGAAAATGAAATAGGAGAGCCCGCTCATTATATTGGTGAGTGTATCTTTTAAAAGATAGTATTTTAGAATTTAGAAAAAAAATAATACTAATTTAGTATTAAAATGAAAATAAAAAATGGTGTATTGGTAAAAAAATTCACCAAAATTACCATATTTCCAACAATATTGTATTGAATTTAGAAATAATTTTTATTCAGCAATAATCAAATATGTAAAAGTCATATCTATATTTGCAAAGTCAAATGTACATGCTCTATATCCATTTTCAAATCTGCTTTTTAATTCAATGGCTCAATGTGTACATGGAAAATATATTAACCAAATAAATTATTCAATGAATAAAAAAAAACAAACCTTGAATTTAAATTCAGAGATAGTTCTTCTTCTCTTACAATCTTCCGCTACTCTCATTCACTGGTACAATTCTCTACCTCTTTCTCGTTTTTTCCCCTCTCTGATGAATGCTCTAACTGTTGCAATCCATTTCAATATTTTGCGTTGTTAAGAATTCTTGTTTTCTTCGCCTTGCATCTTAGATATCTTATTTATTTCATAAACCACACAGTAAACTTGCTTGATCAAGTTAGTTTAGTTCAGCATTCCCATTTTCTGCGTCACTCTTGTTTAATTATGGCTTTTTGATGATGTTGCAGAGTGTTTGAAATTGAGTCCACTTTGAATATGGCTGAGGCTGCACAATCCAATGCTGAGCTGTTGGAATGGCCGAAGAAAGATAACCACCGATTCCTGCATGTTGTTTACCGTGTTGGTGATCTCGATCGCACCATCAAGTAAGGTTTAGTTAACTTGGATTGTTGAATTGTGCTGTCATGTGTGTGTAGAGGCTAATAATTTTTCTCAGGTTTTATACTGAAGTTTTTGGAATGAAGCTTCTGAGGAAACGAGATGTTCCGGAAGAGAAATATACCAATGCTTTTCTTGGATTTGGTCCTGAACAAACTAATTTTGTTGTGGAATTAACTTATAGTATGTTGCACTATCATCCACTTTTTGATTCAAGCATGCACTTTATCTTATGTATATTATGGTTCTCTGAATTGAATTTAACATGGATTTAACATATGTTGTTTTCAGATTACGGGGTGACCTCGTATGACATTGGGACTGGCTTTGGACATTTTGCTATCGCAACTCCAGATGTAAGCAATAGTATCGGTCTACTTTCACAAAAGTTTGTTAGTCAATTTGCTTGTTTTGTATTGAAACTGAAGTGTTATTTTTCCATTTCTAGGTCTACAAATTTGTTGAAGAGATCCGAGCTAAGGGTGGAGTCGTCACTAGGGAGCCTGCTCCAATTGGTGACATTGTTATTGCCTTTGTGAAGGATCCTGATGGTTATGAATTTGAAATTCAACAAAAAGCTTCAACCCCTGAGCCATTATGCCATATATTGTATCGTGTTGGTGACTTAGACCGCTCAATTAAGTTTTACGAAAAGGTAACTGACTATCCATTATGCCTTATATATATTGTTTAGTGTTTTTATAAACTAAGGCTGTGTTCTTACTGGATCATGTATCTTCTCAGGCTTTGGGATTCAAGCTGCTCAAGAAGTATGATTTACCTGAATACAAGGTGAGCACCGTAATTAACTTAATTTTAGCGATCTGCATAAGGACCCTCAGAACCATTTTATGTTTTTGATGGTTATGTGTAAGTCTATCTGGTTTAACTACGGAAAAACAAATATAGACTATATTTTGTTAGGGTATAATCGTGAAAAATTTTGGGCCATGTGCGGTAGCCCGGTAGCCTTCACTGCAAGTGCACGCCTTGGCGGACCATAACATATTTAAAGCATAAGCAATGATTTTTGTGAATTACACTACACTTCCTACAGATAACTTTTGCTATTATTGGATATGGTGAAGAGCCCGAGAGAGTTGTGTTGGAGTTATTATATAACTATGGTGTCACTGAATACACCAAGGGAAATGCTTATGCACAGGTTAGTAAAACGTTATGTTTTCTTCTATAAGCTTAAACTGTCAGTATATTCACATTTCTGCACCATTTGATAAAATTTGTGTGGTGTATATATATAACAGGTTGCTATTGGCACTGATGATGTGTACAAGAGCGCTGAGGTAGTCAAGATAGTCACTGAAGAGCTTGGAGGGAAGATTACCAGGCAACCAGGGCCAATTCCTGGCATTAACACGAAGATCACTTCTTTCCTAGATCCAGATGGATGGAAAATTGTAAGTTTTTTTTCTTTTTTTCCTTTCGGTACCAGTACCCGCACTGGTACCTATAGGAAAACACTTTTGATTATGTGGGCCGGCAATGGAGTACTATTGTACTTTGAACATGTCACACAATTTATATTGATGCATCTGTTGCCTTTATAAATGCGAAGCAAGCGGTATGATTAAATTTGTTTGAATTTTGTAGGTGTTGGTCGATAATCAAGATTTTCTGAAAGAGTTGGAGTGAAGAGTTGTTGCTTTTCATGAATAATAAGAGTCTTCAAGCTATTTTATGAAAATAAGTTGTATGTCTTTATGATTGAAGATCTACATGTATGTTATCAGTAATCAAAATAATATTATTCTGTTTGGCTTTTATAATATTTAGACTCAAATCATTCACATGCATAGTATATGTCTTCGAAATAACTCAAAATCATTCCCAACCAAAATGATCTTGGATCATAGCACGTTTTTTACTCTAGTTTCAGTTTTTTTAGTATCATATTTTTACCCAAAGCTTTTCAATTGTCTTTGGTAGTCTTGTAGGGTATTATAAAATCATATAAATTACTATTAGTTAGATCATTCAATATGAGTGCTCTTCAACTGTATTATCAATTTCGGCTGGATCAACCATTTCGTCCGCGACTGATGTGTTCTTAGTCAAGACACTAACAACCTTTTTCATTGGTAAGAAAAAGAGTGTCTTTTTGTTGCCACTTTTGAATAACTTCTCTCAAATTTAAAACGTTTGTTGACATCGATTGAACTGTTATCAAAGTAGATATGACATAATGATTGTGTTTTGAATTTCGAAAAGGTTTTTAAAAAAATTATGACACAAAAAAAGTATTTAGTGAGTCACATATTAAATCGTTTTGCTTAAGACATTCAACAACATTATTTAAAATTGTAGAAGTAGACTATCGATCACAAAATCTTTAAGATAAAAAGGTCTAGTCAAACTATACTCTATCATACTCCACTACTGAAAAATTCAAGAAGTAGAAAAGAGACTGTGGAGAAAAATTATGAAGTCCCAGTGCGATGTGAAAAGTGAATGAAGGTCTCTATTCATATTGAAAAAATAGATCCGACCCATGAATAAAGAGCCAGATCATTTGACTGCTAATGTAGTGGATAGACAGATGAAAAAACTTGGGAGATATTTCGAGTGAAGTTTGTGGGAGAGGATTCAGAGAGAGCTGGCATAAACTGTCCTAAACCCTAGACCCATCTTCACCAAACTCGGTCAATGCTGACCGTAACAGATGTGTCAATTTCATGTTTAGTTTTGTTTTAAAAATTCACAACTACAAATAGCCTCATTTCACCTTGGACGCAACAGAGATAAAATCTCTATTACACAGGCGAGGTAACGAACGGCGACATGAAAACCTGTCACTTTTTCTCTCGGTTATTCAAAACCGATGGGTAAAGTGGCATTAGTCATGGATTTGATCCCCAACAACTGCATTTTTTAAAATTTCAAAATTGCGCTACGTACTTTTTACCTAAGTTTTAAACAATAATCAAGAGGTATAGTTCTGTTTACAAAACCAAAATTGTTTAACGTATTTTTTTCGTTTTAATCTGCAAAGCATCAAATTTGTTGATAAATTCTAAATCTTCCTCATCAACAACAACAACAACAACAAAAACAAAAACAAAATCAATAGAATCCTTAAAAATTAAATCTCAACAACAACAATAACAACAACAATAAAATTCATGGATTCTTTAAACATTAAATTTCAACAACAACAACAAATAAACAAAATCAATAGAATTGTTAAATAAAAATTTCAACAACAACAACAATATTAACCATTTTACTTTATACAACTACAAATAACATTAATAAGTTACTTTCATGCTTTCCTAACTAGAGAAAAGAGTAAATATTAAAAAATTAATCTTGAAATATTTTTCTGCTCTTCCTTTCGTTACCATTGTTTTCAATATGTTAAGTTTAAATTTTAACACTTTGCATCCAAAATGAATAGTTCTAGAATTCACGTTTTGATTGGCTAGTGAGAGTTTCATGTGGATCATTAATGTTTTATATGATTGATGAGTTGACAATGTCTTGAGCATTACTACTTTATAAATGGACGACAAAGATTCGTTACTTGATTTTTTTTCATCAAATTGGTCATAAATAAAAAATATGTTACTTTACCACTTGAATTTAAGCAAAATCGAGATAATAGTTCATAAAAAAAAATTTAAAAATTAAAAGGTGATATAATGTAGTTGTTGGGATTCAAAGACGTGTCCTCTAGCTACTTTACCCCTCGGTTTTCACCAAACCCAAGGGGTCATAGTTTTTTTTTAAATTAAAGAGGGACAAAATATAATTGTTGGGATTCGAAAACGTGTTCTCTAAATATTTTACCCCTCATTTTTCAGCAAAATCGAGGTAACAAATCATAAAAAGTTTTAAAAAATTGAAAGGTGTTAAAATATAGTTGCTAACATAGAGTCGAGTTGGCCGATCAGACCACACATGGTATTAACTATTGGCATTGTTCGCTCTACCCACAAAAATTTTATGCCCCTTGAGACACACCCTAAGAAGATTAACTCCATTATATAAACACTTCAAATATGTGAAAGTTGTCTGATGTATGACTTAAAAGAATTTTATTTTCAATTCACTACCCACATTAAAACTTTGATACATGCTTTGACAAATGTTTCAACATTAATGCTCCAATATTAATTATTTCAACAATTCCCCTCTTGAAGTTAAAATGGTATTTAAGAAGTAGCGTCAAACGCTTTCTATAAAACAGTAAATATGCAAAGGTGTCAATAAACTTGAATATTAGCTTGAAGAGTAAGATTCAAATTTAATAAGAGTGGTTGTGGTCCTCAATCTCTGACATCAGACACATATATATCTTTTTCTTAAGATGTATTCCAAAAAGCCCGTGTTATAATGACCATGCACATATAATTCAGTTTAGTGAAGCTCTATGATTCTATTCATGAGATTTCGTAGCAAGCATTCCCACTTCCACATTCACAAAAGTGAGTCTATCAAAGGTATGGTAGGAAACATGCATATCATCCTATTTAGACTCGTTCCTTAAAATCCTGTAAAAAAAAAGAAAGAGAGGGAAAGGCATATTATAGGGTGTAGGCATAAAATCTTGACTTGACCCCCAAATAAAATGAGGGCGGGATAGGGGTGTCATACCCCAAATTTGTCCTACCCTTTTACTTTCATCTGGCTTAGGCTTTTCATTCATGTGCATATCTCCATTAGGACATTAACATGACTCATGCATTCATTAACCAATAACTTCGCATTGGATCAAGGATCTTGAAAGCTGGGGTTTTTATATGGTCGTTCATTGTGGACTTCATTCTCCTAAAGCTATAAGGTTTTCCCCTATGAAGATTCATCAAGGGCAAGAGGACTATGGTTTCTTATACATGGTGTCTGGATTTGTTAATTTTACTGAGGATCACAAGATTTCATGCTAATTGTTCTCCTATGCTTCAAGTATTGTCTTCGTCCAAAGGACTCCTCAGGACATTCCTTTTGTGATCATTAAGTCAAGGGTTTATGGTTTGAATTGCAAAAAGTGTGAGCATGTTTAGAAGATTCCTTTTGTTCAAGGTTACAAGGCATTTGGTTTGACTACTTGAATCATAAAGAGACTACGCAAAAGGGTCAACATACACGGCAAAGTCAAAGGGCCATTCAATTCATACATTACTAAAAGTTATTACAAAAAAAAGTGGAAAGGAAGAGAATAAGAGTTACATTCATGTGAAAGAAAAGAACTTCATTACAATATTCATCCATTACCCCATGTCCGTGTTTAATACATATTCGATACATCCATACAGTTACATAGAAAACTCCACAACAAATTGAATTACAAAAGAAAAAGGACCTATTCCTAAAAGCTTCAACATTTTGTCTTTAAAGCTTCTCCGTTCAATTCCATGCTTGATCCTTGTTGCTTCTTCATGCTTCAAACCTACCAACACGAAGAACCCTATCATTCCTTACAAATTAGAGCATACAAAGGTGCATATCTGAATAAAACTCTTCCAGCTCTCAAGAATATACAGACTTCACTCAACAATGCAAGATTAGGATCAAAGATAAAAGTCACTGTTCCATTCAATGCTGACATCCACTATTCTCCAGACACAAATCCGGTGCCATCAGCAGGTGATTTTAGGCCTGAAATAAGAGACACATTTGGCAGCTCAGCATTAGTTTCAATAACCAAACCTTCTAACAGGAGCAGAGTTTAACTAACAACCTAACCAAATGCACACAGTCAACATAATCTAAACCAAATAAAAACCCAGTCACCTCATAACCACAAACAGCTCTAACCCTATACACTACTAACAAGTTCCAATCAATTCCCTAAACAAATCCATGAAGACAATATCATAAAGGATTAAACCAGTTCAGCCAAATTAAATCCAAACAGTTCAAAATATTCTACCACCCCAATACAGTTCAGATTCAAAAAGAAATACTTACAACCCCACATCATTACCTGCAGCCAGTACGGTGCCCCTTTGCCATTAAACCAAACTGCCACGCAAACTTGCCGCATCTATCATACCATACCTGCATGATTCCAACATATACTAGTTCAGAAAATGAGAACGGAAAACAAAGAGAACTTGGCATTAAAGAACTCTGCATCCTAACAGTACCACAGCGGTACAGCCATACATACCTGGGTTCAAATATCATCCAAACAAAATTTGCAAGTCGTATAGCTGCACATTCCATTCAATCCATCAGTTCCGTGTTCCTCTAAACTACTGAAGCCCTGCATATACACCAGCATAAGCCATTCAAATTCAAACCAAATGTCAAAACAATTTCTAACTCCCTATTACAGTTTTGTAACTAACTTCGAACCACCTCACCGATTTCAGTTACAAACCTCTAACTACCTAAGTTCTACCAATAAGAGTAACAAACTTTCAAACCTATTGCCAGCTCACCAACTAACAGAATTGCCAACAAGCTTATAACAGAAAAAACAATTTTGTAACTAACTTCTAACAGAGGCATAACCAACTCCTAACCTCTCAATCATCACCCTCCAATTCTCCTAACTGAAAATCAATCCAACAGCTCTCAATCACTCAACCATAGCAATATACGCACTCACAAAAAGAAAAATAAGAAATCAAAGAAGAAACAGAAGAAGAAGGAGGATTCGCAAAGAGAAGAAACGGAAGAACTCGAAGACTCGCCGGAAAGATTACTTCGTTGTCTTCGCATTTATTTCGCATTCAATTGGAAGATCATTGTCTCCTCTGGTCTTCTGTTCCTTCATTCACGATCTTCTCTCCAGGTACGCTCCTGAGCCTTCGTTGTTCTTCATAGACCAGATCGTTCTAAATCAATGTAGAACTTAGGGTCCTATTGAATAAATCTGAGAGAGATACGAATTAGGATCTGAGGTTGAGATGAGAGGCGAGGGAGAACGACGCTCGTGGTTCCATTCACGGCGGCGCTGTGTTTTTGATCGGAGATAAGAACGAAGTTCACGGCGCCGTTTGTTCATTTTGAGTGAGAAAGAAAGATTAATTCTGAGAGTGAAAAGCCAATTCGTTACAACGCTAGCCCTAATTCCCTTTCTCTTTAATCAACTTTTTTTAATAAAAATCTGATAAAACAAAATGTGGATCATCAATTGCAATTGGGCTCATCCGAAACTGCTGCCACTCACCTCTCCTTCAGCCCATACAAGTTCAGCGCACCCCTTTGTGGTTTTTCTGGATAACAAAAACTATGTTGGGCCTTCCTCCCTTGGGCCTGTGCTAACTTTACTCATGCACCATGATTTCCAGTAATACACCCCTGACTCAAGCCAATCCATGTTAGATTTAGGTTTTTGTTTTCACATTTTTTCCCCTATTGTTTAGTTGATAAAAACATGATGATAACCATTTTGATAGATTTTTAGGATTTGCTAACATTAAAAAAGCTCATAAAAATAGTAGATCTTTTTAGGTTAATTTTGACATTAATCCATTGAATTCTCCCTCGTAGAAACTCATAAAAATAGTAGTATATTTTAGGTTAATTTTTGAATTGCTTCTTTTGTTCTCTTGTATCATCTCCATATGTTTTTGTGCTAAATTTTGTATGTTTGTGTTTACATTGATTTCGGCCAAGAACTTTGGCCTATGTTGTTAATATCATTTGTACGCTCCTTTAGAATCGATTCCATTATCATGTTAACTTTAGGCTAGAATCCCCTTTGTACATAAACAACAATAATTCTAGGCTTAGGAGTTAGGCTAGTCTCCCCCTTTTCCATTCCTTTTTACAACACTAAAACACCTAATAAATATCAAAATAAATTCCCTTTAAAAAATACAAAGAAAATACTAAAAAAACATTAATAAAAAAGTGAAAATCATTAAATAGGGAATGGAAGCTTGAATCTCCCTTGCTTAAGGGAATCATTCGAGTGCTTGGATCTCCCTTGCTTAAGGGAACCATTCGAGCGTAAGTTCCCAATTTCTAAAAAACACCAACCAAAGAGTAACTCGAGTTTCCCTTGCTTAAGGGATTTCCTCGAAACACTCAAAATCTCTCTCTCATCTCTTTTCTTAAGGGCAATGTTATTTCCGCTTGTACGCATCGTAGGTCGTCCCTTATGCAAGAGCGCGAACATTAACTCCGCCCAACTAAAAAACACAAAAAACAAACAAAAACATATGAGCCGAGCTACGATAACTCTGATTCCTGAAAAGGATACGTAGGTGATAACACGATTTTATATCGTATATTTAGCCTGAAATCCATAGATATTTATAGCATTTTCCATTTATTATATTGATTTATTATGATATTACGCGAGTTTTTGCTTTGTTTCAGGTTTTACGCTCTTATTATGACTATTTGTGAAAAGGAGAAGAAATGGAGCTAAAACGACCACTATTTATGCCTAAAAGATGAAAAATGGGTGCTGAAGTAAAAAGGGAGTGCAAATAAGGCCCAAATATGCTAAAGAAGACCCAAAAGCCCACTGAAGATCAAATGTGCGTGGCCCAAACCACACAAGCAAGTAGAGACGCACGTCTCCACACCTCATTGGCCACGTCAGCAAAAGGGAGACGCACGTCTCCAGTCCCCTACATTCTCTCCACTTGAGACGCACGTCTCAAGTCTTCAACGAAGCTTCCCCAAGAATCGGAGACGCACGTCTCCCAGTCCAAGTCTGCTGTATTTAAGACGGTCAAAGGTTAAAATCAATAGAGCGAAAGTTTGAGATATTTAACTGGATAGTAGACATAGGACATTAGTTTTAAGGATGGCGAAAGCGTATTAAAACTAATTAGAACTTATTTATTTTCAAAAATTGTTTTTACACCCGAGCGGGATGGCGAAAGCGTACGTTAGGGATATTAGTATGTTCCGAGTCAACAGAGCGAAAGTTTGAGATTAGGAGATTTAAATAGATAACAACTTCATAAAACAGGCATTTTATTAATTACGTTGTTTCCAAAAAGCTCTTCTAAAATCTAATGGGATGGCGAAAGCGTACATTAGGATTAGGATAGTAATCTAAATCAACAGAGCGAAAGTTTGAGACGAGGATTTTTAACCAATTGAATTAGTAAAGATTCTTAATTAAATTATGCAAAAGCCAATGGACCTTCGGATCATCTTAAGTTAAACGAAATACATACTCATATCTGTCTTTTATTATATTCTTTATTTCTCACAATCACTCTCCCTTAGGAACAATCAAAATATTAGTAGCCCTAGCTTTACATAGTAACCTTAGATAACGGTAGATCGATTCATAGTCCCTGTGGATTCGATATCTTTTAAAACTACACGACACGACTGTGCACTTGCAGTCATCAGATTAATAGACACGTAAAGTCGCGATCAAGTTTTTGGCGCCGTTGCCGGGGACTATTTAAGTCGATATCGTAACTCACTGTTACACCGTATAGACTAGGGAAACTCTTTCTTTTCTTTCTGAACGATTGTATGCCAAATACTCGTTCACAAGGAGGAGATTTAATACAACGAATTAACGAGATCGAACGTTTCATTAACGTCAAACGTCGAGCTCGCAATCTTCCCGAAGTAGCACCAATTCCGATTAATCAGGAATTGACTTTTACTGATCAAATTAATCAAATCACCCCAAAGTTAGAGATGGGTGCTCTTCGTCCTCTTAGAGACTATGCCGCTCCTTCGCGCGCTGAACCGCACTCAAGTATCGCACCACCTGCGATTGAGGCAAACAATTTCGAACTGAAACCTTCGTTGGTCCAAGCTGTTCAACAGAATCAATTCTCTGGAAGCCCTGCAGACGACCCCAACCTCCATTTATCTGTGTTCGTGCAATACGCCGACACTGTCAAAGCTAACAACGTTAGTTCCGAAGCTATTCGATTACGTCACTTTCCTTTCTCCTTGAGAGATAGAGCTAGAGCGTGGCTTCAATCCCTGCCTTCTAATTCCATAACTACATGGGATGAATTGAAGAGAGTATTCTTAGCGAGATACTTTCCGCCTAGCAAAACTGCTATGCTAAGAGGTCAAATCAACGGATTTACCCAGAAAGATAACGAATCACTCTTCGAAGCTTGGGAACGTTACAAGGACATGCTTAGACTATGCCCTCATCATGGACTCGAACCATGGCTGATCATCCATACTTTCTATGGTGGTCTCTTATATAACACTAAAATGACTATAGATGCCGCTGCTGGCGGAGCATTAATGGACAAACCCCATGATGAAGCATATAACCTCATAGAGAACATGGCACAAAACCATTACCAATGGGGTGGAGAACGAGCCGCTCTAGAGAAAGCCCAAACCAAAGGAGGAATGTACGAAATAAGTGGTATAGACCGCGTTAACGCTAAAGTAGACGCTTTAACTCAAAAGATCGAGAACTTAACCATCACTCTTTCAGCCACCGCTGCTGCTGTAACACCTAGCTGCGAGATTTGTGGATTGACTGGACACGCAGTTGCCGAATGTCAACTCTTGACTGGAGTCCCATCTGATCAAGTAAACTATGCTCAAGGAAACCCTTATTCTAACACGTACAACCCTGGATGGAAAAACCACCCGAACTTTTCTTATAAAAACAACAACGCGTTGTACGCGCCTGGACAAGCACCTGCTGTACCACCTGGTTACCAAAAAGCGCCTGTAGCTGCTCAAAACACCCCTAGGAAGTCAAATCTAGAAATCATGATGGAGAACTTTATAGCTTCCCAACAACAAACCAATAAGGACTTCCTAAATCAAAACATCCACAATTGCGAGCAACTAAAACAACTATCGAACGAAGTAGATGCCTTAGCTACGCATAACAAAATGTTAGAAACTCAAATCTCACAAGTAGCTCAACAACAAGCACCTACTGCTGCCCCTGCTGGAACGTTTCCTGCTCAACCACAACCTAATCCTAAAGGACATGCGAACGCGATAACACTACGAAGTGGAACGAATTACGATGGACCTATTGATCCTAGAACTCAAAACGCACCCATGTCACAACAAGAGCTAAAGGAAACCCAAAAGACATCAACTGATGATCAAACTGCTAAGACCAATGAGAGCAACAACGAAGTGGAACCTGAAAAAGAGAAACCTTACGTTCCACCACCACCTTATAAGCCACCAATTCCTTATCCTCAGAGATTAGCTAAATCAAAAACCGAAGCGCAATTTAAAATATTTGTAGAACTTCTGAAACAATTAAACATAACCATACCGTTCACAGAAGTCATAACTGAAATGCCTTCGTACGCTAAATTCCTAAAAGAAATCCTATCAAACAAAAAGAAACTCGAGGATAACGAAACCGTAACGCTTACCGCTGAATGTAGCGCTATCATCCAAAATAACATGCCTCCAAAACTGAAAGATCCTGGTAGTTTCTCTATACCCTGCGTAATAGGTAAAACCATCATAGAGAAAGCCCTGTGCGATTTAGGAGCCAGTGTTAGTTTGATGCCTCTTTCAACCTGTAAGAAACTAAATCTGGGTGAGCTTAAGGCAACGAGAATGTCTCTTTAATTAGCTGACCGTTCAGTCAAATACCCTGTAGGAATGTTAGAAAATATCCCTGCTCGTGTAGGTCAATTCTACATCCCAACTGACTTCATCATTATGGATATCCAAGAAGATTCTAACATCCCGATCATACTAGGAAGACCATTCTTAGCAACTGCTGGTGCAATCATAGATGTCAAGCGAGGAAAGCTTACTTTCGAAGTAGGAGAAGAGAAAATAGAATTTATTCTTTCCCAATTCCTAAAAGCACCCTCTATAATTGACACATGCTGCTCTGCCGACATAATCGACGAGTGTGTTAATGAAATAAAATCCGAACCAGATAAGGAAACCGAGATCCTAAAAATTCCTATACCGCCAATCTTTGAAGATGACAACTGGCGTGGGGAATATCAAGATGACCATCTGAGTGAATGTTTAGCCTTAACCCCTGATCCTATACCTGGACCGAAGAAACCTGCTATAGAACTGAAAACACTGCCTACCGATCTTAGATACGAATTCCTAGACGAAGAACGTAACCGACCCGTTATAGTTAATGCTGATTTAGGACAAACCGAGACTGTAAAATTACTTATTGTCCTGAGGAAATACCCAACCGCTTTAGGATATAACATATCAGATTTGAAAGGAATAAGTCCTTCCCTCTGTATGCACCGCATTATGCTCGAAGACGATTGTAAAACCTCTAGAGAACATCAAAGGCGAATAAATCCTATTATGAGCGATGTGATTAAAAAGGAAATCCAAAAACTGCTAGAAGCCGGAATAATATATCCTATATCCGATAGTAAATGGGTTAGTCCTGTTCATGTCGTACCAAAGAAAGGAGGAGTTACTGTAATCACTAACGCAAAAGGCGAATCTGTAGCGCAACGTATCCAAACTGGATGGAGAATATGCATTGACTATAGGAAGCTAAACAAAGCTACCAGAAAAGACCATTTCCCTTTACCTTTCATAGATCAAATGCTTGAACGCCTAGCCAAACACTCACATTTCTGTTATCTAGATGGATACTCGGGATTTTTCCAAATTCCTATCTACCCTGACGACCAAGAGAAGACCACATTTACCTGGCCTTATGGTACATTCGCTTATAGACGAATGCCTTTTGGGCTTTGCAATGCACCCGCGACCTTCCAAAGATGCATGATGGCAATATTTGCCGACTTCCTAGATGGAATAATGGAGGTCTTTATGGACGACTTCTCTGTCTGTGGAGGAAGTTTTGAAACATGTTTAGAGAACCTTGAATTGGTACTTAAACGATGCGTAAGCGTAAACCTAGTCCTTAATTGGGAAAAGTGCCACTTCATGGCTCGACAAGGAATTGTACTTGGACACATCGTATCTGATAGAGGGATTGAAGTAGATAAAGCCAAAATCGAAATTATCGAAAACCTTCAACCTCCCAAAACTGTTAGAGAAATAAGAAGTTTTCTAGGACACGCTGGTTTTTACCGACGTTTCATTAAGGATTTCTCTAAAATAACCAAACCCTTAACTGAATTACTAATGAAAGACGCCGAATTTATTTTTACCGATAAATGCACTGAAGCATTTCATACGCTTAAACGAGCATTAATCTCTGCGCCAATTATGCAACCTCCCGACTGGAATGAGCCTTTCGAAATAATGTGTGACGCAAGTGATTATGCTGTAGGAGCCGTTCTAGGGCAAAGAAAAGATAAGAAACTACATGTCATATACTATGCGAGTAGAACCCTAGACGAAGCTCAAATGAATTATGCCACGACAGAAAAAGAATTATTAGTTGTCGTATTTGCATTAGACAAGTTCCGTTCTTACCTGGTAGGAGCCAAAATAATCATATACACTGACCACGCTGCCATTAGGTACCTCCTAACCAAGAAAGACGCCAAACCGAGACTTTTGGATCCTGTTACTACAAGAGTTCGACTTGGAAATTAAAGATAAAAAGGGAACTGAAAATGTCGTAGCAGATCACCTCTCTCGATTGGAAAATCTGAAACCCGAACAAGTACCAATTGACGATGATTTCCCTTATGAAAGACTCATCGCTCAGTTAGAAGCCAATGAATTCGAACCATACCATCCAAACGCTGAAACCAACAAATTAGCAGAAATAGCTTTAGCCCGCTCTGACACACCTTGGTATGCAGATTTCGTAAACTACCTAGCTGCTGGTGTGCTTCCTCCTGATCTAAGTTAGCAACAGAAGAAGAAATTCTTCCATGACCTAAAACATTACTATTGGGACGACCCACTCCTGTTCAAAAGAGGCCCCGATGGAATCTTTAGACGTTGTGTAACCGAGGAAGAAATAGGAAGTATAATAACACACTGCCATTCTGCACCGTGTGGAGGACACCATAGCACATCTAGAACCTGCGCCAAAATCCTTCAATCTGGACTCTTCTGGCCCAACCTGTGGAAAGATGTTTATTTTGCTGTACTAAACTGTGATAGATGCCAACGAACCGGAAACATTTCGAGACGCGATGAAATGCCTCAAAAGGGCATTTTGGAAGTAGAAATATTTGACGTCTGGGGAATAGACTTTATGGGTCCGTTTCCGTCATCGTTTGGAAATCAATATATACTCGTAGCCGTCGATTACGTTTCAAAATGGATAGAAGCTATCGCTTCTCCTACAAACGATACACGAGTAGTTATCAAACTCTTCAAAAACGTCATCTTTCCTAGGTTCGGTGTGCCTAGACTAGTAATTAGCGATGGTGCACTACGCCAAATTTGGCTTTTAGCAGCACCCCTACGAAAGCGCTTTTAGGAAAAGCGCTGGCATAGGCTTCGCTAAAGACAAAATTAAAAAACACGCTAAAAAAGCGCTCTAATAGTGGGGGGGTATGAAAGCGCTTTTAAGAAGCGCTCTGGTAGGGGGGGTTATGAGAGCGCTTTTCAAAAGCGCTCTGGTAGGGGGGGGGGGGTACGAAAGCGCTTTACAAAAGCGCTCTGGTAGGTGGGGGGAACGTGGGGGGAACGAAAGCGCTTTTCAAAAGCGCTCTGGTAGGGGTGTTTAATGAGAGCGCTTTTTGTCAAAAGCGCTGGTATAGCCTAGGCTATGAGAGCGCTTTCCAGAAGCGCTTTAGTAGCCTTATTACTAAAATTAAAACCAAAAACACGCTTCTACTGTTTCTCACTTTCTCTCTTTCTTTTTCTCTCTGCACGCGAACCAGAAACCCCACCCCTCACCGTCGTCGGTCCTCCGTCAACCTTATCGGTCCTCCGTCAACCTTATCGGTCCTCCGTCCACCACCATCGCGCGAACTTCTTCTCCTCCGTCCACCACCATCGTTTCGTCTCCGTCTCTTCTCCTCTGGTAGCAACTTGCTTTGCGCCACCCAGGTATCACACTTCTCATAGCTTTTAACAAAACCCTAGATGTATCAATGTATCCTTGTGATTCTGAATTTGATGGAATGCTCTTTTCTTAAGGCCTTTGATATATATATATATATATACATAATATTTCTGTTAGCAATTGCCTAGTTCCAGAAACGTGTGATTTTAGGTGATAGGGTTTGTTCCAGAAACTTCTAAGTGATAGGGTTTTGAGTTCTGTTGAACTGTGAAATGGTGGCTGTTGGATTGTTTGGGGTCTGCTTGTATGGTTTTCACAAAATATAAATTTAACCTCTTCTTATCTTTTGAGTTCTGTTCCATAGAGAGGCTCTTATTCTTAATTTGTGGTCTCCATTTATGTCCTTAGCCTCTTCTTATCTTAGTACAATTGAAATTGTGAGTCTCTTGTTATCTTAGTAGAATTGAAATTGTGAGTAAAGTTTCTTGACTGTTGTATAAGATAGTGGAGGAGGTGCAATATTTCTCTACCAATGATGATATATGTAGTGGATTTTGAGGCATGTCGGTATATACATACGTGTAAAGGTATATAACTAGCTAGTGGCATAACCGATGCCCATCATATATTTGGGCATAAAACTGAATATAAATTAAATGATATAAAAATGAATATATAATAGTATCAGTATGAACATAATTAAAAATGAAACATCTCATGAAACAGAGACCAGCACTAAAATCATACCATTCCCTCCATATGCCATAAAACTCACATTACAGACAGTTTTTCATTCATTAGAATTCACATGAAGTTATCCTACAATATTTCTCAATTTAGTGAAAAGGTAGTTACTACGAAGTTTCTAAGAAATAGCGCAGTTTCTAACTGTTTCTTTTGGGTCAAGCTTGTACAATATAAGTTTCTTTGTAGAAATGAATTTAAGAGCTTGTTAAGATTTAAATTCTTCAGCGTCTTTGATCTGTAGTGAGTCTTATACTTTGCATTTGATCAGTTGATAAGTATGAATTTTGTCAAGCAAACATTTTGCTTGTTAAGTCCAAATGATGTTGGGAAACTGCGCAAGGGCTTTGAGTGATATAACTATCATATTTATTATTATTAACAATGAAAGAAATTTTATGAAAATCCCATCTGATGGCAGCAGCTACAAGAGTTTTTTACTTGAGTATTTCTTGAATTAGAGGAAAATGTTAGGTTATTTCCATTGAGGGAACTATTTGATGAATACATATCTGGAAGTTTGAGATGGACAGTACTGGTGTATTTAATTAACTGCATCATGAGCTATTCACCCATTCTTATTATAATCATACATTGAATTGAATTTCTTGTATAGGTCTGACTGGATTGATAACTTTGGATCTCTTTGGAGCTCGTATCATTGACTCTGGTACTACATATTTAGGAGTATGTACACACATCAAACTATTGTTGATTTCCTTTGTTCAATCGATTTTGTCTTGGTGGTTACTAACTTTGTGAATTTGCTATAGGGGTAACTTGTGTATAGTGAAAGTTTGATCGTTTCCCAGCCTAGTTCGACGTTTGGCGTTTTCTTGAGTTCGGTAACATCCGAGGTAAATTTCTTTCTCAAATTACTGGTATTATGATGAATTTGTCTGAAATTGTGTGATTATATATGTTACGTTTTATTGCTTCGGATTCATTCCGTTTATACTTTGCGTTTTGACAGAAACACATTAGTTTTATGTGTTTAGAGAGTTAATATAGGAGGTACTTACTAACTTTGTGAATTGAATTCGCCATAGGGGTTACTTGTGAAGAGTGGAAGTTTGACCGTTGTTGTTTAGCTTAATTAAGACATGGATAAGACATGGATGAATTCAAACCGATTGTCGAAAGAGTACGAGAAAGGGGTATGGGAATTTGTTGAGTTTGCGGTTGCGAACTCCAAAGACCCGCTTCGAATGCCGTGTCCTTGCTTGGGTTGCTGTTATGCCGGGGGTAAGGTTGACGGGAATCAGTTGGGATCTCATTTACTACGGTTTGGAATTGATAGAAGTTATACATGTTGGACAATGCATGGTGAGAAAAGTACCGGGAATGCTGGGTCGAGGTGTAATAGGAAGTATGCTTCAAACGACGATTGCACAGACACATACGATTGTGATCGAGTCGAAGAGATTGCAGAAGCGCTGGAAGAAGATCTAGCGGATTGTCCCAAAATGTTTGAGAGGTTGGTAAGCGATGCAGAGAAACCGTTGTATGATGGTTGTTCAAAATTCACAAGATTGTCTGCGGTGTTAAAGTTGTACAACTTAAAGGCGGACAATGGATGGTCGGATAAAAGTTTCACAGAGTTATTAGCCCTTATGAAAGATATGCTACCAGAGGATAATGTTCTTCCCAATCGAACGTATGAAGCCAAAAAGATGTTGTCTTCTATTGGAATGAGCTATGATAAGATACACGCATGTCCAAACGATTGCGTTTTGTTTCGAAACGAGTATGCAGCGTTGAATGAGTGTCCTAAATGTGGTGCCCCTCGATATAAGAAAAAGTTGTCTCCTGCTAAAGTCTTATGGTATTTTCCTATAATTCCGAGATTTAGACGCATGTATCGTAGTGAGACCGATTCAAGACACTTGACTTGGCATGCAGATGAAAGAATTATTGATGGAAAGTTGCGACATCCGGCAGACTCACCACAATGGAGTAAAGTTGATACTGAATATCCTGAATTTGGAAAAGAAGCAAGAAACCTTCGGTTGTCATTGTCTACTGATGGAATGAACCCGCATGGTATTCAAAGTATCTCGCATAGCACATGGCCTGTGATTCTTATGATTTATAACTTACCTCCGTGGCTATGTATGAAGCGTAAGTACATGATGTTATCTATGCTAATTTCTGGGCCTAAACAACCAGGGAATGACATAGACGTATACTTGGCACCCTTAATCGAAGATTTAAAGTTTTTGTGGGAGAGAGGTGTGGAGGTTTACGATGGGTATAGGAAAGAAAGTTTCAACTTGAGGGCGATGTTGTTTGGAACAATTAATGATTTTCCAGCATACGGAAATCTATCCGGGTACAGCAACAAGGGTCAAAAGGCGTGTCCTGTTTGTGAAGATGAAACCGATACGACACGATTGGCGCTTTGTCAGAAGAATGTCTTTCTCGGCCATCGTAGATTCTTAAATTCTAATCATCACTACCGTGGGTGGAGAAAAGCATTCAATGGAGAGGCCGAACATCGTACAGCCCCGCCTTTTTTGTCAGGTGATCAAATTTTTGAAAAGGTGAAAGATGTGAGCACTCAGTTTGGCAAGCCTTTTGCACATTCAATTGTCAAGGGTGGGTGGAAGAAGAAGTCAATTTTCTTTGAACTTCCATATTGGAAGTCGTTGTACGTAAGACATTTCCTGGATGTTATGCATATTGAAAAAAATGTATTTGACAGCGTTATAGGTACGCTACTCAATATACAAGGAAAGTCTAAGGATGGCGTTAACATAAGGAATGACATGGTAAACATGGGGATGAGAACTGAATTGGGGCCCGTGACGAAAGGAAGACGAACATATCTGCCACCTGCTGTTTACACTCTATCTAGAAAGGAGAAGAAAACATTGTGTAAGTTCCTCAGTGAAGTAAAAGTTCCAGAAGGCTACTCTTCAGATATTAGAAGACTTGTGTCCATGAAAGACCTCAAGTTAAAGAGTTTGAAGACGCATGATTGCCATGTTATAATGGAACATTTTTTACCAATAGGTATACGTTCTATTCTGCCAGAAAAAGTAAGAAGCGCAATAACTAAGCTGTGTTTCTTCTTCAGGTCTATTTGCAGTAAGGTGGTCGATCCCGCGATCTTACCAACATTGCAAAATGAGATAGTTGTTACTTTATGTGATCTTGAAATGTATTTTCCTCCCTCGTTTTTTGACATAATGGTTCATCTAGTCGTTCATCTTGTGAAAGAGACACAACTGTGCGGACCAGCTTATATGAGATGGATGTACCCTGCTGAACGTTATATGAAAATATTAAAAGGGTACGTGAAAAACAGAAGTCGACCGAAGGGTTGTATTGCCGAGCGATACGTTGCTGAAGAAGCGGTTGAGTTTTGTACTGAATATCTGTCAAATGTTCAATCAATTGGACTCCCCAAATCTCATATTGTCGAAAAAAAAGAAGGAAAAAGGCTAATTGGAAATAAAGTTGTGACAGTATCAATGGTCGAACGGGATCAAGTGCACTTGTATGTTCTGCACAATGAGATTGAGGTTGAGCCGTTTGTTGAAATGCACAAAGTTGTTCTCCGAGATTTAAATCCAAATAGAAATGAGAACTGGATAGTACGAGAGCACAATCGAAGTTTCATACCGTGGTTTAGAGATCATATTTATTCAAAGTATCGTTCAGATCCTGCTTCAGTAACAGAAAGGTTGAGATGTTTAGCCTATGGTCCATCTGTAATTGTACTTTCTTATAGCGCATACGCAATTAATGGATACACATTTTATACCAAAGAACAGGATGATAAAAGTACTATGCAAAATAGTGGTGTTACCTTGGTAGCTGAAGCTATGCACATATCAAGTGCGAATGACTTAAATCCGAAATTTGCAAATTTGTCATATTTTGGGGTTATCGAGCGCATTTTGGTGTTTGATTACGCGAAGTTTCAGATTCCTGTATTTGGTTGCAAGTGGGTTGAAAATAATAGTGGCGTACGAATGGATAAGTCAGGATTTTTGCAAGTGGATCTCAATAGGGTAGGGTACAAAGATGAGCCTTTCATTCTAGCCTCTCAAGCTAAACAAGTGTTCTATGTCAATGATCCGACAAGTACGAAATGGTCTATAGTGCTTTTATCTAACAAAATAGTTGATGAAAAAATTGAAGATCAAGGTGATATTGGTGTTGGCATTGAATCTTGTACAAGAAACGATCAAAATGAGAATGAATCTTGTATTAGAAATGATCATAATGAGGGTATTTGGATCAATCCAACCGTCCGCATTGTTAAGAGACGCGTAGTACACAAACCTACCAAGAAAAGAAAGAGACGTTAGTGATAAAGGTAATAGTATACATAGTCCGACTAATTTGTTTTATTCAATTTGGTGCATATTCTCGTTTTGTACATAACTTTTGAACCATGTATCCGCTTGTTGACTTCTTTACATGTAACTATACTATTTTGACGATTCCGGAGCTGCTCATGCACTTATATTTACATTTCGGGACTATTTTTTTATCGGTTTTGCTTCTGCCCGTAATCAAAAGTCGGGCTTAGGGTCTGAATTTCGGAAAACCGACTTTGTTTTTGAGTCCGTGGCGACGTTTTACCATAGCCATGTAAATTTCGTTCAATTCCGATAACTTTCTTTTTTTACGCTTATTTTGATTTGTACCGATTTCGTTTCCGATTTACTTGTACATGCATGGTTTGACTTCCATTTGACTTGTATAGATTGTTAGCTTATTAATAGTGTACTAATGTGCTTTAGTTTGTTTGATACAGGTTCAATGGCTTCAGATAGAGATGCTCCACCTGAAAACCCACCTGAAAACTTACAAGAAAACTCACAAGAAAGAGTTGCTTCGGATACAAATGCTCCACCTGATACTGAAGCAAAAGAGGTTGCACGAGGCATCACTATTATGAGGGGAATCATACGACATAGAGACCAAGGATTAGTATACCGATTGGAATGGAATTCTGATAAACAACCAATTGGTCCTAATTCTGCAAAGTTGACAAGTTATATTGGTACACTTGTCCGTATGCATATTCCGGTCTCCATAGCTACCTGGAAATCGAAAACGAAAAATTTAGAATTGGAGGAGAAAAAACAAGCGATTTGGGAAGAGCTTCAGGTATATATCATATATGGTTAATTGTTGTTATTATCTTGACGATAAATTGTTTAAATTATTTATACTAACACACTATGCGTACGTTTTTTTGCAGAGGACTTTTGAGATACCAGATGAACGTAAAAGCTACATACTTAGTTTGGCCGGCAAGAGATATAGAGGGTGGAAAAGTTTTTTGACAAACACCTATCTTAAGGATAAAGATGGAAAATTTCTTGAAGATGCACCGGGACGGCCAACAAAGTATGCGACCTTCATTGATGAAGCAGATTGGGCTGAGTTTGTAAAGCAAAGAGATGAAGCTTTTCAGAAAAAGAGTGCCACGAATAGGGAGAGAGCATCCAAACCCGCGTATCCATACAAAAAAGGGCGTTTGGGATATGCACGCTTAGAGGATAAAATTGTAAGTAAATAGAAATTCGATTTAATTAATTGTCTACATGTGCATGTTTTAATTGACGATTTTATCGTTTGTGTCAATGCATAGTTGGAGGAGACTAAAAGTGAGGAAGCTTCACTTCCTGTACATGTGTTGTGGAAGGAAGCTCGTGTGGGCAAGAATCACGCTGTCGATCCCGATGTTCAGAGAGTTTATACTGAATGTGTAAGTATAATACTGTGTCTTTAATTAAATCAAATGTTTTTTAATATATAAATGACTTTTTATCTCCACTAATAATTATTTAAATGTAAATGAATTACAGGAGACCTTGTCGCAATCGGCATCCACCGGTGAGGAGAGCGTACTTAGTAGAGTACTAGATGCTCCCGAGTATCCCGGTCGGGTGAGGGGTAAGGGTCATGGTGTGACTCCAACCTCTTTTTATAAGAGTTCTAGGAGAAGATCAAATCTTACCAATGAAGAAGTGTTGCAAAAGTTGCAGGAATTGCAAGCACAGGTCTCTGAATTGCAAAGAGATAAAGATATGTATATGAGAGAAAAGTGCAACACTTCATCGGTGAGAGAAACTAGTGATAAGGCTAGTATCAACTATCAAAAGAAATTTCCCGAGGTAATTATAAGTTTTTTTCCTTACAAACTGTTCTATTTTATTAATGATAATGACTTTATATTTACTTTTGGTTTAGGGCATTTCATCTTGCCAACTATACTTATCGGAACCGAATTATCGACTAGTTGGCAAGGGAAAAGTGCACAACACTTCGGGAGATTTACTTCACCACAGACCGCTCCCGGATGGACACCTGAAAGTATCGGTGGATGTTGTATTAGATCGTGATGCGATTCTACCGGTACCTGACATGGTCTCAGAGACGACATTGCTGCGAGATGCAATAGGATCGTTTGTTGCATGGCCCTCGGAGCTCATTACCATTAGTGATGAGGTAAATTGAAAACGATTATGAATCATTTAGTTTTCGAATGTCAATTCTAAACCGTTTATTAATTATGTTTTACATTTTATTTTTAGACTGCTCCTATAAAACCCGCAATTAAGGGTAAAGGGATTTTACAGGAGGAGGAGTCTGTTGCATCGCTAAAAGAGGTACATTTAAAGTGTTAATATATAATCTGAATCAAAATATGCATGATTTTATATTTTACCTAACTTATATGATTTTTAGGCATCCGCTCGGGAGTCACAACAAGTGACGCAGCAGGTTCGTAGCGTACCACCCAGTGGTCCTCCGAAGCAAGCGGCAAGAAAAGGCGGTGCTTTTGTGCCTCGATACCGGGCGACACTCGCAACAATGGTTGATATGTCCGATATGAAGGATGGTGCTTTACGGGAAATCGATATGGATGAAAGTGTCTTCGGTATTGAGTTCAAGTCACATATTACAATTGAAGACTTGCAAGAGATTTTTAACCATGATCAACTAGGCGTCAGTAATATGCAATCATACATCCGGTAATATTCACTCATCCGATATATTATTTAATTAGTCCCACAATATAATTTATTTACACTTTTCAATGAAAAGAATCTAATGTTTATTATGTTTTTATTTAAGGTTGTTGTATGACAGAGTGTTGCGCGGGATTGCATTGTCTAACAGATTCCGGTTCGTGTCTTCCGCCCATTGCAGCGGAATGGAAATTGTTTCGGATCCGGAATCTGTTAGACAGCGCTTAGTCGATAGATTCATGTCCACCGGCAATACAGAATGTCTGCATCTTTGGGCGTATAATACCCGACCAGTAGGGTTAGTTTCTCATTCTTTATTCATCTAATCTCTGTTTCTTTAGTGTATAGCAATATTTTCATATAACCTATTGTTTTAATTTATAGAGCACACTGGTTGCTTTCTATCAACCCGATAAGGGAAGTCGTGTATTATCTGAATTCGGTAAAGGGTGAATGGACCAATTATCCGGCCATGAAGGAAATCGTTGATTTGTAAGTGGGATCGTTCTAAATATATATTCGTGTATATTTATATATTTACTTATTTGTGGGATTGATCTAAACATATGCTTTTATATATTTGTTAATTAGATCAATACAAGTATTCCGTAGTCAACGGGACGCACAGGTATCCCGGACTAAATCAAACAACATCACCTGGATCGAAGTGCAGGTACATTACTTTTCACAAATTTGCTTATAATATTTATGCTACTTGGTAAAACAAGACAACTTATATAGAATCTTATTTGTTTTTCTATGTAGTGTCCGCTACAGCGTAACAGTTCAGACTGCGGATACTTTGTATTGAGGTTTATGAAAGAAATCATTCAGGCGAATCAATTAGAGATTCCTCCCACGGTATAAAGTTATAACTTAAGATAATTTCATATAATTTATTACATTTACCTAAATATATTATTCATATTATGTTTTTGTTTTATAGTACCTTGACGAATTCCGTGCTGCTGGGTACTCGAAGCTAAAGTTAGAAGAAATCAAAGAGGAATTGTGTCAATTTTATATTAAGCTATTTTTCATGCAGATTTGAACTATAATATTGTTGATTTTGTAATGATGTATATATATAATTTTGTAATGATGTATATATATAATTTTGGATATTATAATGGTATATATTAGTATATATATTGTCTTACTGATGGCTGAAATAATATAGTCGAAAATATATTACAGGTCGAAAATATATTACAGGTCGAAAATATTACAGGTCGAAAACATTACAGGTCGACTGGGAGGATTAAATTATAGGCTGCACATAAAAATACCTCATTTAGCAACTACAGCGCTTCTAAAAAGCGCTCTTAAAGGTCCACATACTAGAGCGCTTCTTAGTAAAAGCGCTGGCAAAGACCAGTAAAAAAGCAAAAAAAATTAAAAAATTACGCAGCATACAAAAGCGCTTTTGGAAAAGCGCTCTGGTAGGCCCCCCTATGAGAGCGCTTTTTCTGGAAAAAGCGCTCTCATAGGGGGGCCTACCAGAGCGCTTTTCCAAAAGCGCTTTTGTATGCTGCGTAATTTTTTAATTTTTTTTGCTTTTTTACTGGTCTTTGCCAGCGCTTTTACTAAGAAGCGCTCTTAAAGGGGGGTCTACCAGAGCGCTTTTTCCAGGAAAGCGCTCTTATAGGGGGTCCTACCAGAGCGCTTTTTCCAGGAAAGCGCTCTTAAAGGGGGGGTCTACCAGAGCGCTTTTAAAAGCGCTTTCGTAGCCTACGCCAGCGCTGGCTTTGGCAGCGCTTTAAAGCGCTGTTAAAGGCCAAAAAAAGCGCTGTGAAAGCCCTTGTACGGCGTAGTGGTGGTTCCCATTTCATTTCAAGAATACTTGAGAAACTCCTTCGAAAATATGGAGTAAATCATCGAATAGCTACACCATACAATCCACAAACAAGCGGACAAGTAGAAGTATCTAACCGCGAAATAAAACAAATATTGGAGAAAACTGTTGCTATATCTAGAAAAGATTGGTCAACCAAGCTAAATGAAGCTTTATGGGCTTATAGAACAGCTTTCAAAACTCCAATAGGAACTACCCCATTCAAACTCGTTTATGGAAAATCATGCCACCTCCCGGTAGAGTTAGAACATAAAGCTTATTGGGCCATTAAGAACTTAAATCTAAACTACACCGCCGCTGGTGAGAAACGACTTCTAGACATAAACGAATTAGAAGAACTTAGACAAGACGCTTACGAAAACGCCAAAATCTATAAAGAGAGAACGAAAAAATGGCACGACAAGCGTATATCTAGGAAAATTTTTAGCATAGGCGATAAAGTACTTTTGTTTAATTCTAGACTAAAATTATTTCTTGGGAAGTTACGATCTAGATGGTCTGGCCCTTTCGAAATAACTAACATATTTCCGAGCGGAGCGATAGAAATCAAAGGAGAAATCGTCAAACCTTTTGTCATAAATGGGCAACGTCTTAAGTATTACCATCATCTCGAACACGATGAAAACATTGAACTTTTTAAACTTGACGAGCTGCCCGCTCATTCGAAAAAATAGTTTTCTATTTTTAAAATCGTCGAGCTTACGACATAAAACAAAGCGCTTGGTGGGAGACAACCCACATTTATTTATTCTTTTATTTTATTTTTATTTTTATTTTTAACCTTTTATTTTCATTTAAATAATCTATTCTATTTTGAATTATTTTAATTTTAATTTTAATCATTTTTACATTCTTTTTTCCTACATTTTATAATAACTACTATAATTATAACTGCTATCTTAATTCGAGAAAATATTCCTTTTTTTATAATTATATTTATTATTATAATTTGTTACATTTTTATATTATTTTTATTTTTATTTTTCTTCCTTTTAAATCAACACTAGCCTAGTTCTAACTTAATCTTAATATTTTCAACTTCTAGGTTTTCTTAACTACTAACTAAGATGCAAGAAATCGATAATATGGAAGTTGTGTTCCGTGGTAGAGGACAAGAAGCAAGATTTGATAAGCTGGCTGAAAGACAAATGGATTTGACCTGCTACCCTCACCAACCGACTATGGTAAGACTTGGTATCGAAGAAAGCGTTCTACACCTGCTAAACCAAATTGGTTGGACTGGTTCTCACCTGTTCCGCAAGTTTAGTACCTATCGGAAGCTCACTCTGGAATTCTTGAGCTCCCTGACCTATCTTCCTAACTGTGGACAAGGAATGAGAAAAGGAGTCATTCTCTTTAGACTCTTTGGTATGGAATTTAACTTTTGCATCTGAGATTTTGCTGAAATGCTAGAACTACCTCATGGATCAGATGCATACACCCAAGTAGCTAAAGACAGCCTTGCGTACTGGGAGTTGGAACGATATTGGGGCAAGATCACTGGAAACGACAACCCTGAAGAGAACGAATTCCAATCTGAGAACATCCATAACCCTGCTTTCAGATACTTCCACAAGATCATTGCTCATTACATCTTTGGTAAACCCGATAATGTCACTGAAGTTTCTAGAGAAGAGTTATTCATCATGTTCTGCTCCTCTCAGAATCGCCCGGTCAATGCCATCGCATTCATGCTAACAAACTTCGAGCGCATCACGCAAGACGAAGTTTCACCTATTAGGATCGGCGGATTTGTCACTATGATTGCTAATGCTATAGGAATGAGAATACCTTTGCTTAGATTGACACCTCTTGGTTCCCACAATTCTATGGACATTCATTTCTGCTTTAATCGAGGTATCATCGGTAACCTTGGACCTGATCAGTTTGATTTGCTCATCGATAACAAAGTATTGGATCAGTTCACCTTACCGAGTCCAAGAACGAGTGTGCACAACCCTGCTAACTGGCTTTACTATGGTCAGATTCCTGAGAGAGAACCCTCACCTGAAACCCCTCAAGCTTATGAACATTTTGATGAGGAAATGCACGTATCAGAATCTGAGCCTGACACTCCTCCTGGATACTATGACCCTAATCCTGAAGATGAACCCATTCCTGATTATGAACCTCTTTCTGGTGATGAACCTATACCCGAGTATGAGCCTGAGACTCCTTCTGAAGATTCTGTTAACGATTACACTGTTGATATGACTGATGTCGAGCTCAAGCCACAACAACCCGCTACATCCACCGCATCAGTGAACCAAAGAATGCCTAATCAGAACACACACGAGCAAGCCATCACTGCACTGCAACAAGATGTACAACATGTGCGCAACAAGCTACACACTTTGCAAATGCACTTCTTCGATTTCATCGACACCGTCAATGCTAAATTCGACGAAGTCTTCAAACACATTTACTCTAATGTGCACAACAATAGACGTGGCTAGATGTTGCCGTTTAGATTTTTAGATTTTATTTCTAGTTTTAGTAATTTCAATTTCTAGTTTAGATTTCACTATCTGCACTTTTGCATTCTATTCCTGTCAACACTCAGTACCAGTTTAATATTAAATGCAAAATTTTATTCATTACTGCTACTGTGTTATACTGCATTACTATTAACTGCTATGTATTCCTGTTTACCATATTTTTGCTGTTTATAGTATGATACAGTGACACTGTACTGAGCTAGTATTCTGTATTAATGCTACTGTCAGAACTGGTCCACACCTGCACGCGTGAAACCCACTTACCTGAGCTAGGAGACGCACGTCTCCATTCATGTGGGACCAGCAGTCTGCACGCATAGGACAGGAGACGCACGTCTCCATGCCTGTCCCCCAGCAGACTGGCTGCTTGAGACGCGCGCCTTCCCAAGGCCAGCAGTCTGCACTTTTGACCACGCAGAAGACTCTCTTTACTCCCCATTTTGAATTTTGAATTTGAATTTCAAAATTCATCATTCAATCCTCTTCATTCTTCCCATTATTTCTTCCATTTAAACACCATAAACCTCATTCATCCTCCATCATTCACCTCTTTAACTCTACATCATTTCCCATTCTTCTATTCCATTC
Source organism: Vicia villosa (assembly GCF_029867415.1). Lineage (NCBI taxonomy): Eukaryota > Viridiplantae > Streptophyta > Magnoliopsida > Fabales > Fabaceae > Vicia > Vicia villosa. The sequence continues at coordinate 147,715,558 of NC_081183.1, forward strand.
AAACTTCAAACACCACCATAATTCCATTTTAATTCTACATTAACCACACCATTTTCAAACCTCACTATAAAACCACACCACCACCACTCTTATTCTTCACAACCTCCATACCATTTTCTACCCTTCTACTCTCCATTCTATTTTTCTTTCCAAACTCACCATGCCTCCACGTTCAATCATCCGTAGTGTGCGTCCAGAGAGACCACCCCCTAACCTTAACAATATTATTTTCCGTGAAGACGACAACGATGCTCAAAGAACCAAATACCTCGCGTTCTATGAACGTTCGGTTGTTCCCACAAAATTTGTGAACACCGAATGTCTAGAAACTCTGGGTCTCATTGATGGTGTCACCCGTTTACTCACTAAATCTAGCCTACACCATCTTTGTACCTGTCATACCCCAAAATTTGCCCTCATATAATCACAAATGTCATTTTATTTCGATTAATTGACATAACACAATTGGTAAGAATGTGCGGGTAAAAGGTACAAGAGCGAGAGGTCCCGAGTTCGAATCTCACTTCTAACATTTCTTCCCTTTTATAAATTTTTAATTTTACTTCTAACTTTATTCACATTTATTCAAAAATTCACAAAAAATGTTTTTTTATATATATTTAAATATTATTTTCGTATTACTCTATTCACAAAAAATATCAAAAAAAAATCATAAAATAAAAATTTTGAAAGATTTTGTTCTCCTTTTCTTTTTTAGATGGTAATCTCTATTTTAGGAGAGAATTTATATAATTGGTTAAAATAATCATAAATTTAAATCAAATAATATTTGATTTTGGGTTTTTTATTATTTTAATTGATTATTGATTTTATTCTCTTTTAATCATTCTAACCTAATATTTTTCCTATATAAACAAAAAAAATTCTAACCTATTGGGAACGAACAATTAACCCTATTTTTTTATCACTCCCACGTACACAACTTTCTACACACAAAAACACTGTACATATTCACCTCCTCTGCAAAATATTCTTGCAAGCTCTTCACTCAAAATCATACCCAACACAAACCATTCCATCTTTAATTTCTACCAACATCATCTCAAAATTTCAATATTCCTAACCTTCAAGCATCAAAAATCATAATCCAGAGTTTGAAACCACAACAAAGTTATTGATACAATTATCAGATAACTAACTATATTTCCATTGTTTTTTTGTTTAATACTTTTACAGATTTCAAGGAAGGCAAATAAAGGATTTTCGTTCAATTCATTGAACCGACACTTATGTTCATCAAATTACAACAACAGCATTCCATACTTGTTCATACTTTTTGCTGGAGAAAAAAAAGTAGAGTGAAAGAGATTGGGATTCAAAGAAGAAGAGCACGAAACCGCAAGCCTTCCGATTGCCGACGAAGCCGGATTTCCTTCTACCGCAAACGCCCTCCGATTCCGACGAAGCTATCCGGACTATCCTCAAGGTCTCACGCAGTCAGAATCGCCCCCTGAACATCATGAAGGATAGAAAAACACTTAGAAAGGGGGGGTTTGAATAAGTGTAGCTTTAAAAACTTGACAGATAAAAATAAATTGCACAGTTATTTTTATCTTGGTTCGTTGTTAACTAAACTACTCCAGTCCACCCCCGCAGAGATGATTTACCTCAACTGAGGATTTAATCCACTAATCGCACGGATTACAATGGTTTTCCACTTAGTCAGCAACTAAGTCTTCCAGAGTCTTCTGATCACACACTGATCACTCCAGGAACAACTGCTTAGATACCCTCTAAGACTTTTCTAGAGTATACTGATCCACACGATCACTCTAGTTACAACCTGCTTAGATAACCTCTAAGACTTCCTAGAGTATTCTGATCCACACGATCACTCTAGTTCCTTACAACTTAATGTAATCAATTCTAAGAGTATTACAAATGCTTCTTAAAAGCGATAATCACAAACTGTGATATTTCTCTTAACGTTTAAGCTTAATCTCACTAATATATTACAACAGCAATGTAGTGAGCTTTGATGAAGATGAAGATTCTGAGCTTTGAATTTGAACAGCGTTTCAGCAAGTTTAATATGAGTTGTTTTGGTGCAGAATCGTTAACCTTGCTTCTCATCAGAACTTCATATTTATAGGCGTTGGAGAAGATGACCGTTGAGTGCATTTAATGCTTTGCGTGTTCCGTACAGCATCGCATTTAATGTTATACGCTTTTGTCAACTACCTCGAGCCTTGTTCACGCTGTGTCTACTGACGTAGCCTTTAGTAGCTTTTAACGTTCCTTTTGTCAGTCAGCGTAGCTTGCCACTTGTACTTCCTTCTGATCTGATGTTTGTGAATACAACGTTTGAATATCATCAGAGTCAAACAGCTTGGTGCATAGCATCTTCTGATCTTCTGACCTTGAAGTGCTTCTGAGCGTGATACCATCAGAACTTCAGTGCTTCTGTTCTCTTGTTCTTCTGATGCTTCCATAGACCCATGTTCTGATTCTGCTTCGACCATCTTCTGATGTCTTGCCAGACCATGTTCTGATGTTGCATGCTGAACCATTTGAGACAAAGCTTCTGAGCGCTGAATTATGCATACTCTTTATATATTTCCTGAAAAGGAAATTGCATTGGATTAGAGTACCATATTATCTTAAGCAAAATTCATATTATTGTTATCATCAAAACTAAGATAATTGATCAGAACAAATCTTGTTCTAACAATCTCCCCCTTTTTGATGATGACAAAAACATATATAAATGATATGAATTTGCGATCAGAAAGAACAGACGGCAAAAGACAAATTACACAGCTATAGCATAAGCATATGAATATGTCTCCCCCTGAGATTAACAATCTCCCCCTGAGATAAATAATCTCCCCCTGAAATAAATACTCGAAGAACTTTAATAAAAGACTTCCCTGATTATTTCGGTAGAGACGATCATATAAGCTTCTGTCTTCAGAGAATTCATAGCTTCTGACTTCTGCTTCCATTGGACAGCTTCAGAACTAGAATTTCTTTAGATCCCTAGAACACTCACAGCTTCTGATTCCTGCTTCCATCTAGGACAGCTTCAGAACTTGAATTTCTTTGATCTTCTGAACATTCACAGCTTCTGACTTCTGCTTCCATCTAGGACAGCTTCAGAACTTGAATTTCTTTGATCTTCTGAACATTCACAGCTTCTGATTTCTGCTTCCCTTTAGGACAGCTTCAGAACTTGAGTTTTCTGGATCTTTAGAACATTCACAGCTTCTGATTTCTGCTTCCCTCGGATAGCTTCAGAGCTTTGAATTTCTACCAACATCACTTCATGCTAGATTTGTATCAGAACATTGTTGAATGTACCAGAGCATCATCAGAGCATCTCTACATCCTGAAATGTTACAGAACAAAAACTAAACGACAAAAGTCAGCATGAACGAGTTAGAACATAAAATATATATTCGAACACATTATATGTATCAGAGCAAATAGAATTTTGTCAGATCAAATAGACAAATATGGATTAAATTCTATTTTCAGTGCTTCTGATTCATTCTTCTTTCTTGCTTCTGATCTCTGAAGCTTGATAGCACTCAGCTTGCTTCAGTTTCCATGGTTTTGCTTCTTGTGTTTGCTTTGAAGATTCTCTTCACTTCTTTATACCTGCAAAACACTTAAACCATATAGAACTTGCAGTTCTTGTTAGTGAATGTGTGGGAGCTTTACCCAGCAACTGATAGATTAATCAAATCATTTATCATTTATATTCTCCCCCTTTTTGTCATATCATCAAAAAAAATATTTCAAAAGATTCAGATGAATAAAACGACAAATAAAAACATTGGAATGTAAAACAAAGAAACTTTTCATTGATTAATCAAAAGATATTACATGAGAAGATGTTTAACAAGCAGATGCAACAAGGAAAGAAAACTACTAAGACCAAAAACTAGGACCCTAGCTAAGACAAAATCTGTGCCAGCATGCCATGAAGGAGTGAAACGCATCACTGACTGCTTCTTGGGCTTCCAGGCGAGGGGTCAGGGAGACTTGGTTCTGATGCAGATCTTCCACAATCTTTATCAGAGACAGCATTCTCAGCAGGTGAAGATGAGGAGATTTCTTTGGAATGGGTTGAGGGAGAGGAAAGGTTAGATGAAGAGGAAGTTGAGTCTAGAAGGAAACAAGATGAGGAAGAAGATGGAGATGATGGAGGGCTTTCACCAGGGGGTTGAAACACACGTCTAGAATAGTTTCCAGATAACATTGCTTCGAATGGATTCACCTTGAGAGGGTCATAGGTGATCTTTATCTTTTTGGGTTTGGAGGGAGATGTTTCAACAGCTTTCCTCTTTTTGTTTTGATCTTTTCCATGGTTTCCTGGGCTTGATGAAGAGTTCATGATGGATTTGCAGATAATGAACAGGTAGGGTTTGATATGAATGCAAAAATATAGAGTGAATAGAGAAAATATGAGAGGGAAGGATAAGTGTTTGAAGAGTATTTAAAAAAGAATAAAATGAAACGAATGATGAATAGCATTTAATGTTACGTGACAAGAGGAGAGATAATAAAGACAAATGAGGTGACTAGCACAGTTACCTATGGTCGGCGTCCCTTCAACTGCACGCGCGCTTATCCATGAATAGTAACGACAGGTTTACCATCCCGAGATAAAACATTACAGCTGTTTTGCTTTAAAAGAGGTTCTGAATCAACTTAGACAATGAAACGTTAGTAATAACCGAGTCATAATTTCTAAAAGATTTCAATCAGAACTTCTGATTAAAAAATAAATCCACATTCATTTCAGAAGATATTCATACGTAAGAACTTCTCATCTTCTCATTCTGGGCATAAATCCATACTGATGTTCTTCAGAATGAACTTAAACCTATCTTCAGCCAGGGGTTTTGTAAAGATATCAGCCCATTGATGGTCTGTATCAACAAAGTTTAAAGATATAACACCCTTCTGAACATAGTCCCTTATGAAATGATGTTTAATCTCAATATGTTTAGCTTTTGAATGAAGAATAGGATTCTTAGATAAACATATAGCAGAAGTATTATCACAGAATATAGGAATGTTACTCTCAAATATCTGATAATCTTCCAGCTGACTCTTCATCCAGAGCATCTGTGTACTGCAACCAGCAGCAGCGACATATTCTGCTTCTGTCGTTGATAGAGCAATATTTGCTTGCTTCTTGCTATACCAGGAGATCAAATGACTTCCAAGAAATTGGCAACTTCCTGAAGTACTCTTTCTTTCAATTCTGTCTCCAGCATAGTCAGCATCGCAGAATCCTACTAAGTTGTATTCTTTAGATTTTCTGTAAACTAAGCCAACATTAGTAGTACCTTTCAAATACCTTAGAATTCTCTTAACAGCAGTTAAATGAGATTCTCTAGGATCTGATTGGAATCTAGCACACAAACAAACACTGAACAGAATGTCAGGTCTAGAAGCAGTCAGATATAGAAGAGATCCAATCATACCTCTGTATAACTTCTGATCTACCTTCTTACTTACCTCATCCTTACCTAGGATGCATGTTGGATGCATAGGAGTTTTGGCTTCTTTGCAGTCTAGAAGATTAAACTTCTTCAGAAGTTCCTTCACATACTTGGTTTGGTGAACATACGTTCCTTCTGATGTTTGATTTATTTGTATTCCAAGGAAATACTTGAGTTCTCCCATCATGCTCATTTCAAACTCAGCCTGCATAGACTCAGCAAACTCCTTTCCAAGTGTAGCATTAGATGTTCCAAAAATAATATCATCTACATATATTTGACAAATTAAAATATCCCTTTTAAAGGTTTTACAAAAGAGAGTAGTGTCCACTTTTCCTCTAGTGAAACCATTATCCAGAAGGAAAGAACTTAAGCGTTCATACCAAGCTCTGGGAGCCTGTTTCAATCCATACAATGATTTCTTTAATTTAAAAACATGATTAGGAGACATAGAGTCTTCAAAACCAGGAGGTTGATGGACATAAACTTCTTCATCTATATAACCATTTAAGAAGGCACTCTTAACATCCATTTGATAGAGAGTGATGTTATGTTGAGTGGCAAATGAAATTAATAGACGAATAGATTCTAACCTGGCCACTGGTGCAAAGGTTTCTGTATAGTCAATCCCTTCTTGCTGACTATAACCCTGAGCCACCAGTCTGGCTTTGTTCCTTACCACTTCACCTTTCTCACTGAGCTTGTTTCTGAAGACCCATTTTGTGCCGATTATATTGAATCCATCTGGTCTAGGAACAAGATCCCAAACATCATTCCTTGTAAACTGATTCAGTTCTTCTTGCATAGCAATTATCCAGTCTGGATTTTCTAGAGCATGATCAACAGAAGTTGGCTCGATCAAAGATACAAGACCTAATTGACAATCTGCATTGTTCTTAAGGAATGCTCTTGTTCTGATTGGATCATCCTTCTTTCCAAGAATGACATCTTCTGAATGACCAGAGATGAGTCTGGATGATCTTCTGACAGATGGTTCTTCAGAAATGCTTAGATCCTCCAGAGAAGCTGATACTTGATCTTCAGATTCTTTGCTTCTGAGAAGCTCTGCTTCTGATGCGTTGCTTCTTGGCTCAGCAACTTCTGATATATTAATATCCCAATCTGCAAAATTATCAAACTGCTTTGGTTTTTCAGAACCAAGCTTATCATCAAACCTGATATTGATTGATTCTTCTACAATCAATGTTTCAGTATTGTATACTCTGTAGCCTTTTGAGCGTCCAGAATATCCAAGAAGGAAACATTTTTGTGCTTTGGAATCAAACTTACCAAGATGATCTTTAGTGTTCAGAATAAAGCATACACATCCAAAAGGATGGAAATATGAAATGTTGGGCTTTTTATTCTTCCACAATTCATAAGGAGTCTTATTTAGAATAGGTCTGATAGAGATTCTATTCTGAATATAGCATGCAGTGTTTATTGCTTCTGCCCAGAAATGCTTAGCCATATTGGTTTCATTGATCATGGTTCTGGCCATTTCTTGCAGAGTCCTATTCTTTCGTTCTACAACTCCATTTTGCTGTGGAGTTCTAGGACAAGAGAAATCATGAGCAATACCATTTTCTTTGAAGAATTCTTCAAAGGATCTGTTCTCAAATTCACCACCATGATCACTTCTAACCTTTATGATTTTACACTCTTTTTCAGATTGAATCTGAATGCAGAAATCAAAGAGCACTGAATGAGTCTCATCCTTGTGTTTCAAGAATTTTACCCATGTCCAGCGGCTATAATCATCTACGATGACTAATCCATATTTCTTCCCTCTGACAGATGCTGTTTTGACTGGGCCAAACAGATCAATGTGCAAGAGTTCTAATGGCCTTGAGGTAGAAACAACATTCTTGGACTTGAATGCAGGTTTGGAGAACTTGCCCTTCTGACATGCTTCACAAAGAGCATCTGATTTGAATTTCAGATTAGGGAGTCCTCTGACCAGATTCAGTTTGTTAATCTGAGAAATCTTTCTCAAACTAGCATGACCTAATCTTCTGTGCCAGACCCACTGCTCTTCAGAAACAGACATAAGACAAGTCACCTTCTGACTCATAAGGTCTTGCAGATCTGTCTTATAAATGTTGTTCTTCCTCTTGCCTGTAAATAGGATTGAGCCATCCTTCTGATTTACAGCCTTGCAAGACTCTTGATTAAAGATTATATCATAACCATTGTCACTCAATTGACTGATAGATAAGAGGTTATGTGTTAATCCTTCTACAAGAAGTACATTAGAAATGGAAGGAGAGTTACCAGACTTTATAGTTCCAGAGCCAATTATCTTGCCCTTCTGATCTCCTCCAAACTTGACTTCTCCTCCAGACTTAAGCACCAGGTCTTGGAACATAGACCTTCTTCCTGTCATGTGTCGTGAGCATCCAGAGTCCAGGTACCATGACATGTTGTGCTTTGTCCTTTTTGCAGTCAAGGATATCTGCAATAGGAATAATCTTATCCTTAGGTACCCACATTTTCTTGGGTCCTTTCTTGTTAGATTTTCTCAAGTTCTGATTGAACTTGGGTTTAACATTGTAAGCAATAGGAGGAACAGCATGATAATTTTTAATGTGAGTTTCATGATATTTCCTAGGTTGTGTCACATGCCTTTTGGTGTGTGTTATGTGAAAACTTTGAGCATGTGAAGTGTGCCTAATATCATGGGAGTGGCCATACTTGAACTGATCATACAATGGCTTGTATGTGAATTTCATTTCATCAACAGGTTCAAGTTTGTATGGGGTTTCACCCTCAAAACCAATGCCGACTCTTTTGTTTCCAGACACAGCATATATCATAGAAGCTAGCTGACTTCTGCCAATACTTCTAGACAAGAACTTCCTGAAACTTAAATCATATTCTTTTAGAATATGGTTTAGACTAGGAGTGGATTTTTCTGAATCAGAAGGAGATCCAACATTATTGGATAATTTTAAAAGTTTTTCTTTTAATTCAGAATTTTCCAACTCAAGCTTCTTTGTTTCAAATTCAAATAGCTTTTTCAGCTTTTTGTATTTGAGACTAATCTGAGACTTGAGTTCCAGAAGTTCAGTTAGACCGGAAACTAACTCATCTCTAGTAAGTTCAGAAAATACCTCTTCAGAATCTGATTCTGATGTAGATTCTGATCCGTCATCTTCTGTCGCCATCAGCGCACAGTTGGCCTGCTCATCTTCAGAGTCTGAATCATCTTCTGACTCATCCCAGGTTGCCATAAGACCTTTCTTCTTATGAAACTTCTTCTTGGGATTTTCCTTCTGAAGTTTTGGACATTCATTCTTGAAGTGTCCAGGCTCATTGCATTCATAGCACATGACCTTCTTCTTGTCAAATCTTCTGTCATCAGAAGATTCTCCACGTTCAAATTTCTTTGAACTTCTGAAGCCTCTGAACTTCCTTTGCTTGGTCTTCCAGAGTTGATTTAGCCTTCTGGAGATCAAAGACAGTTCATCTTCTTCTTCAGATTCTGATTCTTCAGGATCTTCTTCTCTAGCCTGAAAAGCGTTAGTGCATTTCTTGATATTGGATTTTAATGCAATAGACTTACCTTTCTTTTGAGGCTCATTTGCGTCCAGCTCTATTTCATGGCTTCTCAAGGCACTGATAAGCTCTTCCAGAGAAACTTCATTCAGATTCTTTGCAATCTTGAATGCAGTCACCATAGGACCCCATCTTCTGGGTAAGCTTCTGATGATCTTCTTTACGTGATCAGCCTTGGTGTATCCCTTGTCAAGAACTCTCAATCCAGCAGTAAGAGTTTGAAATCTTGAAAACATCTTTTCAATGTCTTCATCATCCTCCATCTTGAAGGCTTCATACTTCTGGATTAAAGCTAGAGCTTTAGTCTCCTTGACTTGAGCATTTCCTTCATGAGTCATTTTCAAGGACTCATATATGTCATAGGCCGTTTCCCTGTTAGATATCTTCTCATACTCAGCATGAGAGATAGCATTCAGCAAAACAGTTCTGCATTTATGATGATTCCTGAAAAGCTTTTTCTGATCATCATTCATTTCTCGCCTTGTCAGCTTTACGCCTCTGGCATTCACTGGATGTTTGTAACCATCCATCAGAAGATCCCATAGATCACCATCTAGACCAAGAAAGTAACTTTCCAGTTTATCTTTCCAGTATTCAAAGTTTTCACCATCAAATACCGGCGGTCTAGTATAACCATTGTTACCGTTGTATTGCTCAGCAGAGCCAGATGTAGATGCAGGTGTAGACTTTTCACTTTCATCAACCATCTTTTACTGAAGCGTTTTTCTCTTCCTGAATCTTTTCTAAACACGGTTAAGTGCTTGCACCTTAGAACCGGCGCTCTGATGCCAATTGAAGGATAGAAAAACACTTAGAAAGGGGGGGTTTGAATAAGTGTAGCTTTAAAAACTTGACAGATAAAAATAAATTGCACAGTTATTTTTATCCTGGTTCGTTGTTAACTAAACTACTCCAGTCCACCCCCGCAGAGATGATTTACCTCAACTGAGGATTTAATCCACTAATCGCACAGATTACAATGGTTTTCCACTTAGTCAGCAACTAAGTCTTCCAGAGTCTTCTGATCACACACTGATCACTCCAGGAACAACTGCTTAGATACCCTCTAAGACTTTTCTAGAGTATACTGATCCACACGATCACTCTAGTTACAACCTGCTTAGATAACCTCTAAGACTTCCTAGAGTATTCTGATCCACACGATCACTCTAGTTCCTTACAACTTAATGTAATCAATTCTAAGAGTATTACAAATGCTTCTTAAAAGCGATAATCACAAACTGTGATATTTCTCTTAACGTTTAAGCTTAATCTCACTAATATATTACAACAGCAATGTAGTGAGCTTTGATGAAGATGAAGATTCTGAGCTTTGAATTTGAACAGCGTTTCAGCAAGTTTAATATGAGTTGTTTTGGTGCAGAATCGTTAACCTTGCTTCTCATCAGAACTTCATATTTATAGGCGTTGGAGAAGATGACCGTTGAGTGCATTTAATGCTTTGCGTGTTCCGTACAGCATCGCATTTAATGTTATACGCTTTTGTCAACTACCTCGAGCCTTGTTCACGCTGTGTCTACTGACGTAGCCTTTAGTAGCTTTTAACGTTCCTTTTGTCAGTCAGCGTAGCTTGCCACTTGTACTTCCTTCTGATCTGATGTTTGTGAATACAACGTTTGAATATCATCAGAGTCAAACAGCTTGGTGCATAGCATCTTCTGATCTTCTGACCTTGAAGTGCTTCTGAGCGTGATACCATCAGAACTTCAGTGCTTCTGTTCTCTTGTTCTTCTGATGCTTCCATAGACCCATGTTCTGATTCTGCTTCGACCATCTTCTGATGTCTTGCCAGACCATGTTCTGATGTTGCATGCTGAACCATTTGAGACAAAGCTTCTGAGCGCTGAATTATGCATACTCTTTATATATTTCCTGAAAAGGAAATTGCATTGGATTAGAGTACCATATTATCTTAAGCAAAATTCATATTATTGTTATCATCAAAACTAAGATAATTGATCAGAACAAATCTTGTTCTAACACATCATGGTTTGCGTCAAGTTTTTTTTTTATTCGATTACACTCATATAATCATCATACATGTCATGTTAATATGTATTCTTGATCGTAACAGTGTTTAGAAACTCCCTGTGCCATTAATTTGACGTTTAGTTGCATATGTAACGAAGTGCCATTTTAGGGTTTACGGCTTCTTCTGATTGGGGATTTTGTTACCGGGACAAATTGTACCGAATTAAGGATTCTATTGAATTCAGGACGACGGACACGCTTGATCTGGGCTATTATTTGTTACGTTTGGACCGTAAAATTGCAGGTTTGAGATGGAAGGCCTATAGCCACGCTTGAAAATCGTGGCCAAAGGGTCTGTGGTATTCACGATCTCAACAAGGAAGAAGAACAGGGAAGGAGCGCGTTGTGTGTTTTAATTTCGTTTGAATCTTTTCGTTTTTTATATATTTGATGCGCTGCGTTTTATTTTCAACTTGTTGAAATAGCAGGAATGGCAAGGGATACTATCCATCATTCTCAAAGACCTGGGTTCGAACCACCCAGGCGTCATGTTCTTTTTTTTTTATTTTTTGTTGTTCACAGATCATGTGCAGGCGCCCCACAGGCCTTTATGGTACGTCTTCCATCATCAACGGCTGGATCTTTCTGCGACGTTAATCCAAGGGCCACGAGAACGCAGCTCACCATAGACCCTCCTGATGCGCCTCACCGAATCAAATGCTAAGTTCCTCAAATTTTTTATTTAAAATTATATGAACTCTTCTTTTTTTTATTATTTGTTATATATAGACATTTTATATACAAAAAGAAAAAAAACTCTTTACTAAATAAATTTCTTTTTTTCTTTTTCCTCAAAGTTTATAAAAGATTTATAATAAATAAAATATTTATTTGTTTTAATTTTTTTTTATTGCTTTAAGTTAATTGATTTGATTAAATGACTTGTTTAATTTTAATTGATTTTTGATTCATTAATTAAAAATAAATAGGATTTTGATATTTGATCGAAACCTGATTTTCGCCGATTTAATTAATTAGGTTGAAAACCAACAATTAATTTGTTTTGCATTTAGTCTATTAATCATGATTAACTTGTATCCTAATCAGGGTTTACGAGAGTCCGTCCTACACTGAAAAATATTTATTTTTCTGTGCCTTTTCAGGATTGTCTTTCCAGGTGCCTTCCGACTGCGCGCCACGTCAAAAGAACGAAGCTAAGTTCTAAACCCTTCTTTTATTATTATTGTTATTTATTTTATGTGATTAGGGTTTAGTTTCCTCGTTAATAGAACTCCTCCTACACTTATATTTTTGTCAATTCTCTGATGATCAGGTTCAATGCTTAAGGCTCGAGGCGAACCTTTGCCCGTCAACCTGCCAATCGAAGCTAAGTATTTAATTTAATTTTTAAGTTTATTCTGTTTCTTTTTATTTTTAGGGTTTGCCCTTTTAACATCTATTTGAACTATGCATGCACTCAGCTATTTTCCTGCCTTTGCCTTGCCACTTTCAGGGTTAACCCCGAGGCTTCCACCCGACCGCCAACCATATCAGATCAAATGCCAAGCTAAGTGTTTTTATTTTATTTATTTACTTTTAATTTCTTCATTTATTTTTAGGATTAACAAAGTTCGCCTCCGAACCGATAATGCACTCACCCCTTTTGTTTATTCTTTCTTTTCCAATTTTCAGGGTTTGTCGACTGCCAAAGCTACGAGTATTGGTAACCCTAAACCCTAACCCTAATATTTTTTGTTTTTGATTATTACTTATGCCAAACCCTATTAGGGATCCGCTGGTTTCATTTTCCCCTTCCCCATATTGCTATTATTACTGCTTTACATTAATTGCTGTGGTTAGTAATTGTTATACCCCAAAATTTGCCCACATATTTTTTAAGAAAACTCCAATCTGAAAATTAAGGGTCTCATATAATCATGGATTTTTATTTCAACAAATATCCTGACATATGAAATACTTAGTTTTTAGAATTTTTCTTATACAGTAATTTGGCTTGCAGTTGAATTTATTCTTACGCAAACGCCAAATACTGTCTATTACTTCACACATGCTATTTATTTATTTACAGATAAATAGTACTGACGCAATTGGTACAGAGTTAAATCTTTTTGCAGGCGCAGAATCAGGAAACTCAGACTGTACTGGCATACCGTAAATAATAGTTATTTATTATGTCTGTGTTTTTCTAACAAGTCATGTAAATAAACTTTCATTTTTCACATAAAACATAAAACAAAAACAACAAAAAAATAAAATTAACTTTGACTGTTGATTTTTCACTCTAACTGCTACGTCAATACCTGAACAGTCAGTTGACAGCCAAACTGCTGGCAGTACAATTCTCAGTGTTTTGTACCATCAATCAAATCAATCTTTCACAATTCAAAATTCCAAGATTTTTGTTCTAGAAGTCTTCTGAATATCACGCGATTAGCAGAGACTCAACACTGCACAAAAATCAGGTACGCTTAACTGTCTCCTACATAAACAGTCCCTGACCAGGGTTTTTCTTGTTTTTACAGGAGCAACAAGTTTTTGAGAGCTCAAATGGATTTCATACACATCCATATATCTCAAAGTACCATCATACAAATTTCCAAACTTCAATTCACTCAGACGCACCGTCAGCAGCTCAAACAGTCAACAGACGACCCGTTTGACCAAAAAGTCAACAGACAGTCAAAAATGAAATTTTTTGTCAAAGTCCATATTTTGTCAAAGGATTCATCATTTGATCATTGGATGATCATAATTCATCAAGGAAAGATCAAAAATCAACAAAACCCTAAGATTCAAAATTAGGGTTTTTGCCTGAAAAGTCAACTCAACTTTGACTGATCATAACTCTCTCATCCTTCATCCAAAAAATTCAAACCAAAGCTTGTTTTGAAGGAAATTCAATTATCTTTCAAATGCCATTAATCCCATGGTCATTGGATTCACCATTTGAAAAATATGACCAAAGACATTACAGGTCATTTTCAAAGTCAACAAAAAGACACTTTTTTCAAAAGGACACACAAGGAGCTTCAAAAATCATTTTGACATGAGACCAAAGGCATTGGTTAGAGGACTCTTTGAGGTTTCCAAAAAGTGCAAGATCTCCTTCATATGACAAAAATTTAGGGATTTACACCTTGTTAAAGTTGGCTAAATTTTGGGAAAATACATGAAATCAACATTGTTCAAAATGGCATTTTTTCCAAATGGGGCCAAGTTTTCAGCATTCAAACATCATTTCCATGTTACTATGGGCCTCCCACGACCAAGACTAAGCCCATACCTTTTTTTATCCATTTTTGCATGATTTTATCTTACTTTAAGATTAAAATTAAAAGGAAAATGCATGGATAAATGGTAGCTTACAAATCAAGCATGACTCACCTCAAAGAATCTTCCTCTTTCTGCAGAAGATTGAAGAGCAAGGCAAGAGAAGTAAAGGCAAGGTGACTTGGTCAAGTTTTCAAAGATTTTTAATATTTAAAAATCAAAGTTTCAACAAAGCTCATCAATGCTTTTAGCTTAGTTTTTAAGCAGCCCTTGGCTTATAAATAGGCTAGTATACTTCAATGTAAAAGGACACACGAAATAGATCAAAGATATAGCAAGAACACACTTCATATTTCAAAAAATAATCAAAGAAACTTCAAAATTCGTATTCAAATTTGCAGCTAGTTTCAAAGCAAACTAAGTCCATAAATCACTTCCTGGAACTTATTTGAGTAAGTTCAGATCCATAACCAAGTTCATAGAGGCCTGAAACTCGAGTTCTCTCACTCTCCGATTTGGTAAACTTTCATTTAGTTCAAATTCAAATTTTATGCGTTGTTAACATGTCTCATGGCTATGGTTGAGTTTATAATCACCATCAGATCAGGTTTGAACCCTAGCATGAGAGTTCTAACGTCCTGAGCATAGGTTGCCATTGTCAACCGTGAGTTTATGTTTCTCTTCGAATCTCTTAACACAAGCACTTTCAGTCCAAACTAACCTCACCAATGGATTCCCAGGCCTCGATTTAGGGGGGTAGGGCCTTCATTTGGTGTTTAAACTAACGTTTTCGCAGGTTTGGCAAGCTACCTCGCCGGAGAAGACAACCGGAAAACACTATTCCGGCGGTCAGCAAAGCTAGGGCAGGGTTGACTGCACGCGTGGCTCCTTCCCTCGCTCCTATTGGCTGGTCAATAAGTCTGTGGCATGCGTGGCAAAACGTTATAACATGATTGGCTCTGGTTTAAAAACGTGGACCCCACATAACTAAAAATCAGAAAAAATAAAAGAACAAGTGGACTGGGCCTGTACGTAGTGATATCCACACCCCTGGTTTCTGGCCCAAAAAGCATCTCTTGAACTAAACATAGTTCTTTTCCAGATTTGCTTAGCACACCCCCCTGCAGGTTTTAATTAATAAATCTCTATATTTTGCATTTTTATTAAAATCAACCAATCATAAAACACCAAAAATATTTTTATTTTTAGTTTTAATCTGATAAAATATTTATTTATTTTTAGGCATAAAAATATTAATATTTTATTTAAATTAAGGCTATTTTGCATAATTAATTAGTATATAATTATATATTTGCTTTTTAATTATTCTAACCAATCAAAAAATCATAAAAAAATTGTTCTTTGTGTTAAATATTGTTTATATATTATAAACTAATTTTGTACATATTTTGAATAATTTTCTTTTTAAGTTTTAATTATTTGTATAATTATTTGCATAATTATGTTTTAATTAACTTAAATCAATTTCAAATCAAATTTCAAAAATTCCAAAAAAATTAGTTTTGTTTTAAAATTAATTGACAAATATTTTGTACATATTTTAAACTTAATTTCTAGGTTTAAATCAATTTTCATCTCTTTTCTTCATTTTAATTTAATTAATTATGCATTAATTATAATTAAAATCAATCATAAAAAATCCAAAAACATGCCTTTTATTTTTCTTGCAATTTAAAATTCCTAGATAAATGTATAGGATGTCAAATTCATGTAAATAGGCTAGTTTACATTTCCCGCACAATCGATGTAATAGCGTAGATTTACTTTCCGCACTTTACATTTCCGCACTTTAATTTCCAGCAAATATAAACTGCGTGTATGTCAAAGATAAAATTGAACCGTTAGATCACTAACTTCAAAGATAAATATCTGAATCCAATCACAATCACACTTGCACCTCTTGAGGTAATCCCTTCTCATTCCTTTCAAAATCAAAGTCAAAATTCTACTGTTTCGAGTACAAAATCGAACCTTGCTTTTATATCCGGTGAAAGGATAGATTTTTAAAGGAAATAGGATAAAGACCTTACAACTCAGGGTAGACCTCCTAGTTTGCTTGCTCAAATCAAAACAAACAAAATTCTCATACACTGTTGTTTTTCAAAACAAAACTTTAAAAAGACAATACTTTGTATACATCCAAACACGGGTTATTACAAAGTTAACGTTCTTTTCAAAACATCTTTCGAAAGATAAACAAGCATTTTGTATACATCCACACACGGATCATTACAAAATTCAATTTACAAAGGTATTTGAAACCACATATGAGCAATTTCAGAGCAATTGAAAAGTGATCGAAAAACAAGTGAGCTAAGCAAACTTAAGAGCCCATGGATAACCATGGATACAAAGGGTGCTAACACCTTCCCTTTGTATAACCTACCCCCTTACCCAGAATTTCTTAAAGGTCTTTTTTCTGTTTCTTTTATAAACCTTTCCTTAATTGGATAAAATAAAAGGTCGGTGGCGACTCTGTGAATTTTCAAA
Source organism: Vicia villosa (assembly GCF_029867415.1). Classification (NCBI taxonomy): domain Eukaryota; kingdom Viridiplantae; phylum Streptophyta; class Magnoliopsida; order Fabales; family Fabaceae; genus Vicia; species Vicia villosa. The sequence goes on from NC_081183.1 coordinate 147,732,387, forward strand.
AAAATGCGAAAGCATTAAGCGACAAAAAAGAGTCAGTTCACGTATCTCTACAGATCAGAGGTATGGCCCGGTATTTAAAAAAAATCGGAGGTCCACAGAACTGGCGACTCTGCTGGGGAGATACTTTCAAAAACAAAATGTTTTCAAAAGGGGTTACCTTAAGAGAATAGATCACTTCGATGTTTTCAATTGATTGACTTGATTGCTCTATTTTTCAAAGGTTTGTTTGGGTATTTTGCTTGTGTGAAAGATTCTAACCCGAATCTCGAGATACCTTAAGTATATGACAATAGACCAAGGAAACTGTACGGCATGTACCGATACGGTTGATCTGGTAGTCATCGTTAGTGCGATACTTTGGTTTATACTGATGTCCCTTGAAAACGATCAAGGAGTATATTAGGCTTCCGAAATGTCATTAAACACTAATTTGTCTTAGAACCTTTTTAGTTGAACTTGACTTGTGGCCTATTAAGTGGCTAGCTTTGAAATTGATCGAAGTTAGTTATCCTCGAGGAATATTTTGATCGGCCGCTCGAGCGCCGTATTGAGATGTTACTTCCAAGGATCATAGAACCCGAATCCAATTCTAGGACAGGTTTTAACCAACACAACTTCAGTGGGGAGGGTATCACCTATCAGCTCCATGCAAGCCTTTAAACCTAAGGCTATTGTTTGATTTGTTTTTGTGTGCCACATGTTTGCATCATAAGCATATCATTTTTGCACCAGACACTTCAAGGATCAAAGAGTTTACCTTTGTTTTTGCAGGTAATGGCTCCCGCCACCAAAGATTACATCCGAATCAACATCTCAACGGTACCATCTGAACTAAAAGACTTAGTGTCAGAATTCCCCAGGAATGTTCAATTCACCGAAAGGCATGGTCACCTACTCCATTTGGTTACCTCAAAATTTGAAGAAGACATGATACGGGTCCTGTTCCAGTTCTTTGACCCTGAACATCATTGCTTTACCTTTCCTGATTACCAGTTGGTACCCACTTTGGAAGAATTCTCTGAACTAATTGGATTGCCTGTTCGAAATCAATTACCTTTCACTGGTTTAGAAAGGATTCCAAAACCTGAAGTCATTGCTGCTGCTTTACATCTGCGGAAATCAGAAATCGAGTCCAATTGGGAAACAAAAAGTGGAGTTAAGGGTTTACTTGCCAAGTTCTTATTGGAAAAGGCTCGACTACTGCTAGAAAACAAAAGTTATCCAGCTTTTGAGGAAGTTATGGCACTTTTGATCTATGGGTTGGTTTTATTCCCTAATCCCGACCAGTTCATAAGTGTACACATCATCAACCTTTTCCTAATCCGTAACCCGGTACCAACATTGCTGGGAGACATTCTACATTCTCTACACACTCGTACCATGAAGAAACGAGGAACTCTCATGTGCTGTATACCACTACTGGCTAGGTGGTTTACATTTCATCTTCCCCGATCAGTGTTGAGAAATGAACAAAGAATGCATTGGTCTCGCAGGATTATGTCTTTGTCTCATTCAGATATCCGGTGGAACAACTTCTTTCAAAGAGACATTACTATCATTGATCATTGTGGAGAATACCCTAATGTGCCACTCCTTGGCATCAAAGGAGGCATCACTTACAATCCCTCTTTAGCTCTACGCCAATTCGGATATGCAAGGAGCAACGGTCCTCATGACATGATTATCCATGGCATTGTGTTTGATTACGAGAATGATTCTCATAGACACCGACGAAGGTTCATACATGCATGGGGCAGTGTCTATAGAATAGAAAGCAAAACTCTGGGGCAATGGAATTCTATCCCTATGGAACCCTACCTCAGATGGGTCCGCACTCATGCTCAGAAACTCCTTATGCCATATCCCGCTGTACTACCTGTGACTATTGAACCAGAGGTCGAAGGATATGAACCTCAAGTTATTCTACACCCGGAGATGCCAACTGACCTAGAAGAGTTGCAAAAATCTTGGGTTCAACTCAAAGAGGAAAGAGACACCTTCAAATCATACTGTCAGGACTATGAGAGAAGGATATTGGAGCTCACCGGACAGCTTCAAGAAGAACAGCAGATCAACACATTCCTGGGGGCAAAGAGAAAGCGTCCACGGGAGACCTGAAGGATCATTTATTTTATTTCTGTCTTGTAAGCCCAAATGAGGCAAAGAAAAAAGAAAAAAGAAGCAAAAAAAAAAAAGAAATAAATTGATTAACTAACGTTTGTTTCTTCTTTAACAAATCTAAACTCTAAGATCCTTGAAACATTGCACACACATTTCACTTCATGCATTGCATATACATTTCATACATTGCATTCATATACATTTGCACTTCATACATTGCATACACATGGCATCCAGTCATACACATGGCATAACAGGTTCACATGACGGATTTCTCATCTCCTCGCTGTTTATTTCAGTCAGAAGAGATGGAATCCGAGGCAAGTATCAAGAATCTCGAAGCACAGAATGCCCAAGTGCAAGTGGCAATTCTGGAACTGGCAAAAGGGCAACAAGAACTGAAAGCCCTGATAATCAAGAAGAAAAAGAAGCCCAAAGGATCTGTAGGTGTGAGTCACCTGAGAAGAAAGATCAAAATCCCAGTCAAAAAGTTCACAAAGCCACCGATCCCTGAAACAGTCGGTGATGATGAACAAGAAGACAATCAAAGCAACCAGGGTTCTGCTAAACCCTCTCTCTCTTCAAATGAAGAAAATGATCATTCTGGGGACGAACCGGACGATGAAAAATACCAACAGCTGGAAGACCGTATGAAAGCTATGGAGATACAAAAAATACCTGGCTTAGATTTCAATGATCTGGGGCTCATCTCAGATGTTGTTATCCCTCCAAAATTCAAAGTTCCTGTCTTTGCAAAATATGATGGAGTTTCTTGCCCGAAACTACATCTGAGATCCTATGTAAGGAAGATACAACCTCATACAACGGATAACAAATTGTGGATTCACTTCTTCCAAGAAAGTCTGTCGGGTACACAACTCGAGTGGTACTACCAGCTGGAAAATACCAAGGTTCATACTTGGGAAGAATTAGCTGCTGCTTTTTACAAACAGTACCAATACAATGCTGATCTTGCGCCAACCCGTACTCAACTAAGGGGCATGTCTATGGAACCAAAAGAAAGTTTTAAAGGATATGCACAAAAGTGGAGAGATATGGCTGGAAGGGTTCAACCACCCTTATCTGATCGCGAACTAGTTGACATGTTCATGGGCACTTTAACTGGCCCTTTCTATAGCCATTTGCTGGGAAGTTCATCATCAGGTTTCACTGAACTGATACTGACCGGAGAACGTGTCGAAAGTGGCATTCAAAATGGAAAAATTCAAATAGGTTCCTCCTCTGGTACTACCAAAAGGCCCATCAGCGGGAGAAATGAGGTCAATACAACTCAAATTCAAAAAAGTCGCAAAAGTGAGCAGCATCAATCTGTAGGGGCAGTTCTGATCTCCGCATCTGCACCTCAAAAAGATCAACAGCCAAAATATACGCATCGACCAGATGCACCAAGAAGAAATTTCACCAAAATCAACATGCCAATTTCTCAGGCATTGCAGCACTTGCTAAAAGCAGATCTGATCACCTTAAGAGGTCCTCCAAAGAATGTCAACACTTCCTCTCTGAATTATCGCCCTGATGCGACATGTGCCTATCACTCAAACTGTCCAGGACATGACGCAGATCACTGCTGGGCCCTGAAAAATAAAATACAAGATATGATAGATGCTGGTGAAATTGAGTTCGATCCTCCAGAAACTCCAAATGTCATCACTGCACCTATGCCAAAGCATGACAAAACTGTTAACGCTATCCTGGACACTGTTTACATCTATGATGTGAACGAATTATCAACTCCACTCTGCGAAGTCAAAGGAAAGCTAATCCGAGCTGGTTACTTCCCAGGATGTGACCCCGACTGCTTTTACTGCTCTTGCCTGCCCAATGGTTGTGAAAATCTGAGGATGGGAATTCAAAAGTGGATGGATCGCCGTATCATTATGTTTGAGAGGCTCCCTTCTATGGACGTACTGTACGAAGTCTTTGCAAACGGGATAAGAATAGAGGATGTCTCAGTGATCTCCAGCTTACCATTCAAAATCTCTGCCAAGGTTCCATTCAAAATTTCTGCTACACTCAAAGTGGCATCAGTAGTCATTGCTAGTCCAACTCCATTTCCATACTCCTCAGACAAAGCTGTCCCATAGGGATACAACACTAATGTTTACATTCATGGAGTTAAGCAGGGTACCTCGACTGAAGAGACCGCAAAGTTAACTACTCCAACTGTGGGTAATATTGTGGGTACCAGCAAGATCACGAGAAGTGGAAGAATCTTTTCACCGGAAATTTCTCCAAATGTTGCTGCTGGTCCAGTCCGAGTTCCAGTTCCTAATCAAAATGTCAACGCTCGAGGCAAAGAGCCACAAGTTGAACAAATTCAAACCCCGGTGGAGATCACTGCTGAGGATCCATCAAAGCAAGAAATGGAGGAAATATTGAAAATCATCTGCAAGAGTGATTACAATATTGTTGAGCAACTGGGGCACACTGCTTCAAAAATCTCAATGCTATCTCTGCTAAAATATTCAGAAGCTCATGCCAAAGCTCTGATGAAGTTCCTGAAAGCTGCGCATGTGCCTCAAGAGATCTCAGTCGACCAATTTGAGAATTGTGTTGCCAATCTAACCGTGAGCAATGGTCTCGGTTTCTCTGATGTGGATCTAACCCCTGCTGGAAAAAAATCACAACAAAACCTTACATATCTCCATTGAATGTAATGGCACCACTCTATCTCATGTGCTAGTAGATAACGGTTCTTCTCTGAACGTGTTACCGAAAACAGTACTAGAAAAGCTTGACTTCGAAGGAATTGTGTTACAATCAAGCGATGTTGTGGTAAGAGCCTTTGACGGGTCAACCAGAACAGTATACGGAAAAGTGAATCTCCCAATCAGAGTGGGTTCTCAAATCTTTGATTCTATCTTTTACGTAATGGAAATTCACCCAGCCTACTCCTGTTTACTTGGACGCCCTTGGATACATGGGGCAAACGCTGTAACTTCTACCCTGCATCAGAAGTTAAAATATCCAGTAAAAGGAAAGATTGTCACAGTCTATGGCGAAGAGGAATATGTGGTTAGTCACCTAAGCAATTCCAAATATGTTGAGTTGGAGGACGAATTCATCGAAACTCCATGCCAATCATTTGAGGTGGTCTCTCCAGATGTCTCTACCACCAAGCATATTCCTGCTACTCCAACTACAACTATGGCTTCTCTCAAAGATGCCAAAGCCATGATTGAACAGAGTGATTGCACAGTATGGGGACAGCTTCCCGATATACCCTACAAATCTGACAAGCTAGGCCTGGGCTATGATAGTGAAAATCAAAAGAATGATCAAAGTCCTCGTTCTGGAGGATTGATGTCACACTTCGTCAGCCAAGAAGTAAACGCTATTGAAGATGAAGGAGTGTTCTTGAACCATATCATTCAGCTGTATCCAGATGAAATTCCACCTATTTCCATGGGAATGTGGGATGCTATTCAAGAACCAAACGGCGGGTATAATTATCAGTATGCCGAACCTCAGAATTCTTATATTGCTATGGAGGACCTTACCCCGACTGGATGGGGTGATCAAATTGGAAATGACGAAAGTTTCACAAGTCCTGACACTGAGCAATATCAAAATCCACCCAAAGAAGTATGGGACACGCTAGGAGAACCCAGCGGCAAATATGACTATATGGTGAAATACTCCGCTCCTCCGAGCTCACAAATTGCTATGAAGGACATTGTCCCAACTGGATGGGATGAACATTACGATGACAATTTCGCTCTTGAAAAAGCCAGGGAAATACCAAATAACGAGGGTTGCTTTCTGTCAGCATACACTCCTCACCAAGATGCACAAGTCTCTATTCAAGACATCATCCCGACTTCATGGGACGGCCTTATCGAGCATCTCGCTCAGCCAACAGAGATATCTCAGCCTGGGCTCTCGTATCCAGCAGAGTATATCCCTTATCCCGAAGGATCACCGGCTCATTTTCCCACTAATGAAATCAATGCTGTGGAAGATGAAAAAGACAACTGCAACTGGAACAGCTGGGTACCCCCTGCTCACAACAGTGGATTGAACAACTGGAAAGCTGAGGATGTGATCTCCTTTGACCAGGAGTAAATGCCATTTCCTGTTTTCTTTGTGTATAATGTGCAAAGATAAAAGTGGTTCCTGAACAATCGAACCATGAGCTTGAAAGCCGTGTGCCTTAGCACACTGGTCCTTCTATAAGGGCTTATCATATCATGATCATGTGCATTCAATAAAATCATGGGACGCTTGCATATTTAAATTTTGTGATCCTTTTTCCTTCTTTCTTCGCCTTCTAATAGCTATGTTTTTTCTTCACACACACTCACATAATTAACTTGCAGATTCACATACACTCTGGATCCAGTCAACAACGATTCTGCTATTGCCCGTCATGACTTTGAAAATCCGATCTACCAAACTGAGGACGAAAGTGAGGAAGATTGTGAAGTGCCAAGAGAACTTGCACGGCTGCTAGAACAAGAAGACAAGGCCATACAGCCTCATGAGGAGCCAATTGAGGTCATCAACTTGGGCAGCAACGAAGAAATGAAAGAAGTCAAAATAGGGGCTGATTTAGAACACAGCGTCAAGCAAAGACTGATTCAAATGCTGCGAGACTACGTCGAGATATTCGCCTGGTCCTATGAGGATATGCCAGGCCTTGACACGGACATCGTAGTTCATTGCCTACCAATCAAAGAAGGTAGCATTCCGGTCAAACAAAAACTACGAAGAAGTAGGCCTGATATGTCAAAAAAGATCAAAGACGAGGTTGAAAAACAGTTCAATGCCGAATTCCTAAAAGTTGTAAGTTATCCTCCTTGGATAGCTAACATCGTCCCTGTACCTAAAAAAGACGGGAAAGTCAGAATGTGCGTGGACTACAGAGATCTGAACCGGGCAAGTCCCAAAGATGATTTCCCTTTACCACACATCGATGTACTGGTTGACAATACCGCACAATGTAAGGTATTCTCCTTTATGGACGGATTCTCAGGGTACAATCAAATCAAGATGGCACCCGAAGACATGGAAAAAATAACCTTCACAACACCCTGGGGAACCTTTTGTTACAAAGTAATGCCCTTTGGTTTGAAAAACGCCGGAGCAACCTATCAACGTGCAATGGTAGCACTATTTCATGATATGATTCATCAAGAAATAGAGGTGTATGTCGATGACATGATTGCAAAATCCAACACCGAGGAAAAACCATGGTTCCATGAGGTAAAAAGATATCTCGAAGCTCAGGAGTACCCTGAAGGGGCATCCATTAATGACAGAAAGTTTCTAAGGAGATTTGCTGCCAAATTCTTTCTAAGCAATGGAACCCTATACAAACGCAACCATGACTCGACTTTACTTCGCTGTGTAAACAAGAAGGAAGCAGAACAGATCATGGAAGAAATACACAATGGTGCCTTCGGTACTCATTCCAGTGGACATACAATGGCTAAAAAGATCCTTAGAGCAGGTTATTACTGGTCTACCATGGAAACAGACTGCCATCGTCACTCCCGAACATGTCACAAATGCCAGATATATGCTGACAAAGTACATGTACCTCCAGTTCCATTAAGCGTCTTGACGGCTCCTTGGCCTTTTGCAATGTGGGGTATTGATATGATTGGAGAAATCAAACCTACTGCCTCCAACGGACATCGCTTTATCCTGGTCGCTATTGACTACTTCACAAAGTGGGTAGAAGCAGCTTCATTTGCTTCTGTCACCAAAAATGTGGTAGCCCGGTTCATCAAATACAATCTCATTTGTCGGTATGGCATCCCTGAACGGATTATCACGGACAATGGCACAAATCTGAACAACAGAATGATTACTGAACTTTGCACACAGTTCAAGATCAAACATCATAATTCCTCTCCATATCGACCAAAGATGAACGGCGCGGTGGAAGCTGCCAACAAGAACATCAAGAAAATCATACAAAAAATGACAGTAACCTACAAAGACTGGCATGAGATGTTACCTTTTGCTCTTCATGGTTATCGCACATCTGCGCGTACTTCAACAGGGGCAACTCCATTTTCCTTAGTCTATGGGATGGAGGCAGTTCTTCCAATTGAAATTCAGATTCCTTCCCTAAGGATTATGAAAGAAGCCAATCTAGACGAAGACGATTGGATTCAAACACGGTTGGACCAGATAAACTTGATTGATGAGAAAAGGCTCGCAGCTATTTGTCATGGTCAGCTATACCAAAAGCGTATGATCAAAGCCTTCAACAAAAAAGTCAAAAGTCAAGCATACCAAACTGGTGGCTTGGTTGTCAAACGCATCATCTTACCACAAGGTGATCCCAGAGGCAAATGGACTCCCACCTACGAGGGACCATTCATAATCAAGAAAATATTCTCCGGCGGCGCCATGTTGCTTACCACCATGGATGGCGAGGATTTCCCACACCCTGTGAATGCTGACATAGTCAAAAAATACTTCTCTTAAAAAGAAAAAAAACAGCTCGCTAAGTTGAAAACCTGAAAGGGCAACTTAGGCAAAAATGAGCGTCTCGGTGGATTGAAAACCCGAAAGGGCGGTCCAGGCAAAAATTAGAGACTAAACAAATACTATCCCGGTAGGCTGAAAACCTGAAAGGGCGGCCTAGGCAAAAGTTAGGGAATGAAGCATACAACTGTGTTCCGTTCAGCTGCCTACTCACCATCAAGATTCAACACCTCAAAGACACCGATCAGTCTAATCACTTTCTTCCAACAAGTGAGGGATGAGATGCTCGAAGACAGATTGGCAATAGCAGAGTTGAAACTTGACTGGATCATTTTCACATAGCTATTTATCTTCATAAATATTTTTCAAAACTTTCTGACAGTTTCCTACTTCTAGGATTGTTGTCTCCCTGTGCTAACCCGCCTATCATGGCTCTTTTCAATGCAGCTCTTTCAAAAAATCACTATTTTCATTTCTTCTGTTTAAATACGCAAGCGTCCCAATGATAATTTTGAATGAGCATGTGCATTTGAATATGATTGATGTTTACCAGGAAAAACAGGAATGGCATTCAGGAAATGTCCCGATCATCTGGACATCATTCCATCAGAAGGAAATCACCAAGGGAAACGCATTTCTCAGCAAATTCCTCAAAAAGATTTTCTCTTCAAAAGAAGTCTTATTTCCCAGCAGGGTTGTTCCAGATTACTATCTTCAGAAGATGTGATCCCCGCACCCGGACTTGGTCAGATAGTGCATCGGAGGATTATGCATCTTCCTCATTCCCATTTGAAAGGGCATCAGAACTTCCAGTTACCTTTGGTTCCCCAAGCAGTAGTCAAAGATCCTTCAACGAGATACCCGGGTTCTCAAAGAATTTCCCCAGACGAGGGTACTCAAGCAAGACAAAAGATCATCAACGATCACAATACATTCATGTCCAGCTGACTAGTGGGAATTTATTTTTCCAATTAGAAGCTTGACATTCATACATTCACATATTCATACATCATACATCATACATCATGCATCATGCGCATATTCATACACAACATAACATGCATATTTCTCCGGGAATATCTCACATTTACATGCATCATAAACATTGCATATCACTAACTTGATTTTTCAGGTAGGCAGATATCTTCAACAAAGATGTTCTCAATCACATGCCGTGTTCACCTGAATTCCATGAACGGTTCTCTCAGATATAATCAAGCCGAAGATTCATTCTGATCACTTACCAACTCAAAAACAAGCATCACAGATCAAAGTCGATACCTCAGGCGGTTCCAGAACGATCTAACATTGCAGATCTAAAGCGATACCTCAGACGGTTCCAGAACGATCTAACATTGCAGATCTAAAGCGATACCTCAGACGGTTCCAAAACGATCTAACATTGCAGATCTAAAGCGATACCTCAGACGGTTCCACAATGATCAACTTCCAAAATCTAAATCGGAAAAACTTTGGACAAGTTCCGTAACGATTATCTTCCAAGACTTAAAGCGGTAACCTTGGACGGTTCCGAAACAGTCAACACAAAGACTTTCAAATCCTTCATCAAGATATAATCAATGGATTCATTCTGATGAACAAACCCTCAACCCATTTACCAGGAGGCATCTGAAAGCCCATCTCAGGTAATGTTCCAATCTGCCAACAACATTTCGCAGACGACATTCAAATGCCACTTCCAACATCTCTTCTGATCAAGGTAGGTGCAAATTTTCAGGGCATCTAAATATTCAATCATCTTCTACCTTCAGATTTCAGACAATCTCTTCAGGTTTAAGAAGATTGAATAGGGGCAACTGTTATACCCCAAAATTTGCCCACATATTTTTCAAGAAAACTCCAATCTGAAAATTAAGGGTCTCATATAATCATGGATTTTTATTTCAACAAATATCCTGACATATGAAATACTTAGTTTTTAGAATTTTTCTTATACAGTAATTTGGCTTGCAGTTGAATTTATTCTTACGCAAACGCCAAATACTGTCTATTACTTCACACATGCTATTTATTTATTTACAGATAAATAGTACTGACGCAATTGGTACAGAGTTAAATCTTTTTGCAGGCGCAGAATCAGGAAACTCAGACTGTACTGGCATACCGTAAATAATAGTTATTTATTATGTCTGTGTTTTTCTAACAAGTCATGTAAATAAAATTTCATTTTTCACATAAAACATAAAACAAAAACAACAAAAAAATAAAATTAACTTTGACTGTTGATTTTTCACTCTAACTGCTACGTCAATACCTGAACAGTCAGTTGACAGCCAAACTGCTGGCAGTACAATTCTCAGTGTTTTGTACCATCAATCAAATCAATCTTTCACAATTCAAAATTCCAAGATTTTTGTTCTAGAAGTCTTCTGAATATCACGCGATTAGCAGAGACTCAACACTGCACAAAAATCAGGTACGCTTAACTGTCTCCTACATAAACAGTCCCTGACCAGGGTTTTTCTTGTTTTTACAGGAGCAACAAGTTTTTGAGAGCTCAAATGGATTTCATACACATCCATATATATCAAAGTACCATCATACAAATTTCCAAACTTCAATTCACTCAGACGCACCGTCAGCAGCTCAAACAGTCAACAGACGACCCGTTTGACCAAAAAGTCAACAGACAGTCAAAAATGAAATTTTTTGTCAAAGTCCATATTTTGTCAAAGGATTCATCATTTGATCATTGGATGATCATAATTCATCAAGGAAAGATCAAAAATCAACAAAACCCTAAGATTCAAAATTAGGGTTTTTGCCTGAAAAGTCAACTCAACTTTGACTGATCATAACTCTCTCATCCTTCATCCAAAAAATTCAAACCAAAGCTTGTTTTGAAGGAAATTCAATTATCTTTCAAATGCCATTGATCCCATGTTCATTGGATTCACCATTTGAAAAATATGACCAAAGACATTACAGGTCATTTTCAAAGTCAACAAAAAGACACTTTTTTCAAAAGGACACACAAGGAGCTTCAAAAATCATTTTGACATGAGACCAAAGGCATTGGTTAGAGGACTCTTTGAGGTTTCCAAAAAGTGCAAGATCTCCTTCATATGACAAAAATTGAGGGATTTACACCTTGTTAAGGTTGGCTAAATTTTGGGAAAATACATGAAATCAACATTGTTCAAAATGGCATTTTTTCCAAATGGGGCCAAGTTTTCAGCATTCAAACATCATTTCCATGTTACTATGGGCCTCCCACGACCAAGACTAAGCCCATACCTTTTTTATCCATTTTTGCATGATTTTATCTTACTTTAAGATTAAAATTAAAAGGAAAATGCATGGATAAATGGTAGCTTACAAATCAAGCATGACTCACCTCAAAGAATCTTCCTCTTTCTGCAGAAGATTGAAGAGCAAGGCAAGAGAAGTAAAGGCAAGGTGACTTGGTCAAGTTTTCAAAGATTTTTAATATTTAAAAATCAAAGTTTCAACAAAGCTCATCAATGCTTTTAGCTTAGTTTTTAAGCAGCCCTTGGCTTATAAATAGGCTAGTATACTTCAATGTAAAAGGACACACGAAATAGATCAAAGATATAGCAAGAACACACTTCATATTTCAAAAAATAATCAAAGAAACTTCAAAATTCGTATTCAAATTTGCAGCTAGTTTCAAAGCAAACTAAGTCCATAAATCACTTCCTGGAACTTATTTGAGTAAGTTCAGATCCATAACCAAGTTCATAGAGGCCTGAAACTCGAGTTCTCTCACTCTCCGATTTGGTAAACTTTCATTTAGTTCAAATTCAAATTTTATGCGTTGTTAACATGTCTCATGGCTATGGTTGAGTTTATAATCACCATCAGATCAGGTTTGAACCCTAGCATGAGAGTTCTAACGTCCTGAGCATAGGTTGCCATTGTCAACCGTGAGTTTATGTTTCTCTTCGAATCTCTTAACACAAGCACTTTCAGTCCAAACTAACCTCACCAATGGATTCCCAGGCCTCGATTTAGGGGGGTAGGGCCTTCATTTGGTGTTTAAACTAACGTTTTCGCAGGTTTGGCAAGCTACCTCGCCGGAGAAGACAACCGGAAAACACTATTCCGGCGGTCAGCAAAGCTAGGGCAGGGTTGACTGCACGCGTGGCTCCTTCCCTCGCTCCTATTGGCTGGTCAATAAGTCTGTGGCATGCGTGGCAAAACGTTATAACATGATTGGCTCTGGTTTAAAAACGTGGACCCCACATAACTAAAAATCAGAAAAAATAAAAGAACAAGTGGACTGGGCCTGTACGTAGTGATATCCACACCCCTGGTTTCTGGCCCAAAAAGCATCTCTTGAACTAAACATAGTTCTTTTCCAGATTTGCTTAGCACACCCCCCTGCAGGTTTTAATTAATAAATCTCTATATTTTGCATTTTTATTAAAATCAACCAATCATAAAACACCAAAAATATTTTTATTTTTAGTTTTAATCTGATAAAATATTTATTTATTTTTAGGCATAAAAATATTAATATTTTATTTAAATTAAGGCTATTTTGCATAATTAATTAGTATATAATTATATATTTGCTTTTTAATTATTCTAACCAATCAAAAAATCATAAAAAAAATTGTTCTTTGTGTTAAATATTGTTTATATATTATAAACTAATTTTGTACATATTTTGAATAATTTTCTTTTTAAGTTTTAATTATTTGTATAATTATTTGCATAATTATGTTTTAATTAACTTAAATCAATTTCAAATCAAATTTCAAAAATTCCAAAAAAATTAGTTTTGTTTTAAAATTAATTGACAAATATTTTGTACATATTTTAAACTTAATTTCTAGGTTTAAATCAATTTTCATCTCTTTTCTTCATTTTAATTTAATTAATTATGCATTAATTATAATTAAAATCAATCATAAAAAATCCAAAAACATGCCTTTTATTTTTCTTGCAATTTAAAATTCCTAGATAAATGTATAGGATGTCAAATTCATGTAAATAGGCTAGTTTACATTTCCCGCACAATCGATGTAATAGCGTAGATTTACTTTCCGCACTTTACATTTCCGCACTTTAATTTCCAGCAAATATAAACTGCGTGTATGTCAAAGATAAAATTGAACCGTTAGATCACTAACTTCAAAGATAAATATCTGAATCCAATCACAATCACACTTGCACCTCTTGAGGTAATCCCTTCTCATTCCTTTCAAAATCAAAGTCAAAATTCTACTGTTTCGAGTACAAAATCGAACCTTGCTTTTATATCCGGTGAAAGGATAGATTTTTAAAGGAAATAGGATAAAGACCTTACAACTCAGGGTAGACCTCCTAGTTTGCTTGCTCAAATCAAAACAAACAAAATTCTCATACACTGTTGTTTTTCAAAACAAAACTTTAAAAAGACAATACTTTGTATACATCCAAACACGGGTTATTACAAAGTTAACGTTCTTTTCAAAACATCTTTCGAAAGATAAACAAGCATTTTGTATACATCCACACACGGATCATTACAAAATTCAATTTACAAAGGTATTTGAAACCACATATGAGCAATTTCAGAGCAATTGAAAAGTGATCGAAAAACAAGTGAGCTAAGCAAACTTAAGAGCCCATGGATAACCATGGATACAAAGGGTGCTAACACCTTCCCTTTGTATAACCTACCCCCTTACCCAGAATTTCTTAAAGGTCTTTTTTCTGTTTCTTTTATAAACCTTTCCTTAATTGGATAAAATAAAAGGTCGGTGGCGACTGTGAATTTTCAAAAAAATGCGAAAGCATTAAGCGACAAAAAAGAGTCAGTTCACGTATCTCTACAGATCAGAGGTATGGCCCGGTATTTAAAAAAAATCGGAGGTCCACAGTAATCCTAGGGAGTGCAAGTCTTAATTGAATTAGATAATTAATTACAAGATAAAATATTGAATTGACCACGTGATTGTTGCACCCACGCACACTTTTGGGGTAACCTCTCTGTTGCCTGTTGCCTGTTGCCTTGTTGCCTTGTTGCCTGTTGCTTGGTTTTTTTTTTTGCAGAATAGCCAGTCCCTCGAATACGAGGATACCTCAGCCATGTTGCCTCGATTAAAGGTCATGGTCCCTAATGATGCTGCCTTCGATACCCTAACATGACCTCGACCCTCGGAAGTTGCCTACGAAAAAGGCTGAGGTATCCTCTGGTTGCCTACGAAAAAAGGCTATTATGATCCTTCCTCTTAGACTACCTGCCTCTTTATGGCATGGGTCAGTCTTTGAGCGAATGATAATTCGATGACCCTTCTACCTCCAAACGAAAGGCTTCCTGCCCTCTTATGGCAAGGATTGACCCTTTCATTCTGAAAGGCTAAAAAGAGACCTATCATCTGAGTTTAAGGTAATTGCCCCTAATTGCCTTGCCATGCTCTATTTTCTATATTCTTTCTCAAAATTCTTCAAAAACTGGCTACGCTCATTTTACGAGCTAAAGTCCATTTTTTCCTCTTTCATCTATATTTTCTGAAAACGAGCAAGCAAAGCAATTAAGAGCCCATGGAAAACCATGGATGCAAAGGGTGCCTTACACCTTCCCTTTGCATAAATTACCCCCGAACTTAGATTTCTTTAAAAGGTTTTTTTCTGTTTCTTTTAGCCTTTCTGAATTTGTTTGGATAAAATAAAAGTCGGTGGCGACTCATGCATAACCGTACATTTTCGATTATAAAAAGTCAGTTCACCGTATTACAGTACCGAACCCGTACCAACTTACGAGCCGCTCGTCTTGGAGTTCTTGAGCTCTTTCAACTACGACACTCCTTCTGATCAACCACTCTCAACCGGTAGCATCCAATTTCGGATGTTCAACCGTGAATATACTCTGGATCAAGAAATAGTGGCTACGTACTTGCATTTTAATAATGCACCAAATGCTCTCCGCACAATTTTTCAAGAACTCAATGGTCGTTCATGGGAACAACATGCTTTCGACCTCTGGTTTAATCTCACTGGCGAAGTTCCTACTGGTTGGAGGGCTCTACATGCTTCTCACATTCAAAACCCCGCTATACGTTATTTTCAACGTGTTTTGGGGTATACTATTTTTGCGAGATCCAACAACCATAAGGTAAATCAACATGAATTATTTTTCCTTTATTGTGCACCTAAACAATCTCCGTTTCAATGCCGCACCTTTTATG